>NW_026623402.1:654786-754766 GCF_030028575.1 Malurus melanocephalus
GGGGCGGGTTCGGGCGGAACGGCGCGGCGCGGGGCGCGCACCCGCGATGACCATCGGCGGCCCCCGCGGCCGGCACCCCGGCCTCCAGATGCCCTGTCTGCGCAAGGTGAGCGGCTCCGGCACCGGCACCCGCCCCGCGGGCAGCGGACACCGCGCCGGGGCCGGGCACTGTCTGGGGCCGGCATAGCGGGAACCGGGCGCCGGCACCGCGGGGAGCGGCTGTTGGGACTGTGGGGATCGGGCATCGGCACCGTGTGGACCGGGCACCGGGCTCCGGGACTGTGAGGACCGGCCACCGGCACCGTGCGGACCGGGGACTGGGCGCTGGGATCGTGGGGACCAGACACTGACACTGCCCTGGGTTAACGCGGGCATCGGGGGCCRCCGGCGGCGCGGGCATGGGATCGCCGGGGACGGGGACCGGGGACAGCACCACCCGGTGTACGCGGGACAGCGGGACCGGCCTCGGCGCCGCCACGGGCACCGGGAACGGCCCATGCGGGAATACCCACGGGCATCGCCCCGGAGCTGCGTGCTCTGCTCCCCCACTCAGGGCTGGGGTGCTGCCACAGCCTCGGCAGAGCTCAGTCCCCAAAACTGGGGGTTCCCCGGGCCTGGGATTCCTGGAGGTCGAATGTCTGCACTTCCAGCATCACACGTTCGCCCGGCTGCTGGGTGCCTCGGTCAGGTTTTGGTGTGCCAGGCTGCCCTTAGGCCGGGACAGGGTGGCCTGGGTCACTGCGGGGCCCCAGGCTGTCCCCAGGCTGTGCTCTGGGTGCCTCTGTCGGGCTCTGGGGAGCCAGGCTGTGTCCGGGTCACCGGGTGCACGGGGTCACGTTGGCCGGAGCCAGGCTGTGCCCAGGCCCGGTGCCGCCGTCGCGGGCTGAGCACAGCGGTTCTTTGTCCGGCAGATGGAGCGGATGATCGTCAGCATGCAGGACCCCGACATGGGCATCAAGATGAGGAACCAGCGCTTGCTCATCACCGTCATCCCCCACGCCATGACAGGTGGGTCCCCGCCATGGGGTGCCCCACGAAGGCAGGGGAAGGTGTGTGGGAGCTCCCCGGGTGTCCCCAGCCCTGCGGCAGCGCCCACCGCCGGTCCCCCGCGCCGCTCGCCTCGCCGCACCCCTGGTGCTCGGCGCTGCAGCTGGGATCAATTATGCATCGGCTGCGCGGGGCGGGCACTCGCACGTCCTTGGCAGGGCCCCCGTCACCCTGCGTGACCCCTGGCACTGCCACACTGTGCCAGCTGCCCCAGCCGGGAACTCCCCGTGTCCTGTCTGGGGAACCCCACCGCACCCCACTAACGCAGCCTCTGTCTGTCCCCAGGGAACGACATCGTGGAGTGGCTCATCCAGAAGTACGGCATCTCCGAGGAGGGTGAGTGCCCTGGAGCAGGCAGCCGGCACCGCGGGGACACCTGGGGCTGCCGAGCCTCCATCAGCCCCCAATCCCACTCCGCAGAGTCGCTGCACCTCGGCAACCTCATCGTGAAGCACGGCTACATCTATCCCCTCAAAGACCCGCGCAGCCTGGTGCTGCGGGCGGACGAATCGCCCTATCGCTTCCAGGTACGGCCGCACCGGGCACGGCACGGCCCCAGCGCCGGGGCTCCCCATGGGCACCCCATGGCGACAGCCCCAGCCTCTTCCTCCCCCACAGACCCCMTATTTCTGGACCAGCACCAAGTGGCCGGCCACGGAGCTGGACTACGGTAGGTGCCACCGTGCCGCTGACACCAACACGAGCTGCGAGCCCTTCCCAGCCCCGCTGAGATGCCGCCGCTTCTCTTGCAGCCATTTACCTGGCCAAGAAGAACATCCGCAAGCAGGGWGATCTGATCGAGCATGAGAAGGTGAGGGTGCCCCCGTCACAGCTGTGATCAGCCGGGGGAGCCTGGGCTCACCCAGGAGCGGCTGCTCACCCATGGAGAGGGCACCGGCTCTCCCCGTGCTCAAGTGGCAACAGGACCCGGAGCCAGGTGAGGTGACAAGTGCCACACCGTACCTATCTGTCACCCSCCAGGACAACTACAACCTCCTGCACAAGCGAATCAACCACACGTGGGACTTCGTGGTGATGCAGGCGCGGGAGCAGCTCCGGTGAGTGCGGGCACGGCCGGCACCGCTGCGCCCCGGGGAGCGGCCGGGATGGAGCACCCCCGGCTGCGGGGCACGCAGGGTGCCAGCACCTCCCGCTGCCTCTGCACGGGCAGGGCGGCCAAGCAGCGGCGGAAGGGCGACCGCATCGTCATCGACTGCCAGGAGCAGGCGTACTGGCTCGTCAACCGGCCCCCGGTGAGCGTGGGGCCGGGGGRCCGGGCTGGAGGGTGCAGCCCTGGCCTGGGCAGAGGGGCTGGGGGCGCAGGGGGTCCCCCCAGCCCACAGAATGATGCTTTCTTTGTAGCCGGGAGCCCCCAACGTGCTGGAGCAGGGTCCTGAGCGCAGGAATTGCCACACCACCCGTGTCCAGCTGGTGAGTGGGGGTGTCCGGGCACCCCGGGGGCTGCCAGCGGGCACAGGGCACAGCCAGTGCCTGTGCCGGGGTGTAGAGCTGCCCCGAGGGGTGCCCATCCATCTCACCCCAGGCTGTGCCCGCATGTGGGGGTGAGGGGTGAGCCCCAGCTCTGCTAACACCCGTGTGTCCCCCACCTACGGTGGGTCCGTGTGTTTGTCCTTGCACCCACCACCCCTCTGTGCCAGCACTTCTGATCCCTGCAGGGCAGTGCTGCTGCGGGGACCCCTGGCACCCTGGGGTGCCAACAGCAGCCACCAGGCCCTTCCCTGTGTTGTGATCCCACTAATGCTGCCCCAGCACCCACAGGCTGTCCTCACTAAYCACCCACTTTCTCTTCTCTGCACCGTGTGCCGTGTCCTCTGCCCACGTAAGTGTCACTAACCTGGGCTGGTGTCACACTGGGGTGTGGAGGGGGGGAAGCCAGGGTTTATTCCATGAGCCGGGAGGGCTGGGGGAATGAAGCTGGAGGCCACGGGGTTGGGCTACAGAGTCCCAGGCTGGGGATTGTGTGCCTGGATTGTCCAGGGTGGTGGTGGCAGCACAATGTCCCACCACGCCCTCACCCTGCCCTGTGTCTCTTGCAGACCAAGAACATGGATTACTACAAGCGAGAGGTGAGTGGGTGAGGGGTGGGGGCAGCTCTTGTGGGGCACAAGCTGCCAGGCACCCCAAYATGTCCCCTGCACCTGGCCCCAGATCGAGTACTGCAGGAAGGCCATGGCCAGGACCAGGGTGAAGTCGTCCATCTGCCTCGAGGGGTGAGTGGCAGCAGCTGCTGGGTCCCTTTTGGGGTGACAGGGACACCCCCATGCCAGGAGCTGGTGGCTGGCACCACAGCACTGCAGCCCTCAGCAGGCAGTGGAGCTGAGGCTCTGTAGAGTCTGGGCACATCCCCACCATGTCCCTGTCATGTCCCCATGAYGGCTGGGGTCGGTGGCCCTGGTCACCTCCAGCCACCGCTCCTGGCAGGTACATCAAGTTCAACGAGCAGTACGTGCCCCACGACCCCATCATGTCTGGCTGCCTGCCCAGCAACCCTTGGATCACAGATGACACCACGTACTGGGCCATGAATGCCCCCACGTAAGCGCCCAGCCCCAGGCCCCCCGAGTACCCCAACTGCAGGACAGGGTGCAGGGTCACGCAGGCTGCCATGGGCTGCCAGCCATGATGCCACTACCATCTGCAGGGTGACAACCCCCACAAAGCTGCGTGTGGAGCGCTGGGGCTTCAACTTCAGTGAGCTCATCAATGACCCCCTGGGTCGGGCACAGCTCCTCGAATTCCTCAAGAAGGAGTTCAGTGGTGAGTGGCCCCGGCCCTGCACTCCCAAATTCCTGCTACGTCCTGGCACCCCAGACCCACCACTCAGCCCCAGCATGTCCGAACCCACCACATCCCAGTAGTGCCCAATCCCAATGTCACCAAACCAATCTATTTCTGTGTCCCGGCATTGCCCAACCCACAGCCACAACCCAGTACCTCCCGACTAATCTGCCCCAACTCCCCTGGTCCCACTGCTCCMTGCYMCCCCAGCTGGCTCTGTCCCACGGGAGGACTGCAGGGCCACATGCCCAGCCACGATGGCCTTTGGGGGTTGCCCATGGGCATGGGGGCTGCCTGTACCGTGTCCCCCWCCCCAGCTGAGAACCTGAGCTTCTGGGAGGCGTGTGAGGAGCTGCGCTACGGGGAGCAGTCCCGCATCGCCGAGATCGTGGACTCCATCTACCAGTGAGTGACAGGGGTTGAGGGTTTGGGGGGCAAAGTTTGGGGGTTCAGGCCACTGCCCTGGGGCCAGGCTCACTGCTGCCTGCGGCTCCCCAGGCAGTTCCTGGCTCCCGGGGCCACRCGCTGGGTGAACATCGACAGCAAGACGATGGAGCGGACGCTGGAGGGCATCAAGACGCCCCATCGCTACGTGATGGACGATGCCCAGATGCACATCTACATGCTGATGAAGAAGGTGGGTGAGGGAGGGGCTGGGCAGCGCAGGGCTGGGCAGGATCCTGACGCCTCTGCTCKCCCAGGACTCCTACCCGCGGTTCCTCAAGTCAGACCTCTACAAGAACCTTCTGGCCGAGGCCGTCATCCCCCCGGAGACCAAGAAGCGGTGAGGGCAGGGGCCGTCCCCTGGGGCGCTGGGTGGGCCCCGCCCGTTCTGAGCCSGTTCTGCCCGCAGGGTCTTCCCCTTCATGCGGAAACAGCGGCATTCCAGCCCCAGCCCCGCGCTGCTCCTGCCCGCGGGCGATGCCGAGGAKAAGAGCAGGAGCCCTTCCACTGCCCCCGTCCCCGAGGAGGAGAGCTGAGAGCCGCAGCCCCCCGCCAGCACGGGAACCCCCCGAGCCAGCACACCCAGCCCCGCCGCAGGACCCTGCCGGCAGTAGCACTGAAGGAGAGAAGCCATATGCAAGCCAGAGCCCCCCGGAGCCAGGCTAACCCCGCTGCAGCCCCCGCTCACATCCCCACACCCTCCTCTTCCTCGGGGAAGCCGCACCCAGCCGGCCTGGTGCGGGGTCACTCCCTCCTCCCGCCCCCACCCCGGGCACGACACAATAAAGCCCCCGCAGGGAAACACTGTGGCTCCAGTGGTTTTTGGGGAGGGGGGACCAGGCAGACAATGGCAGGGTGGGAGGTGCACAAAGTGCTGGCCACTTCTCCAGGCTGGAGGCAACGCCCTCCCGTGCCATCAGCAGGCAGCAAAGGTGCAGACCCCCGGGAGGGACCCGGCCCCCCGACACGTGTGGCCATGGCACTGCCATCACCCACGGCTCTGTTTGCACCGAGGGGCAGCACCAGCCTGGCATGGCCGAGCTCAAAGCACTCGGGTGTTACTGGTGTGCCCACCTACACCCTGAGAGGGACAAAGGCCTCTGGAATGGGGCTGGAGTGCCACAGCCCTRTGGGCTGGCAGGGGCACCAGCGGCTGAGCCACTCTCCCTGTCCATGCTCTGCTAATCTGAGCAGAGGCCGAGGATCGCACGGCAGGATTATTCCCTCGCCGGGAGCCGAGCCCCAGCTGCGGGGGATTATCGCTGGTGGTTACATAAAGGAGAGGGGGGCCGGTGCCTTGGAGCCCAGCCTGTTCCACGGGCACTCACGCGGCAGAGCAGGGGATGGCTCCAGCCCCAAACGGAGCGAGCGGCGCCATCCCCTGTCCCGGCTGACACTCTGTTGGGATCCGGGATAGAGGCATCCTTCCCACCGCAGAGCCGGCACAGAGCAAGGGGCATTCTCAGCTCCGTGCGGGGGCACACRGAGGGGCCTGGGGCAGGGGAAGCTGCTGGAGCCTGGGTCACAGGATGGGGCTTGGGACCTCGGTGCTGGCAGCCAGCGGGCAGTGACAGATGGTCCCGCGCTCCAGGAAACAGCGCCTGCCACGCGTCTCCCTCCGCCTTGATCCAAATCCAAACCCCGGCATGAGATTTTCGTGCTGATGGACTGCAGCAGGAATCTGGGGTGTAAAACCAGGTCACAGAGCCCCAGGCAGGGGGCAGGGACASGCTGGCCCAGCCTGGTTATCTAACTCCAGCCTCTCTCCACACGTCCCCTTCTCCCTTTTCCCGGTCCATCACCTGCCCACAGCGGGACAGGGCAGCGGCTGTCAAAGCATCACCAGGACACCTGGATCCCTCCCAAGGAGGGGGGTTCTGCCTCGGGGAGGTCACTCAAAAGGCTGCCAAAAAATCCCAGAATGTCGTGTGACCAACACCAAAGCAGGGCACCATTTACAAACAATGCAAAAGAGGGTTTATTGAAACCATCCCRGTTAGAGCAAGTTCTGTAGGGCACAATTTGCAATAAGTTAAAGAACCAAACCAAACAGTCTCAGTGTTAAAAACCACACTAACACAAAACACAGTGATACAGCCATCGCCACCCAGCTGAGTTATTGAATCAAGGCACAAAGTCATTCATTAAATACTGCAAAAAAAAAAAAAAATTACACAGGAAAAAAAGCTGGAAAATGGACTGGTTTTGTTAAGAAGGTGCTGGTTTGGCACTGATGCGTTTAATTGAGCTGCCACGGGGAAATCTGCRTTTCCAAAGTATCCAGACACATTACTGGACAACTTAAATCCAGAAAAGCTCCCCAAAGGTGAAAATCCAGCTCTYCTGAAGGAACARAGTGTGCCTATGGGAAGGTCAGGTCAGGGTAGGGGTCTGAGGAAGGAGTGTGTGGTGAGAATACAGCCCAGGCACCTTGCTCCATGGCAGGGAGATCTCAGCGCGATACAATCAACATCCAGCACTCAGGCTGGACTACAGTGCGAGCCTGGGACTTCCCTGCCTGGTGCTCAGAGCCACACGCATGGAGAGCGGCCCCAATCCAGCCCTCAGAGCCTCTTATGGCTGCAATGCTGGCACAGGGACCTGTGGGGCTGCCAGGCCTAAGGTGCTGAGCAAAGAGGAAACCCAAACTGGGGGGACACAGAGGGGAGCCTCCCTGCACTCCCATACTCAGAAAACAGCTGGGAAGACAGGCAGAGGGAGAACCTCATTTTGAGCCCAGGGTGCTTTGAAGGTGCAGTGCTCTCTACAGAGCATCCCAGGACTGGCACCCTTGACTGCCCAGGATATGGGGGATGGGCCAGAGGGGGCACTTTTCAGGCAGCCACTGGCCAGCTGGAAGCAGGAGGTGTCCAGGCAGCCCTGGGAGGGCTGGGGCTGTGGAGTGAGCTGGTGGCAGCAGCTGCCCCGTGACATGTTCAGGCTCAGCGGGGGCTGAAGGGAAGAGCTGATGCCTGACCCTGCACATTCCCATCCTACAGTGTTTCTACACATCCCCCAATGTCACACTCAGCAAGGGAGGGAGGCACTGGCCAAACCCCCTCCAGCACTGCAGAGCTTGAGAGAGGTTATTTTTAGGGTTATTTTTATTTTCAGGACYGAGCAGCTGGTTCAAATCCTTTTCAAGGTTCTGCACCTTGTTTCTATGGCCTGCAGTGGCTCCCAGCAGGACAGGGCAGAGCAAACACCTCATGGTGCTACATGAATCTCCAGGAGAAACATCTCATCTTCACATAGCCACCTGTCCCATCCTTGCACGATACYAGGCAGTCTCACCCAGCATCACTTCAATTCCAAGGGCAGGGAGGCAGCACAGAGCTCCTGCCCACCTCCTGGCAGCAGGGACAGGACTTGGAGAAGGCTCCTCAGCAGCTGCAAGGCTGAATGAGCAGGGAGCTGGCACTGGCTTCCCAGAGCAGCAATCCCAGCTCCCAGAAAAGGTTAACGTGCAATTCTACTCTGAAAAAAATGTGTCCTAGATCCTCTGGCTCCTTTAAACCAGGAGAGGTGGTGGTACTGCCAGGGACCAGCCAGCCTGGGCTCAGGGTGGATCTCTCACCACCTGTAATCAGACTGAGGGAAGAACATTGATGCATCCATCAGGTGGGAGACCAGCTCCCTCTCAGTGTCACCAACACKGCACAGCCTGGCTGGGAAGGAAGCAGCAGAGAGACACAGGTAGGCTGGTGACTGCAGAGCAGGGCACGTGGGGTTGCTCTTGGGACAAAAGGCCATTTGCTATGTAGAATGACACTTCAACCTGTGCTTTGTTGGCCCAGGTGACAGCAGCCACACCACAGCCATGGCTGGGGTCACTACACACACCCCACCACTCCTGAAGCAGGGCCCTAATCCAGGAGAGAGTGATTGCAAATTAACCTGCAGCCAAGCACCTCTCCTCAGCCAGGAGAGCTGACTCAGAAAGGAAATCTAACACCATACAGCAAACTCCACTTCTCAAACATCCCAGAAATCATCMGCTCTGGCACCCCAGCAAGCATGTGTTCTCCTCCAGACACATTCCTGAGTCAGCACAGTTCTGTGGACACAGAGGGATGGAGGGGAAAGCCCTCTTCCCTGAGCTGATGACACTTCAGAGGTGGCCAAGCACTGAAGTCCCATCAGCTCTGAGGACGGATGCTCTGGCAGCTGCCCCCACAGCCTGGGTGTCCCTAGATACTGAGGTGCTTCCCTGCCAGCCACGCTTTGGTTTGCAGATGGAGAAAGGCAGCTTGCCACTGGAATCTGGGCTCTGGRCTCGCTGAGAGCACGGCTGCAGAGCAGAGGCAGCCTCTCCCCGTCCCTCGACCAGCTCACGCTCGGCTGTGGAATCGCATCCTGTGGAGGCGGTCCCGGATGTGCTGCTCGTTGTCCCCGGCCATGGGGCTCAGCCAGATCACCTTGCTCTCCRAGACATCCTCCTTCAGCTTCCTCTTCATCAGGGACACAGGGCCAGGCGCCTCACCGGGCTGGGGGCCCCGCAGCAGCACGTAGCAGGCGTGGCGGCTCCGCTCGAACAGCGCCGCTGCAACACAGAGCACATGGAAATCACAGCCTAAGCCTCCCGTGCTGGACCGGCCACCAGAGCCACCACCACCCACAGGGGCCATGAGAGACCAGGGTCCTCCTGCAGCTTCTCACCAGAGGGCTGGGAGGAGAGGACTTACCAGTGAACGCAACGATGTGGTCCGTGCTGTTGCGGAGCTCCAACAGGACATTGGTGTAGGAAGGATGGAAAAGGTACAGCTTTTGGAGGGGAGCTCTGGATCTCTGCAACCATCAGGACACCATCAGGACACCATCAGGACACAGACTCATACATTACCCCGGTGACAACGCCAGCACCAGGCTCAACTGTTATACTGCACTGGACACACCCAGCCAGACACTTGCCCAGGTCAGCCCAGCTCATCCTGACTGATGCCATTAGGACAAGGGCTCGGATTTTCCTCACAGCTCTCCTCCCCACCCCAATTTCCTGCTAATAGCTGGCCTGTGTGCTGCAGGCAAGAGACAGCTTTTAGCCTCAGGGCTGGGAGATAGAGCAAGGAAAGCACAGGAAGCTCAGATGGTGCTCCAGCAGCCTCTGAGACACAACCTGTCACCAACACTGCCTGTCACTGCCCCGAGGGCTCTGCAAGCAGCTGAGCTGTGCACTGAGGCTGCCTGGGGCTGCCTGRGGCAGAGGGAGGATTTCACGTGGCCACTGCCTGCAGTGCTGGCATGGGAGGCTCCCACTGAAACAGCAGCAACTCCAGGCCACCTACAGTGCCACACCAAGGCAGGGCAGTGACTGCTCACAGAGCCACCAAATTCCTTTTCTCTGCATAACCAGGCTGAGGATGAAGTTGCTGGTGCCACCAGCACCAGCAGGGCCACAGCTATGGACACTGACTCCACACCCAGTGCAGGAGGCTGCAGTGTCAGTGGCACAGAGATGGGAACACCAACACTGAGAAGGGGTAACTCCACTCAATTCTGGCCCAAAGRCTGGAGAAGAGCAGCCCTCAGCAGCACCACTCACTGTCTCGTTGCCTGGCTCCTGGTAGTCTCCCCAGATGAGGAAGGCAGAGCGGTGATCCGCAGTGGAAAGTGTTGCTGGGCCAAGATTCCCTGATCCCGAGTTCAGCTTCAGGTCCCACKGCACTGTTCCAGATCCACTCTCAACAACCATAACCTAACAGGGAAGAAAAGAAAGGAACTGATGACAAAGGTATCTAACAAGCCATGAGAAAGGAGTCAGGTCAGCTGTCTCTCCCCACACTGTCTATGGAAACAAGTATCTGACACATGGAAAGAAGAGGAAAGACTTGAAGCAGAGCATCACAGAGCTGTGAAACCTGGGGTGGGCCATGTTAAAGTCACAAGTTTTGCAGCGACTTCAAAGYTCTGTCATTGAAGCCTCTTGCTGAGAAGAGAACTGAAGTGCCTGAGCTGGCTTCAATAACCTGTTGAAAGAGATCCTCTCAGCTGAAAGCTTCCTAAAATCAGCCAGACAGAACACATCCCACCAACTGCCTTTGACTCGACGCCTGCTTCAGCTGTGACATGCAGAGAAATGGGATGTTAAAAGAAGAGATTTCTAACCTTCTTCCTGTTGGGTCCAACTTCACTCTCCAGGACAACAGCAAGAACATCAGGTTTGTAGTAACCGAGCAGCGGCTCACTGAGGGAAAGAAAGAGCAGGGACACATCAGAACCCACCCTGATGGTTGGGCATACTTTGCTTTCCCAACTGCCTCTATCCTCCCACAAYTGCCCTGGTAAGAGACCTGACTGCCATAGCGTTGGGCTGGCCTGACACCACCCCAGTTCTGAGCCCAGCCACATCACAGCAGGCACAGAATGAGGAATCAAAGCTTTGAGCTCCCCCACYCCGAAGCAGCACCTGACATTTGCTMRCAGAAAGCACACAACACAATAAGCAAGATCCAGATATGATCCAGGCAAAAAAAGATTGCATCTGCCAGGACACTGCTGTTGCTGGGAACCTTGAAATGCCACATCCAGTGCACACTGAGAACACTACCTCAGAGCACGGGACACGTTGAGGGTCCACAAAGCGCGGAGATCTTTTGTGTTGATCAGCGTAGCCATCTCTGAGTGCACCACCAAGAYATTGTCCCGTGACTTCACAGGAACTTTCACCAGGTAGCGAAAATCTCCAAAGCTGAACAAGGACAGAGAAATTATTAAGCTCTTTAGACCATGGATGGTTTTACTGCAAGGTTGYGAGTTTTTTCCCTTAATAGTAAATGCAAATAGGAAACCTCAACGTGCTTTCCCTGCTTTCCTGTGAACCTCTGATGAAGCCATTAACACCAACCCTCTTCTTGAGCTTTGGATGTGCTCCTGATGCAAAAGCCATGTAGCCAGGAGAGAACAAAGCCCCAAGAGGCCACCCTGACAGTAACACCCTCCACCCCACCAGTCTCCAAGACACAACCTCGCACCTGGGAAGGGATAAGCGGTGTGTGGCACTGTTAATGTTCTTCTCCCAGTGAGGATCCTGCTTGAGGTTGGGTAGSTTTAATTCCATACCAACAGCTGCACTGCACAGCTCTTTCAGGGAATATGCATAGAGAGAGTTGTCTGTGCAAAAATAAAAAAAAAAGCAAGAATGAGAGAGATAAGTTATCCTGCCCTTGCTCTGAACTCTATGATTTTCCAGATCTGTCAGATCAACTGTATTTTTAGGGCTTGCATCAGAGAGTTGTAGTGGCATTTTGAGACTCAAGCCTGCTATTGAATGCTTTAACATTTTATCTGTTCATAATCCAAGTGTTCCACAGTAATCATTTGCTATAAATGACTGCCTAATCCTTACATGCTTGACATTTGTTAAATAAAATCACTACAGCTCATAACAAACCGCAGTTTAAGCAGAAGCACCCCCTTCTCTTGGCCCTGAACAGCTCTTTRACTTGCTGAAAGCTCTACACAGCTTGTAAGAATGCAAAACACTCTCTCAGATGATGTTTACTGATCCTGATCTCACAGTTACAGAGATCTCCCACTCTTTCAGACTGAATCCCCATGCAGAGCTGTACCTGTGTAGAAAAGGAAGTAGGAGGAGGAGCGCAGGTCCAGCCTGACGTAGCGAGCGCTCCCATCCACGGTCAGGCTGACASTGGAGCCAATCTGTTTGCCAGTTTTTCCTGAAAGGATTAGGGTCTCAATCTATGCAGGGAAGGGACAAAAGACAAAAACCAATAAGGTTAAAGCTGGTACTGAACAGCAGCTGAATGGGAGCAGCAGGCTTGGATGGAAAGTCTCTCCATGGTTTTGGAGAAGTGGGCATGAATTTGGTAACCCCTCTGCYGTGAATTCTTCTGCAAATTTGAAAACCACTTCCATCACAGCCACCTGCCYKGAGATTTTGTTACCTCTGTCACCYACCTTCCCTGAAGACTGGGACTGTGGAATAGCAGCCCCCAGCTCTGTAAGGACAGCAAAGATCTATTCATGCCTAAGATGAAGATGACCTAAAGGCAGGAACAATGCAGCATATGGACATGGGAAACTTGGCTTCACATGGCAGCTCTGCTAAATGTTTTAAGTGCCCTAATCTACTMCTCCTTAGGCTGATGTGAGTCCAAGGAGATAAACGAGCTGACAAGTTTCTGCTATTCTTTGTGCAGGGTAACAGAATCCACTAAAAACATTTCACCCAGGAGAATAAAGGTTAAAGTCAGGATCAGATTCAAATGTCTGGGCAACAGTCAGAGTCTGGGGAGAGCAATGCACTTTAGGGRCAAGTGAAACATCAGACCATCAGAGACGCTGAGTCAGGCAGGAACCTTTCCCACTTCCTTCAGAGGGAGGGACTGGGAAAGAGAAGGAAATCTGCTGCTCCCAAAGTCAATCTATAGAGTCTGGCAGGTGAATCAGGGATAAAGCTTGCTGAGGAGAATGAGAACACAACTGGAGAGGGAGAGCAACACATCCACAGCTGTTCCCAGTCTCCTGCACTGGGAGGAGACACACACCAGCTCTGGGAGATGAGCTGCACCTTTACTGGCAAGCACTGGTCCAGTGGCTGCTGTGGGACAGTGACAGCCAGAGGTATTTATATGTAAATAGCATGATATAGGTATTTATACAGGGAGTGAAAGAACACACCATCTTCCTCACCACACTGCCATCCCCTTTGGGCTGCCACTGGAGATGGATCCCAAAATCCAGTGCATTTTCGGGGATGTGATTGTGCTGAAGCTTGAAGCAGGTAGGGGTGAGTAGGACTCTTTGAGAAAGCTGCTGTCTAACCCCCTGCACACAGACCCTTCCCCAGACTGCTCACAGCTCTGCCCTTGCAATTTCAGCCCTTGATAGCAACAAAGCTCCTCCACTTGAGTGCTGAATCTCCCCACTGACCACACTGCCCTTCCTAAGCTGCAGAGCTCCATTCCAGCTCCTACATTTGCATGATTCGTCAAAAGAGAACATACTTTTCCTTAAGTTGGCAGAGTGCTTGCCAAGTCCAGAGGGAGGAAGGGATTTCATACCAAGATAGCAAGAGAGCTTAAATGGAAAACAGATCAAAAGGCAGGCTTGCAGAACACAGGCTACATTCAAACATTTCTTGGCTGCCTAAGATTAAAAAAACAAAAGTCTTGAGATAACTGGGATAGCAAAAGCAAAGAGGAAAGAAAACAGAAGAGAACTGTAGGAGGTGGAGAGGATAAAATTTCTGATGACTCTGGCAGCAATACCTTGGACAGCAAAATCCCATTTTCTTATGGAGGACATTGGCCAAGAAGGCCATTGGCACCTGGCTTGTACCAGCCATAGTGTGGCCAGCAGGGCTGAGGAAGTGCTTCTGCCCTTGTACTGGGCACTGTGAGGGCTGTTGGAGTAGGTCCAGGGAAGGGAAGGAAGCTGGGGAAGGAGCACATGTCCTGTGAGCAGGRGCTGAGGGAGCTGRTGGGGCTCAGCCTGGAAAAAAGGAGGCTCCCSTGACAGGAGGGTGGAGCCAGGTGGGAGTCGGGCTCTGTTCCCAGGGAAYAAGGGGCAGGATGACAGGAAATGGTTTCAAGCTGMACCAGGGCAAGTTCAGGTTGGACAACAGCAGGATTTTCTTAACTGAAAAGATTATTAAACATTGGAAGGGGATGCTCAGGGAGGTGGTGGAGCCACCATTGTGGGAGGTGTTCAAGGAAARCCTGGAGGTGGCACTCAGTGCTCTGGGCTGGTGATAAGTGAGGATCAGTCACAGGTTGGACTCTGATCTCAGAGATCTTTCCCAACCTTCATGATTCCATGACTCTGGTATGAAGACACAGGGCTCACACTACACCCATCAGACCCACTGGGAGCTGTAATTTGTGTGCTTAGAACAGGACAGACTGGGCATGCAGATGATGCTGTGCCACTCCATCATGGATGCAAATGATTTAGCAGAAACAYCGTTCTAACTACATGACTTTCCCCCTCTCAGAATTGGGAAAAGCAGTATTTGGAGGAAGATAATACAACCAGCAGCTGTTTCACTAAATGAACTCAGATCAGAATTAACCAGCACAGTGACACTGGGAAGAGCAGTGCAAAGCAGACCACAGGCAGAGAGAGGGAAGGGATCAGAAAAGGGCAGTGCTKGTACAAAAGCACTGACTGTCAGCTGTGCTTTGATCTAAGAGCCARAGCTGTCAGGGTTTGTTCACTTCCACTTCTCGAAGCACAGAAGCAGAAAACTGCAAGCTCATCTTGCTCAGGCTCGCTCCCCAGACAGCCCAGGAACATGCAGTGAGGAGAACACACTGAAAAGGGGGAGGAATTGGTGGCCAGCTCTTTGATTTATTTTCTTTTTTTAAACCATAAAATACTTGTGCTGATATGGGAATACATCTCTGTAGGGTAGGAAAGAACCCACAGAAACCAGAGACCTCTGGACACTTCCTCTTAGATTACAATGTGGAAACAAACAGCATTCCTGACAACCCCTGTGGCTCAGCCACTGGAGTTATCACAGCGTCAGGGTGACATACCTGGTCTCCTTTAGTAATAAAGATTATCAGGTCTTGAACTCTGTCRTTATCCACATCTGGAATCACTGACAAAGGAGTCAGTGCCGTATAATTAGCTCCAAAGTCTCTGGATTGCCTCCACACAACTTCCCCTGGAAAACATTTAGTGGGAAACAGTCACTAAAAGGCACTTTAGGTTGAAAGCTTATTAATGSTCCTGTTCCAGCCCATCAGCACCACAAACCAGTCACATTTATGCTCATCATGGGGTACATCCTTGCCTTTCTGCATTCCYAATGAATCCCAGTATCCACAATTTCATCTTACATTGGAAAGCAATCCCAGCTGCCTGCAGGAATGCACCTGAAAGAACAGCTTGCTTTCCTTGTGCCTTTGGTTAACAAGCTTCCCAGCATGTTCGTGGCATGGGGAATCCTTTGCTGTATCTAAATCCCTGCTGTTGTGCACTAAAATCTGCACAGACATTTYGAGACCATAAAGCAGCTGAATTCTGACCAGAGTTGTTGCTACTTCCAGCAGAACCTCCTTTGCTGCACGCTGCCTGCTGCAGATGTTCCTGCAGATGTTCCCCACTGACATGACCAGCCACAACTCAGGCCACATCCCACCTCTCCCTTCTCTGAAGAACACACACAGCCCAAACTGGTTTGTAAACTGTGGTAATAAAGCTTTTTTTTTTTTTTTTTTTTTTTTTTTTTTTTTTTTTTTTTTTTTTTTTTTTTAAAACAGGGGGTGATTGGGGTGGGTTTCTCTTCAACAACTCCAGACCAGATCCTGCCCAAGGCTGTGGGCCACTTTCCAGCCACACAGTGGAATTTGCAGTGGAATCCGGCAGGGAGGACACTGCTGCTGGTTTTTCTTCTTAATGAACACTTCAGTGTCTGATCAGGTGCTCAAAGGGGAAATGTTTACCCTCCCCTTTACCCAGAACGAACACAGCAATTATCATTTCAGGAATGCAAAGTAATCATCTGTTCTTTGTCAGGAAGGCAGCTGGACTGAAAGCCAAGGAATTACTACTTGATGCTGTCTGCAATAATTCAAAGCAGGCTGTATTTCCAGTAGGATTCCTCCAAAGCTTTTACTGCAAGACTGAAAAAAACACTTGGATTTGTTACTATGACAACAGATGTAAAGTGAAGAGAGCAGATTTCCTGGTTTCCTTAGGAAATCATGGGAAGGCAAAGAATTTTGCCCTCGAAGAAAATAAGCAGGCAGAGGAAGAAGAGCTTTAAATTACCACATTCTAGCTTCAGGACAGTCCACAGGTACAAGAGCAAGACCAGGCTGATGAAATTCAATTGTCAGTGCAGAAGGCTCTAATCTGTGATGGTTAGACAGCAGATATAGTGTGGGAGAAAGCATCTTACTTTCTTAAAAGAGCAGTCTGAGTTAAGAGAAACAGGTGAYACTGAGCTGAATTCAACACCAGGCACTTGAGAAGCTTTTCATGCTCTAGCCCAGCCCCCAGAGAGCACAGGCACTGAAACCAGCCCCCTCCTGCTCCATCAACAGGAGATGGGACTGTCCTGTCTGACATCTGCAGTGCCCCAGAGCTTCCTCAGAGCACAGGGTCACGGCACAAACAGAGCAAGAGGAGCCAAGATGGAAATTAGGCAAGTGCCTAGACTGCAAATCTAACCTGGGCAAAAGGGTTGGATTTTTCTGGTCTGGAAGGAATAATAAAATCAGAACTTAGATGACTGAGCTCAGCTCTCACTTGAAGCAGCCGCAAAGGGAACAGACTTTTCTCCCTTTCAGACGTTCTCCAGGTTGGAATTCTGCTTATTTATTTTGTGATTTCTCACACAGAAACAGTTTCATACGTCTGATCATCATGGTGCCCTTCCTCCCATATCCCTCAGAAGTCCAGAACCACCCACAGGGCTCACAGGTCAGGCTGCTGGAGGATCAGGTGAAGAGAGGTGMAACAAAACCCTTACTCCTGTCCTCTTCCCTGAGACTTTGCTTCTGGCTCTGTCAGAGATGGAATAATACACAGCTACAAAGGCTTTTGCTTTGACCTGGAACAGTTAATCTTAAGCTCTTATGTGTCCCAGTTTGCTGGCAAGATAAACATGCAGGAATGCTGGATGTCCCACACAAGCAGRAGCATGCACTCCTACACTTCCCCTCTTGCCTGCTCGGGTCACTTCTTGTGGCAATGAAGAAAGSAGGACTTAACATAACTTCAGCTGATAAAAAAACCCAGTAACTTTATCGGCATTTAAAGATCAAAACCACATCAGACACTTTCAGATGTTAATCTGCCTATCTCTCCTTCAATCTTCGTACAGGCAGGGGCTAGACAGCCTGAGAGCCCTGGAATCTCACCAAATCCTCCACGATGATGAATCATTAACAGCTAAAGATTGTGCTGGCTACTGTTTTTAGCACACTGTGATGTAAGTTAGACTTTGCCTCTTTGAATACATTTAGCCTATTTAAATACATTTTATTCTCTCTGCCCTCCTAACCCCCAGTCAACTWCGCTCAGAAACCATTCTTAACCTACTTAACAGCAAAAAGGCATCAAATACACAAACTCCTGGGTTATTCACTTTTCTATCAGAAGGATTTTTTCCTCTCTTGCTTTAAAGTTATCTATGGAATGTTTTCTTTGCTGTATGATTAGCTGTATGACCTGCAGCTTAGCCTGGCTCCTTCTCTCCACACTTGTCTTTATGGCTGTCTTTAGTTACACGCCTTTGGCTCCACAGCCAACTTTCTACACTTTGACCTGAAGGCAACAACTTCATTAATAGTCTAAAAATAACCTGTGCTAAAGCCTATATATGAGGGAAATGGTGCTAAGATATCTCTGTCGGTACAGAAACTTTCAAGCTCTGTATGTAGCTACACTTCCATCTACATTGGAAATTAAAAGCTACACCAGATTTTCCTCAGATTCTTTGGAGCTGCATCTCTTGCTATTTCTTTTTTTTTCAAGTTTCTGGAGAACAGGGTGTGAGAGGTTCAATACCGGATACAAAGGATGGGATCCTAGGGAGAACATGTGTTGTGTAGACCTTTGAAACAGTGACCCCCAAAATGAAAATGTATTTTAGGCTTCACCAGCAAGGAAGGTTCAAGGTGCAGCAGATGATCACTGTTCCTAAAGTAGTACAGGCACTCCTTACCCCCACCCACGTTAGGCAAGATGATGATGAATTTCTCCACCTCTAAGTTTAGAAAGGAAGAAACCTTTTCAGAGAAACCAGGCAGAATCCTGGACTACTGAAACAGACTGGCAAGCACTCAGGATAAGTGCTCTCCTTGACGACTTTAAAATCATAAATGCCTAGAACTCCCACTCCTCTCACCACAGCAKGCGCTCCTGGCACGCGCACACAAATAACTGGGAAACGTCGCAGGTGCAGGGCTGTGCCTAACCCCGGAGAGTATAAAGTAACATTCACAGCCAGAGACTGTTCCTCCTGCTTCAAAAGCTGTTGGAACACTGATCTTATGAAACAGTGGCTGGCACAAACCCCCACCAGAGCCCAGCCTTAGGAACAGCGAGGCTGAGAGCACGCGCTCCTCAACGCCCAGCGAGCAGCTCTGGCAAGGCTTCCGAGATAATAAACACCCARTTTAAACACCATTGTTCACGTACCAGTGACAGTCATGTCACGCTGATGCCCCCCCTGGAGGCCACCAGGTGAAGAAAGCAAGCGGCCGGTGCCCTGTAAGGCAGCAGGGCTCTGCTGACACTCACCTGTCCGCAGGTCAATCGCTGTAAGGGACAGTGGCTTCCCCACCACCAGGCAGCCCGGGGCCTCTGCTGTGCCCAGCTGTTGGATGCCACACTGCAGCCACTGCACGTCCTCACCAGTGGGACTCTCCCACAGRGCACTGCCATTCGTGCCAGACACGGCAGCAATGAAGGCACAGGGAGACGGCAGYCCTGGGGAGAAGAGATGTCACAGGGAGCTCCCCCTGCACCCACCTTTGCTGCCCCGCACCACCCAGGAGCTGGGACTCAGCCAGCTCCTCTCMCCACCCAGTTTTCTCTCCCAGTCACTAACTGGAAGTGAAGAGAAAGGCCAGCCCTCACTACAAGGCTTTTCTGAAGCAGGTACCTTCATCCAGGCAGGACCTGTTGAAGCTGCTGCTGCCGTTGCTGGCCTTGAAAGCAAAGACCACATCTTGCACTTTGTCTTCATTCACATCTTCTATAGCAAGGAATTGGTAGGCCACTGCAAGAGAACACAGGCCAGGCTCTGGTGAGGATTTTCTTAGCCCACGGCAGACAAATTTGGAGCAAAACATAAATTCCTAGAGACCTACTCACTTGGACAGTGTAGCATCAGGACAAATTGGCTTTTGTATTAAAAAAAGCCACRTACACAAGCACTAAGAACAGGAAGTTAGTGCCAAAGGATTTTTCAAATTTGCTATCCCCCAGAGGATTTGTCTGTTTTAAGAACCAAGGAGCCAGAATTTGATCTATGTTGAACTAAGAACAACTCTGGTCTTGGTGTGGGGCTGCTATTCTCAAAGTATTAAAAAAACCCCACCCAAGCCCCACAAAGCCCAGATACTTCATCTTTCTATCAGCTAAAAGCAGCTTTCTTGAGCTCACAGTAGCAGAACCTGGGATGTCTGCAGAACCTGAGATGTCTGCAGCTCCACATGCAGCTCAGTCCCTGCTGTGAGCACTATCTCTGCATTTACAGCACATCCAGCACAATCCACTGCACACAAGATTAAAGAAAAGCTCTCCCAGAAGCGATTGCCGAGCCACTGGGGAGCAGGACCCAGGCTAAAGAGCCAACTAAAGCAACCAGAATAAAAATAGCTATAGTAACTACAAAGCAATTTATTAAAAAAACAAGATGGAATTATTATTCTTCCCTTCCTGTTGGCYGTGGGGAAAAGGGAGAAAGTCAAAGTGAGAGAGGAAAAAATGCCTAATTGCCTCCAACCTCAGCTCGAACTTCAAGGGAACATTCTACAGAGCAAACTTCAACAGAGATTTATTCCCAGATACCCTTCCTCATTTTTTTTTCCTGAATGAGGCCAGCCTGCTACCTTGTTAGCACTTCAGAGCACCATCTAATTTCTCCACTAGATCCTGTAAACACCTGCTGGAAGGCCACTGCAATTATGACGGGCCATTGCTTATCCAGGTCAGGTATGCACAGCTCTGGCTCCCAAGGGCTGCATCCCTGCAGGTCTGGCTCCATRTCGTGCTTAGGTAGAGGCCCACAACCCAAATTTGTGGCACAGAAAGGGGAGTTAGTATTGTTGGTTAGTATTCATTCTGCTGCAGCAAGCTCACCTGCATCATTGTAATACTGGAACCATGTTCTTTCCGAAACCGGCCTCTCCGGGCAGGGAATGATGAAGGAGAAAGCAAACACAATGATCAGGCAGAGGAACAGGGAGATGAAGAAGGCAGCAGTGCGCCACCGTGACAGCCGGGACAGCCCCGAGGAYTTGATAATCCTTCTCTCCACACAGTGTTCATGGTTCTCCTGAACTTTGACCTCCTCAGTCTTCAGAGGGTGGATCTCAGCTTCTGAGTCTTTGTTATCCATCACAGCTCATTCATCRGTACTCAGACACCCTTCTACCCCTTCACCTGCAACAATGGAAAGAAAAGTTAAAATAAATGTTGAAATATATTTAAAAAACACCAATTAAAATATAGTGTTACTACCTGATGTTCACACTGGACACATTAAATGGGAGGTGAGCAAATCAGAGTATTGTCACAGAGCTGGATACAACACACTGTGGTGCCGGAGGTCTCCCACAYGGAGCAATGGGAAGAGTCCGTGGGATTGGTGTTCTTCCAATCCCAATTCTTCTCCAGGGGAGGAAATGAGCTCTGCTAGAGCTGGACAAAGAAGGCTACAGACCCCACGCAGAAAGGACTGACTGRTCTGCAGGTCCCCCTCAAGAAAAACATACAAAAACTCCTTTTGCTGCAAAGACTTCTTGCCACCTCCTGTGCATGTCAGCCTGACTCCCAGCTAGAGAGGTGAAAGGAAACACTTGTGACCTTTATATCCCAACATAAGGCTGTTCCCTACTGTAATGTGCACTTGAGCTTCCCCAGGAGAGAGAGAAACAAACACCAGCATATTCTGTACAGGAACRAACTAGAGCTATTCAACACCCTCTAGCATGAGAAACCACTGGGTAAGTTCAGCAACCCAGCCCTGCCGAAGGCAAGAGAGTGATGACTTCTCTCCCTGGAGAAAAAACAAGGCAGGAGTTGAGACTAAAATCAGGCAAATTTGATTTCATCAGACTGGAAGAGCTAACAACTGCTATTTTAGTTTCTCCTTCTATAAATCATAACCTTGAGCTATGGCTACAATAAACAGAGGAGTTCTGTGCTAATTTGCTGCAAAAACAGGGGAAAAAAGAGCCCTAGTCAGAGAAGCCTGTAACTCATTACCCACAATAACAATAAAAATCGACATTTTATACAGATTCTCTGATAGTGCCTCTTTAAAAAAAATACCAGAAGGGAAGAAACAAAGAATAACACATTCCAGTAGGCTTGGAAAAAGTGTTATGAAAAGTTATATCAGAGCAAATAACCACGACAACCAAGCCAATTTTCCATGACCRTGCCCCAGCAGTCACGTGTCTGGGTTGTCCACTGGAGCCATTTACTTCCCCAGCAGAAAAGAGCTTAAAGTCAGCACCAACATAGAGCAGAGAGCCTGGGATTTCAACTCCACCTGCAWCAGGGCTCTCTGCGTCTCACGTTTCCCCCCAGGTTCATTTACAGGTTCTGTGAAAAACAAGATGAGTCACCCTGGGGAGGCTCAGCTCCTTCAGGCAGCTGTGGCTCCCCAGGCTGTCCCTGTCCCACTGCAGAGGCCTCTCCTCTCCTCCTCTGGTACAAACCACAGGGGAACCAACCCATGGCAAGGCAGGGGCTGAGGCACAGGATCAGCAGGTCAGCCTGGTACTGTCAACCCTTCCACTAACTCCAGAGCCTGCTGGACTTACAAGCAGTCCAGCACTTCAACTTGAGCACTCTGGTATTTGTTCTATGACATCAAGTACAGGATCTCACTCCAGATAATTTAATTCAACCTGCATGATAGCAAGCAAATGAATCAATAATGCAGAAGTTGCATCCTGATCTTGCTCCAAAGACTTCATCTGTCCTTCTCATCAGTCTACCAGCCACACTAAGGACACCTTCATGAGGTCAGTTGTTCCCAGACCAACTCTAGGCACCTGACAGGGGTAGRAAGGCTCCAAATGGAAAGGAGAGCAACTGATCAAGTGGTGTTTTCGGCCTCTGCCCTGAGCTGAGCTCTGCTCTGTTACTGCAYCAGCCCTTCAGCAGGTTCAAGGTACGAGTCTCCAGGCTGAGCAAATGACTTACTGGTGTGGAGCAGCCATGGCYGCAGTGATGGGGATGGTGGCAGGARTGGGTTAYGTGACCTCCCCTGCACTGCGGCAGGTGGCTCAAGTGTCCCTGGCATGCCCATCTCCAGCAGCACAGAGAGAGGGATCTTATCAAACCAGCACCACAGCACAGGCTGCAACAGGGCTCCAGCACAGTCCCACCAGCCTCTCCAGCAGAGCCTTCCACAGCCCCCCAGTACAGAGCTGGGAAAGATCCAGGGCACAGCCRAATGCTTCCAGCACCAATGAAACTTCCCAAGAGGAATCTAACCCAGGCTTCTCCCCTCTCTGTCCAAAAGGGGCACCAGTTAACACAGCATGAATGGCATATTTTTATGACTCACTATAAATCTCACCACTGTCATCTAGACTGGGATGAGAACAATAAAAAAGCAGTAATTATCCTGACAACCCCAGTAATTCCCCTCTTTTCTGCAATGATGACCCTACGGAGCCACCGAGTACAAAGAGCCCTCAATGCCTTTAAAGCAATTCTGTCTCTTTTCTTTCAGGGTTTGAATAATGCCCTTTGCACCCCTGCCAGAGCAGAGGCGGTGCCAGAACAAGGACCACGAAGGTCAATGGCAAAGGCTCAAACAATGCAGGAAATCCCAGCGCCCGCTGCTGCCAAAGTACACGCTGGCAGCATGTGGAATGGCCTGAGCTCGGAACAACAAAGAGAGCTGGTAATCAGTTTAATTGAAGACAAGCAGAAAATGATAGTGTGCATCTCAGATGGTTTTACTGTCCTCTAACAGCCGACATCTTGTCTCCTGCTGGAAGAGGACACAAAATAACTCAGCTGTGAGGTTTAATGCATCCAGGCACCTTTCAAGGGAACAGGCAGTGACAGGATCCTGTGCTGCTGTAGTGTAATACAYGCTACATGCTGTAGATCTGGGGATGGGAGAAAACATGGGAGAAAAACTTTGCATAATTAGGAATCACATGTGACAGACCCAAACCGAACACACACAGCCCAGGGAGTGTGGCAGCACAGCCAGGATCTGCATCTCAGATAGGCTTCCAGAGCTCCCCAAGTTTCAAAGRCTGCTTCCCCCAGCCGTGGGATGAGCTGAGCCCCAAACCCAAGCTGAATGGGAACAAACACCCTTTCCTGTACCACAGTAACAACAGGACAGGGCAAACACAGCTTTACTCACCTTCCTGGGGGACTGCCTCTCCTGCTCCCCTGAAGCCACAGCGCAGATCTGATCTGCCTCAAACCAGTGACACTTGTGCAGCTAAACCCAAGGGACAAACCACCAGCAGCAGACAGGCAGAACTGCCTGACAAGCAAGGCTCTTGCACAGAGAACCACTGACAGTCAGGTGGATGAAGACTGGTGACAGAAACTATTTAAGGATCTGTGTGTTGGAAAGGTTTAACTCATTTTCCACCCATAAAACACCAAACCACAGSATCTGGAATGTCACCAGTTTTTCCCAGGAAATTTCCAGCAATATACCATAACTTAGATTTGATGTTCAACATTGTTTTATCTTTCACAGAATGATGAAATCAGGCTCTGTCTGGACATTTTAGGAACACAAACACAACATTTGGCTGGTTTGGTTCTGGTTGGTTGGTTTAAGCACCTCACAGGTTTCCTTCCTGTCAGCCAGAAATCATTGAAACCCCAAGCTGCAATCAATAATGATAAAATAGCCACGTTTTGCTCTGAAAAAGATCCAACATCCCACTACAGCTGCCTTCCATGGGCAGAATGTTGTGTTTTGATCCTATGTACAGTGTGACACTGCAGATAACTCACCAGGCAGTCACCTGCTATGACATTCAGTCTTGGGTCATTTGTTCCCTTTTCTGCAGTCCCATTTACATCAAGGTTCAGACAAGAAGAAACAACATGYAAGATTTCCCCCAAATGAGCTTTTCTCTCCCAAGACACTCAGGCTGCACCCTACACAAGCCTATTGTTTTGCTGGGTCATCTGAAGCTCAGACAACTCTTTCCTGACATAAGGTCACAGCCAAGGGCTGGCTGGGGACACTGACCCAAGGAGACCATCCCTGTCTGACACCAGGGCACCTCTGCTCCTGCCATGTCCCTGCAGCCTTGTTTGTAATCCAAACACCACCAAAAAGACTGGTGAGTCCCTGGCACAGGTTTGTCCGGAGAATCTGTGGCTGCCCTGTCCACCCTGGCCTTTGAACACTCCTTGAAACAGTAGTGTCCAAGGCCAGGTTGGATGAGGCTTGGAGCAACCTGGGATAGTGGAAGGTGTCCCTGCCCATTGCAGGGGGTGGAACCAGATGAACTTTAAAGTCCTTCCAAACCAAATTATTCTGGGACTCTCCTGCTAGAGCCGTCCTCAGGTTCTTCTGAAATGACATTTAACCCTCCAGTGGAGAATCAACATGTGAGAATTCCCACAGCAAGGGAATTAGAAACTTCTCMAGAGCACAATCACCCTGGAATGTGATACATCTGTCATTTGCAGGAGACAACCCCTCTTTTCCAGGGCAGTTATCACTACAGTCAGGGGTTCAAACACAGAAACTCGAACTGCTTAGGGAAGAGCAAACCAAAATCCAGTATTATTTCTAAGATGAAGAACAGCATTAAAGCTGCAYGGAACTGATTATAGGTCAGGCCAGTAATAACAACTGAGCTGCAGAAACACCAATCATTTCCAGTCCCAGGGTTTACAAGCTCCACTGCATTCAAGCCACTCACCCACTGCTGCAGATCCCCTGCCAGCTTCAAGGGTAGAAGTCAGTGGGGTGCTTGAAGCTCCCACATCAGAGACACCCCCACCTCATCCAGAGACACCCCCACATCACCCACAGGGCTCCCCTCTTCCCTCAGAAGCACAGTGACATCCCTCACCAGCACAGACTGAGCACAGGAGGGACTCTGGAGWGATCTCCATGCACGAAATCCCCTGGAAAAGGCTGTGGTCGTTTCATGTAAGTTTATTAAGAAGACAAAAGAAAGTACATTTTTTAGGTGGAGCACTCACTCCATGGGTCACAAATTCCATGCTGCCTCCTGCACAGACTAGAGAGGTTTATGGCAGCATGAAACTGCTGTTTCAAGGAGTGTTCAAAGGCCAGGGTGGACAGGGCTTGGAGCAACTTGGTCTTGTAGGTCCCTGCCCATGGCAGCAGGTGGAACAAGATAATCTTTATGGTCCCTTCCAACCAAAACCATTCCATGATTCTATGAAACAATGGCCTTTTCCAGATGCTGTTCTCCTTCACAGCCACCTCCAAGAGAAATCTCTTTTCTCCTCCCAGAAGTGGAATTTTTCTCTCCCTCTTACACACACACAGAGCAAAGCCTCTCAGCTCCACAGGCAGCCCAATCCTGCCCTGSTGTTGGGAAGGGCTGGCTCCAGTCCCTCCCTGCAGCCAGGCTGCCCCTCTCACTCCCAGCAGTTATGCAAGATGTTTTTGCCTTACAAAATAAGAAGAGGCTGGAAACGAGGTCGGAGTTGACACATTGAAGTATTTTTCTTTCGGCAGGAAGCCCTCTAATTCACGCCTGCAAACCAGGCTCGTGGGCTCCCAAGGGAAACATGAACAGGACTTTAACCCTCTCTGAGAAGAGCGCTGAGGCTCTGGGTGTGCTGAGCTTTGTYTGACTGAAGCACAGACCAGGAGTCTCAGGTGCTGCGTAAGCAACTCCCCAGGCTCCCTCGCAGCTGCCAGCCTGGGGATAAAGGAGCTCGGACCAAAGGGAGCAACCTGGACTTTGGAAAAAGGGATTCAATTCTTYCCCAGGCTTCTATGGTTTGGGAGCACTTGCTGAGCTGTCCAAGGTGGACAGCAAACCCCTCCGGGTCCGCGGGGAAGGCTCCAAGGCTGGGTTGGAAGCGCTGACAGCCGCGGGCTCTCACCGGCCCGGCCAGCGCGGGGACAGCGCGTCCCGGGCCCGTCACCAGCCCCGACCCCGGCGCTGCACCGGCCCCAGCGATGCCACTGCCAGCTCCAAGCTACCGGAGCCGCCGGCAGCGCGCGGGCAGCACGGACACTGCGGGAGCCGGCTCCCTTCTCCGAACGCCCCCTCACAGCGCGAAGGCACGGCCCGAGGACAAGGCAGCGCTCTGGGGGCGCACCCACGGGAGCGGCAGGAGGCCGTGATGTGGCGGGGGCGGCCCAGGACACCCCCGCCCTGGCCGAGCTCCCCCGCGGCCCCGGCCCGGCCCCCGCCCGCCCCGCTCCGCACTCACCCCGCGCCGCCGCCGCCGCCGTCACTTCCGCCTCCATCCCCCGCCCGCTCCGCCGGAGGTGACGTCACGCCGCAGGGAGCACTTCCGCCCGGTGTAGCAGCGCCCGGCCCGCCCGGTCCCGGCGGCGGCGCGGGCGGAGAACCCCCGCAAGAACGAGTCGGGGCAGCAGCGSGAGCCACAAACACAGATCTTTAATGCGCTCAGACCGCGGGAGAACAGCACAGGCACGTACAGGCACCGCGAGCCGCGCCCGCCGCCCCCCGCGCCCCACACGGAGGTTACAAAACAACACGTGAAACCGCGGAATTAGTTGTAAAAACGGACAGGGAAGGGGGGCATGCACTAGGGACTGACACCGGGGAACGCTGCGGCGGAACCGGAGCCGCGGCGGGGCGGGGGGGGGTAGGAGGGGAAAATGGAGGGAGAGGGGAGTGCCGGCCGGACCCCGCCCCTGGGAACGGCAATTAATGGCGTTAATTAACCGCCTCACCGAGTTAACGAGCAGCCGCCAGGCTCGTGCCTGCCAGCGCCCTGCTCGGCGGGTGACAAGTGCTGCGCTCACACCGTTCCCACAAATGCCGAGCCTGGGGGTCGCGACTTCTGCCCTCGTGGGAAACCAACCTTGGTACAAATGAGCGAGTGACAACGGCACAGGCCTCCCACACGCGTGGGGACACGGCCGGTGCCKCGCTCCCACGAGTGGCACACGCTGGCACGGGCTCCATCCCGAGTCACCTCTGCCCCTCGGCACATTCTGCCTGACTGGCCTTGGAAAACACAGCAACGCTTTTGTCTGCGGGTCAGAAAGCTCCCGGGGAAGCTCTGACTGCAGAGTGCACAGTAAATAGGCAGATGAGCTGTGGCTGTGCTCCTCTAGAGAAGAAAGCARCCCAGGTTTCCCACTGCTTTGCTCACACCCACTATCTGAACTGTAAAAGTACTAAARCCAGACTTGAGCCCAGCTTAGAAACATGCTCCAGCTCATTTGGTCATCCTCACAACAATGAACAGCTTTCAGAATAGATCAGGGCCAAATTTTATSTGTTTTGACTTAGCTGGGCAAGTGAGGCAACTCTCAAGTGCCAGAGACATAAAAATGAGGTGGCTAAGCGCTAAAAGGAAAAGAAAATTCAGATTTTTTTTCTTTAACATATATAAACAGAAGAAAAAATATAATTAAGTGAGAACCAGTGCTACTGGTGTGCTCACAGAGGGCCAGGTGGGTCTTTTGGAAAGGGCTGAAGCATTACAAAAGTCAGGGCAGCTCAGGGCTCCAGGCACAGCATGACCCCGACTGCCACGCTCACTGCATCAGGACAAACATGGGGTGTCCACRCTGGCCTGGACTGAAAACCATCCATCCAGATTTATTTATTCCTACTAAAACAAAATCCTGTTAAACAGTACATAACTCTGTGTCTCTACAAACTCACAGCTACCTGCCAAACAATAAAAATCCCAAACTACAAAAGATGAGTTGTATTCAGTAAATATAAATGGGAAATTTAGGCTTTGTGTAGAATGTTTATCRGACTATTTACAGTGCAACACAGATCATTTGAGTTCAGATCTCGCCAGCTTCTCTCTCTTCTGACCTCTTGGAACGAGATTTGCCATTTGTGCTCTCRTGCCGCCTCTCAGAAGAGCTCTTCTCTTTCCTCTCTCTGTCTCGGGACTTTTCTCTTGAAGATCGATCTCTAGAAGATCTGAAGTACAAAGCAAAAAATTGCTATCAGCTTCACAACTAAAAATTGTCAAATACCCACTAAACAACATTTTTCCCTGACAGAGCTGTGGGATACAAGTTCCTTACAGGAATGTGCCTGGATACTCTGGCATGGGAGTGGGTCCCCCACGACAGCAACTCTGGGCCCTCTATGAGGTTTCCTTAAGGGAATGTCAGCTCTGTAGGCTGAGTGCACAGCACAGCCTTTGTTACACCTTCCTCAGAGTGATTCTTTCAAGCTGTTCCCACAGGGGCTCTCTCAGGTCTTCCCTGGGCCCCTTATTATTTTTCTGGGCCACACTCAAATGCCTGCAGTTTCTTCCTCATCTCTGACTCATCTCAGTTCATGTCTTCCAGAGGAGTTTTTCATTATGCCCTAAGCTACTGGCTTTCTGCTCAACWGCTTTAAATACCAACTGAATTCTTTGCTGGCTCAGCCCTGGGCTTTTTGCTTTGCATCCTGACAAATGCTGGCTTTGGCAGCATCCTGGGTTCATAGTCAGGATGATACAGATTTACACTCACAGCCCACAGCACGGGCATATCTTTTCACAGCCACAGATTTTCAGCAGYGCGTCCCTGTGTCAGCCCACGCAGAATTAAGCAGAAGGCTTCACATTAGGTCTAATCTGAGAGGCTGTCTCTTGTGTGATTTCTGCCAGCTCACAGAATAGCAGAATTCTAAAGGAGTGATCCTGAATGAGCTCAGCAGAGGCTCCCACATGTTATTCCAAGGCTCAGGATTTTTTTACAGTCACAACAGAAGGTACCTTAGAGGTACCTTTCATTCTTGTTGATTTAAGGTTTGAAAATACTGCACAATTGATATATCAAAACCCGACAGCCATTTAATTTTCATTAAATTGTATCATTTGACATCAGTCTGTCTGATGAGATTAATTCTCTACCTGTTCCACAACACCTGCTGCCTGCAGTCCTCCTACCCTGAGATCTCCAGATCCTGTGACACACTCTCCATTCCCTTCAGCAAGTGAAACCTCAGACMAGCAGAACCTGAGGGCAGGTTTCATTAACTCAAGGTGAAAACAGAAGCTACTCTTTCAGAAAACAGGGTTTTTCTGTTTGTTCTCTTGTTTTTTTTTATTTTCTTAAACTGATCCTGGCCTTTCCCCAGCTCTCTCAGCAATTTTGTGCAGGTGTGTGAGCTGGCCAATCCCCCTGCAGTCTCAATGGGCTGGTTTGGATGTGTTCAAGGGTTCCGAAGTAATCCCTTACCTGCTCTTTAGTAATAGTTATTACAGGATCTTCCTCACTTCCTAATTGTCCAAACTTCTTTTCTTTATTTTTCATGTTCAAGACAGATTTAAAAAAGCACTTTAGTATCTCAGCCATTGGAGAATCAACAGTATTTACACCCCCCCTCAATTATTAACAGACTTATTTTTCAGACCATTATTTCCCTCCCCTTCACCAGGTATCTTTAAAAGAAAAGCTGTTCTTACCCCTTAGCTAAACTGACACAAGACACACAACAGTAGGTTTGTTCTAGAATTGTACTTGAGTGCTGGTGCCTAATCAGGTAACACTAACCAGGTGTCTTTAAAAAAAGCCAGATCTAGCTTCAGCAAGCACCTGGAGGTAGACTTGCTGCTGGGCTTAGAAGGGCTGTTAAGGAAACACAATGATTCCAACTCAATTTTTCTAATGCTCTATAAACACTTGCCTCATCCTTCCTCCAACACAGAGGCTGTTTTGCTGGGTTTCAGAAAAAACTTTAAGCCCTTCTTTGGACTATAGTGCTTCTCTTCAGAGACAGAAGAATGGTATACTCCTCCTGCATTTCTTTTTCAGAAGGAAAAAGTGCTAATTCCTAAAGAGTTCTCTCTCTCTCAAGCAACCTTCTAACAGAAAACAAACCCCAGATCTCAAATCATAGACTCCTTCCCAATGCCAGCAGTGAGAAAAGGGATCTGGGAAGCAGAAAATAACTACAGAAATGTAACATCCAAACTGCCTCTCARGCACTTGGCTTTTACAGGCCCAGGGAGGCTCAATTAGCTCGGGGAGGCTTCATGGTGCTTCGCATACAAGGAGCTCGAGGCTCAGCACTGCAAATCAGGGAACCTCTTCTATCTCCTGATCTCCTGAGCTCTCCTCTCAGCTGGGATCTCACTGTACAGCTACTGCCCTCACATGAGGCCACTGGGAAATCCTGCTTTGGCCCAGGAGGTGGCACAGGCMACTACAGCTGCTCTGGAGAACCCTGCCATGTGGGGGAGCTGGGGAGGGCACTGWGAGCCAAGGACTCCCCTTTCCAGAAGCACTCCTGTTGGGAATACATACTTGTGTTTCGAGCTCCTGTCTCTGGACCCTCGGCGGTGACCTCTGCTGTGGCTGCGGGAGCGGCTCCGGTGGCGCCTGTGTCGGTCCCGGGACCGGGAGCGCGACTTCCGCCGCTCCCGGGAAGCTGATCTGGAGCGCCTCCGCCTCCGCTCCCGAGACCGTGATCTGGAGGGGACACACACTGTCTCACACCTCGGAGCCATCTCTCACACACTCCCCAGTAACAAATACCCACAGCATCAGCACAGCCCCCCCAGCCCATCCCTGCCCACACCCAGGGCTGATCACACACCCACACAGTGGGCAGTGCCCTCCTCCTGGGCCTCATGCTACCAACAAAATGCCAGTGGGTAATTCAGTTTGCTGGCAAGCTTCTAGAAAAAGCTCCCACCATTATTGTAAGCACATGGCAAGGGCCAGAGCAGTGCTCTGCATCCYTCACAAATCAGTGCCTGTATAAGTAGAAGAGAGGCCAAAGGAAGTGGCCTGTGAAATTACTATAACCCTAAGAGTCTTCCTTGTAAAAGTCCTGCACTTTAGAAGCAGATTTATTTCAACCTGCTCTAAAATTAAATAAAAGATGTCAAAGGAAAGCAGTAGAGAGGGAGATCATCAGGTCCATGATCACAGAGAATGTTGCCACAGMATTAAGGCAAACTTTTCCCAGAGATGAGGGGGTTTTCATCTCAAAAATTAAGAGATCTATTTTTGCATCTAAGGTATTATATATGTAACAGATACTTCAGATATTAAAACTATGGAAATATATCAGGTATTGAAAGAAGGCTCGAGGACATTCAAGGGCTCATTCTCTGGAGGATACAAAGTCCATCATGGCCAGGCTACTCAGCACCTGCTCTACAGCCCAATGAGCGACACCAGGCTGAGCAGCATCACTGAGGTGCCCACACTGCACTTCCCATTTCTTTCAGGGAGCAAACCARACATTGAGGCATTGAGTGAACTCCATTTGTGAGACCCAGGAAAAACTTCAGTAGCTAGAGAGAAACACAGACAGACATTTGGGAGAACTGCAGAACTGGGCACTCACCTTCGACGATCTCTATTYCTTGATCCAGACCTGGAAAGGAGAGTTGAGTGAGAGAAGTTATGATAAAACAAATGTGTTTTCAGTAAGAAAGTTCATCCACCCTGGCAGCTCTTCACAGGAACAAGCAATACACCAAGTGATGCATTAGTTTAAAAAAAAAAAAGCTTGCAAATAGCTTCTATTTTGGGACCAGGACGAATTTATCAAAAAGTGGAAAACTGTAGAAACACGAGTTTCTGCACACTGAGCTTCGTGTCACAACAGAAAAGGTCTAGAAACCAATTCAGGCACTATTAATAATGAACTTTTCCAACTAAATTTTCTATGCGTATTTGTTATATATTCTTTACTCCCTGCAGTCTAACACCAGCTGGAACAACTAACATTTTCAAGAAGTGCTACTCTCCAGTCAGAAAGACATCTGTCAGTTTTCTGACTTTGGTTCTTTTGAGGCAGTTGCACATTTTAGGGGGTTTTAATAAAGAAAAACAGCCTTTTCTCACTCACTGTATTTTGTTTACCAAACATTAGAAGGAAATTTGCATCAGTAACTTTTTCCCTTTTGGGAAAGATAATTAGGAAAAAAGAGGGGACATGGCCACAAGGGAAGAACTATTACTGACAAGTGACAGATAAACTGAAAATCCTTAGAAAACACTTGAGAAGAATAATCCAGGCCTTGCTGGATTATTTMTCACATTCCACGAGCTTCAGAGCTCGTGTATTGCACTCTGAGCCTGCTGTTGTCAGCGTTAGCTTTTGGCAGTTTGTAAATAACAACAGCAGAATTCTTTCAACTTCTGCAGCACCATTACTCAGCACCACTTAAAATACCATTGCACGTGGAAGCCACACCCTCCCTCTTCCTCTGTGGCCACATTTCAGAGCCATCTGAGTGTCACATGGTAGCTGAAGGATCTCATTTTGCTTTAATGAAGCAGTGGCTGCTCTCCCTGTTTAGTGGCTTAGAGACTGACTCCTGTAGCTGCTCCCCACTGCACACAGWCTCACAGGGAGGTTCCATTTACATCCCACAGAGCTGTTCTGGCACTGTGACAGAAGATAAAGCTGAAAGCTTCACACAGACAAAAATTTAAGATGCAATCGAGAAGCATCTGTTTTAATGACATCACTTAAAACCATGCCTGGRTAAGACTGAGAAAATCAAGGTGCATTGACATTTACTCACAATSAAATGTGATTGTTCAGTCATGGTAGAAAGCAAAAAAAAAAGATCCTAAATTTAGAAAGGAATCCAGGTAGGGCTGTAAACAAGGTGGAGCTGAACTTGGGAGTCTACAAACAAACCATGTACTGGGGCACCACACATGAGCAGGTGAAGGAAAAGCTGATAAACCAGGAGAGCAAGGCAGTAACCACACACCTCCAGTCCCACATAACAACCCAACAGAGCAGCAGGACCTCCTGTAGATATCTGGCATGCAGCTGGATTTTTTTGATGGTTGTAATTACTCCAAGTTCTTAACGTTCTTTTTCCTCCGGATCACTTTATTCTGAACCACCAGTGCACACATCCACAAAAGCCCTTCCACATCCCCTGAAAAGCCTGGCTGCCCTTCCATGCCTATGATCTGAGCAGGAGYCTGCACAAAAAACTCCTGATATCATTCCCTAGAATCAGACTTYAGGATTCAGGAAGTATTTAACAAAACAGTATTTTCCTCACTAGCCTGAATCACGGTACAGCAGGAGACAAAAGAAGAATGCTGTCCACAGGAGCAAGAGGCTGAGTGAGTCTATTTTTTTCTTTCCTCTTCTTTTTGCCTCTGTATCACAGAGGCTTTGTGCTGAGTTTCATAACCTGYCTTTTGTCCAGCTTAACACAAAGGAATTCCATTTGGCACCTCCACCAAACTTGTTTGCTGGTGTACTCTGGAAGCAAACACTGAGGTCTACACTTCCAAGCATGCCACTTTTCCTCAGAATTCTCCTAAGAAAGTCTTAGGAGATTACTGGGTACCAAACAGCCACCAGCAATATCAGACAGAAGACTTGTGTTTATTATCACTAGGGTGGCAATCCAGTTCACTCATCCTACATGGAATCACAGTTTACTGGCAAATTAATGACAGCTGTGAGAGGCAGAGTTCCACRAGGGATTCCATTGGTTTCCAGGGATGTCCCAGTGCCTGTCAGTCCTAAAGATTCCCAAAGCCAAGCCATACTCTTTCTCTTACTGAAGTAACACCATGAAGGTGCTGTATAGGAGGACATGACAAGCAGAATTCTGAAGGAAACACAYTTCCTGTGGTTCCTTAAAGCATGAAGCTATGGATAAGAGAAGCCATCTGGAAGGGGGTAGAAGTAACCAGTTACTTTGTGATGGAAAAATGCCCCTGGTGAGCATGGTGTGCACAGCTCCCAGMAGAGAAGGGACTGAGAAATCTGAGACCTAACGTCAGTTCTGACACTGAATGTCCACTGTCGTCCCTTGGCTCACGTTCTCATTTTGGAGAGGCAATTAATTTGAGCTCCTCTCTATGGGACTCYTGGCTCTTTCAGAACCAGTTCTTTTTGGAGCACACAGGTGCCTCTGCACAGAACCAGAGCAAAGGYCAGCCACAGTCTCTAAGTAACGTCACAATGGAAACAGCAAGAACTCAGACTTTAGGCCAGCTCCATGCAGTTCTTAAACCTTTCCTATTTTAAGCCTTAAATAAACATTCAAAAGCAGCCTTCAAACCCCCTCACCAGATGCTTCCACATATGCACTACCTGGGAATACAAGAGGCTCCTTAGCTCTCACGAATTGAGGGTTTGGRGTTTTTTTAAAACCACTAAAACAAAACCACAGGCACACCACAGGAGGAAGAAAACCAGCATTCTGAGATACGATTGATAAAGAGACCCAGAGGATTCTTCCTGAAGTTTCCTTCCTGAAGCAAACTCTGTTGAGCAATTTTCACAGAAAAATGACCTCCAGGAAGAAGAGGCATCATGGAGACCAACTGAGTCCAGGTTAGGCAGGGTCCTGCTGTGGGTCTGGAAGAGCCTGTAACAAAGCAGCTGCATGGGAAGACACTTCTGGTTTCACTTCCACCTCTCTGACCATAGCAGCAACAGAAGTCCCTTTTGATTAACTCATGCTCTCATCAGCTAGTTACAGATCCTGCAGCTCCCAAATTTAACTGCACTACAGTTACAGGGATACCAGAAAGTTGTGAGGCTCTCCATGAAGTGCTACAGTTCAGCAGAAAACTGAAATGTCGCATGAACTGCTGCTTCTCATCACACCAGGCAATCCCCAGAGAAAACCCACATAAAACACCCTAACTAGAGTTATGCATAACATGCATATAATAATATGGATAATGAATAACAATTTGGGGCTCCCATCTTTATAATACACTAAAATCACCACACTGCTTCATGCTGGTCTGTATTTGTCAGCAATTCCAGAAATTCTAGAGTTATGCATAACATGCATATAATAATATGGATAATGAATAACAATTTGGGGCTCCCATCTTTATAAYACACTAAAATCATCACACTGCTTCATGATGGTATTTATTTGTCAGCAATTCCAGTAATGTGTAGCCAGAGCCAGCACCATCTTTGAGTACACTGCTCTTAGAAATCTCATATGCCTCAGATAAACTCAGTCTCCAGCTGATTCTGAGGGTCAAAAATAGCTCTGCACAGGCAGCAAGKTTGGGGTCTTTTTGATGCACAAAGTACATGAGGAGAAACACATGAGGTAACCAGGGAAATGCTGTGACAATGAGAAGAGCATTCCAACCCAGCCACTTCCTYTGCCTGACCCCTGCAAATAACCACCCTCGCCACACCAGGCTGTTTAACTGAGCTGTTTATACACAAGATGCCTCTTCAATTCAAGTACAGAAGAAATTGTTTTTCCAGTTCAGCTAGAAAGATGCAGAAGAGCTTGTCCTGAGAAAGTCCCTCCCACTGCTCAGGAATTACAGACATCTGAGCAGAATGTGACACAGAAGGTGGCTACAACCACCAGAAGAAGCCACTCCTTGGGATCCCTCAGCTTCCTTAGGAAATGTTTGCCAAAGCTGTGCCAAAAGCACYTCACTGTTATTGTAGAAAAGATGCAGGCACCCACTATTTGGCTCATGGACACCAGCCTGTTGTCACATCCAAGCAGTGTGGAGTGCTGTCCAGGGAATTTCTGCTTAACTAGTGCTTTTTGAGCAAACCTAGTCCTCACTCATCTTAAAACTTCCACACTCAGATGCTCTGGATGAGGTATTTTATCCAGATTCAGATTCCCCAAKACAGGGATTAGACCAATATAAGCCTGAACACTACAGGGAACTCAAATCCTTCAGACACACAATGGAGGTTAAAATACATGTACCATCACTCTAGGGTGGGAGGTCTGTGCATTGTTTTCATCTTTAACTGAATCCCAAGATGCTCACACAGCATCTGAAGCACATCCAACAGCCACTCCAGAWGCAGATGCTGAATTCCTGCAGTGCTCATGTACAAGAAATCAGATACTTCTAAATCAACTTCACAGGCCAATTCCCAGGTTTCACTCACCGTCTGCCCATCCTCTCCTCTCGTTCTCTCTCCTCTCTCCGTCTCAAACGATCCTGGTTTCTCTTCTCTTGCTTTTCTGCCACCGTTTTCTAGGGAAAAAAAATCCACATCACATTTCACCCATACAGTAACAGGTAAGAGATCTGCAGGGACACCATTCCAACAGAAAGACAACAATTTCACTGCATTTTATGTGCTAAGTCAAGGTCTCTATCAAGGTTCTCATTTTCCTCAGTTGAGGCACTGACCTCAATGCACTGTGAATGAGGCAGCGGATTCACAACTCTTACTCAGCTAAAGGTCTCTGCAAGCAAGGTCAGTAGCACAACCCATTACAAATCATTTCAGAAAACTCCTAATGCCTTCAGCTACTCAAGACCTTTTCACTGACAGAATCATGTGAAAGTTCACTTCAAACACTTTTTTAAGAGTCTCAAAGTCAAAACCCCCAGAGTTACAAATTTCAGTCATGTCAATGACAATGGCTGTACGGATACTCCAAGGAATAAATTACAGCAGTGGTCYGGTTTGACTGATTCTGAGGGTGCATATTTAGTCACCCAGAAAGCACAGAACAGAGTGCAAGACAAGGCTAAGCAAAGCTCCATTTGATGTTTGGGAATTCTGCACTCAGAAATTTCTGAGCTTTTACAAACCCTCTGTAAAGAATTCTGTAATAAYTTAATAGAAGTGTTCAAGGTCTTCAGAACTACAAAGAGAAGGTTTAGAACAGAGAGGATTACCCTCAGCTGATCCAGTTTCTCACGAATCTGAATGAAACCCAAGTGTAATTTGCCTCCAAAGTGGTCAGCAAGACGCCGGTCGTTGTCATGGAGACCCAGATATGCTGAACAGACTTCACACACACGCAGCTTCTGCTGCTGGAAACTGGATGCAGGCATTGAATTTCGGTATTCTTCCTACAGGGAGGCAAGAAAATCCACACAAATGTCAGGGAGCCCTTACATAGTCACAACCCCCCAGGGAAACCCCTGCAAAGAATTGTTTTGAAGAATCAAAACCCACCCTCATACAAAGGAGGTGCCACACAACGCTTTGTGGGCACAGCCAACCCRACAGTTTATCCCTGCAAGGGACTGGTGACCAAATATTTCAGAGGACAAAGCCCTCCCTGCCCCAGTCAGCTCTCTGCACTAGATGAAAGTTTCTAAAAAGCTTTTCATCCACCACACCACACTGCCAACTGTTTGCTGGCACATGGCTGGAACTAGAAAAAGAGGTGCTGAACAGAGGTAGAAAGCCACYCAGCCTAGCCCAGGCCCCTGTATCAACTCTCAGAAGAGCCAACATCATACCTCTGCCTCTTTCTTTTTTGCTCGAACTTTCTCCACTTCCATCAGGATCTTTTGAGACTCATCAACATTTCCTTCAGCTCCCAGCTGTTCAGCTTTAGCTAGGAGTTTTCCAATGTCTTCATTCAGCTCATGTACTTTCTCTGCCTGAAGAGAATRTTTAGTTTTTAATAAGACAAAAATRTTATAAAGCTTGCAGCACAACTTTTCCTTTTTCTTTAAGAAATACTGTTTCACAAAACCTGTTGTTGGAAGATGACTGTGAATCTCCAAAAGTCCCCAACAAAAGTGACTAGTGGACCAATCAAAATGCAGTCACACAGATGTGACAGAGAGAGAAACTGGATGTTAAGAGATCATGATCTGCCAGTCATTTCTGGCTTACAGGTCAGCACAGAGTCCAYAAAACCAGCTTCAGAAATGTCTTGTATTGGCTCAATTAAGCAAGTTTCCAAAGAGGAACTCTATGAGCATTTGTTAAATGAAACAACAATCATGAGATGGATTTATTATTCTAAATTATGATGATAATGTTTAATAGCATGGGGGAGAAACCAATATGCTTTATTACTATAGTAAATCAATTTCTTTTAGAGTACATGGTCCTCTGTAAGTTTGTCTCCATAATAGCCAGGGCAGTATTTGAGSATGGCTGGAATCCCCAAATCCTCTGTGGAGCTTAACTCCCCAGTATCACTGATGTCAGAGAAACAGAACACCAGCGCTCCCACAAAGACTTTCAGAACCAATGGCTAATGAGAGCCCAATACCTTTGCAGACACTTCAGCACTGATCTCTTCCTGTGTCTCAGCCAAGCGTTTCTTGGCCAGTTCTGTTCTCCTGTCACACTCTGCAATGAAGGATTCCAGGTGATCCATCGCCTGCATGATCAGACAAAGAATTATGAATAAAGGTGCTCTCCACGTCAGATGTAGCTTTGACAGCCAACAGCTGTAATCCCAGTATAATGCACAAACAGCCTCCAAAAGAGATGCTTTGAGAAAAAGAAAAAATTACACTTTATAGAATAACTAACATTTGACCCCTTCCCTGTAAACCTGACCCAGTTCCTTTACTCTGACCCATCACAGGATGCTCACATCAACACTGCTTTGCAYTGGAACATCCTTCCTATGCAGGAGCACCAGGTGCAAAGACAAAAGCACTGGAATAACATGAAAGGAAAGACAGAATTGTACTTTCCCTTGATCTGTTCCATCACAGAAAGGTGAAATGAAAGCTAAATATGACAAAAGTAAAATTACTGAGTAGAAGGCTTTTAATGTTAAATTTCTTTCTGGGACAGGGCACCAGRTTACAATGACCTGGCACAGAGTAGCAGGTGTGGGGTGCAAGGAATGCCAGGGAGCCTCCCAGCTAGCTGGGCTAATGGGGTAGCAAAGGGCATAATTATTTCTACATTCTCAAGTCAGCAGTCAGGCTGGCATTCAGGAAGGGGCTGCACATTCTGGACAGGTAACACATCAAATAACATGGTGAGCTGAAACTTGTTACCGAGTTCTACTGTTCAGTAACTTCAAGAAGCATTTTCCACAAAAGTAACTAAAATTTCTCCATACTCACATCCAGCTCAAAGAACAGGTCTCTCTCTTTACTTGCAATCTCATAATCTGCTCGCAGAGCCAAATCATGGATCTTTGTACATTCTCCCAAGTCCATTCGCTGTTAAAAGAAAAAGGAGAACCCACGTGAGAACCCTCCATTATGRCAACAAGCAGCAGATCTCTCTTGCCAACTGCATCATAGCAAAACAGTCTTTTCATGAAAAGCAGCTTCCTCTTAACCCGTCAGTACCAGAACCAGCCAKAAGAACCGCATGCTTGCCAGAACTCCTTTTCTAGATATTCTGAAAGCAACAATAAAATACCCCAAATGCTTTAGGTCCAATCCTACTCCTGCTCAAGTCCCGGGACAGCCTCAGAAATGGCTGTAAGGGAGGTGGGTCTCCTTCAACAGGCAAATASCCTCTKTCATGGAGCCACAGCACAGCAGAAYACAACTGCACCCTGTTTAAAGCTCATCTGGGAACKCACATCTGTGTCAGGCTGAGCCCAAGTAACATACCACACACACAGAATTGTAGGACACACACAGAATGCTTTCTATCAACAACAAAAGGACTTAAAGGAATAAGGGCTACAGCCAGTAGAAAGGCACAACCCCACACTCARCAACAACAGACTATTAATTCCACAACCAGCCCCTTCCCACATCCAGCTGCTGCCTGGAATTTGAAAACCTGCCCAGTAAAGCTAAGTCCTACACGTAAATCCATTTAATGAGAGACCTAAGGGCATCTCCCTTCCCAAAAAGCTGACCTGCACATTGTCCTTCCCTCCCACTGCACTCCATGCTATTTCAATTTGTTATTTTTTCTCCCACCTAGCAGTTAACAGCCACATGAACCCAAGTCCATTATGCTCTCAAAGCACAGAAGCTGCATTTCAACATTACAAATTTGTAACAAAGAACATTTCTTTTACTCTTGAAGTAGGAAAAGAATATAACATTTTGAAAGCCAAAATAATAAAAGCCCTTATTGTGAGCCACAGTAAGAATGGCAGGGTACATATCATTGCATGAAGGAATGCCCCAACCCACCATCCTCTTCTCTCACAGTCACCACCAGTCCCCAGGAGCCCAAACCTGAACAWGCACAACAGGTGTGACCTCAGTGAACTGCAGAAAAAGCTGAACTGGGAAAAAACGCTGAAAACCCCTGAGGAATATCACAAACTAGAGCTGGGGACACTAACGTGAAACAAYGCGCTCAGAGAGCAGTGTTTAGAATGAAGCAACTAAAGCGAACTCTACCAGTTTATGCTCAGGTTTTCAGCAGGTGCTCATTATTAGACTTTCCTTTTTTAGGGGAAAAAAAAATCCAGATGACTTGCCACTATTTAGCCTTCCTCATTTTGCTCAGATTTACCAGAACCAGGAGGCCACAAGCAGCAGGCTACAGACACAGACACTGCATCCAGAACATTCCTGCTGAGCTCTCTAATGGTAGAAATTTAATGCCTACGAAAAAAAGCATGTTGGTACAGAGCTTGATCATCTTCATCTTCAGGCAAGCACTTCAAAGAATGCTACAGAGCTACTGTTATTTTACCACAAAAATAACTTTCAATGATGTGACACATCTTTCATTCTTCTGGTCATTCTACTGAGATCACTTTCCAAGATAGGGCGAAGATAATGGTATTGGATGAGATTGTCATRGATAATAAGTATTCTTATCTGAGCTCTTCTTGCAAGCTGAGCCACTAACTCTGCTTGAGAGAAGGGGCTCTGACCACTTCAGAAGAGCCAACAATGTGCTCCCTATTTCTCTCCCTGTTCATTAACAGGCAACGAATCCCCCAACCTCTTCCTCAGAGGAGAACATTCCGTTCTCACCAGATACAAACCTCAAACCTTCCTCCACATTCTTTGAGATGTTCTACTGCAAGGAGACTTCCACAGGTATTGCTCCCTCGGGGTAAGATCAACAGCCCTTCTGTCTCAAAGCATCCTGTCATCCCAGGGAGGGCTGTCATCACCCTTTTCCACAGAGATCACAACTTGCCCCAGTCAACACTGGCTGGTTTATAATGCAAGTAGGTGAGACAGGCATCCACAGAGCTCAGTAAAGATTTAACTCCCCCCACACAAAAAGACTAAAGAAATTTAGATGTCATTCATAATCAGTCCTGCTCACATTTGCAGAGAAATCCACATTCTGAGGTCTCTCCTATGATCTCCACTGAATTGCTAACTCATCACAAAATGAAATTTCCACAAAGAAGATGCTCTAATAGTGATCAGAGCTACAGAATTCCATACAAGTGAAAAAGAAAGCAGGAACACTCTCTCACCCCACAAAAAAAACAATTCTAGAATCTAAAGATTTCAGCTCATATTTCCCAGTCAGGGACACCGTTAATTCCCAGGATGTAATAGCCAATATCTATGTTCAACCTGGGCAGCTTTGAGCCTCATCAGTCCACCTGTTAGCAGAGCTGAAATTCAGGAGGATTGCCAACTGATGCCATCTCTCAAAATGCTACAGTCCTTCCACTGACAGAAATATGCTTACCATGAGCTGCAGAGAGAACTCACCACTCATCACAAATTATGTGGATGACAAGGTCCCTGGTAACAGCCCATCGACTCACTAAACCAACTTCTGTTTTCCCAGAATGTTCCTCCTTACCCACAAAGACCAAAGAGAACMATTATAGCTTATTTAGTGGCAAGTTGAGACAACCTTCTGGGGCCAAAAAAAGAATAATCACAGGAACAAACCATCTTAAAATTATAGCTGTTATGATTAGGAACACTGGTGCACCTAAACAAAGCAAACATCAATAGGCCTCCTGCAGCTCTCAGGAATATTCCAGAGCTTTGCTTACAATCTGGACTCCTTCTCTTACACTACACTTGAAGGTCAGTGAGTGGGACTCCATCACATTTCACTGAGCACAGCTACCCAAGGGATCAGCTTCCTGCTTGCCTTCAATCAGCCCCCTACTAAGGAATATCTGCCCACATGAAGGATGCAGCACTAACAATGCCTTTGGGGGAGGATGCAGCATAACCAGCACCAGAAGGCTTGGAGCATCTGTTGGAAGTTTCCAACAGATCCAAGGGTATTCTGCAGGAATACACCCAGAGATGGACTATACCTCACCAAGAAGGAAATTCACCCACACAGCTCTTCCTTAACAGAGCACCGTGAAGTGCCAGTGAAGCTGCCCGAGATCACGAGGAAAGCCTGCACATTCCAGCTAAGTTGCATTCTGTACTGGCAGCGCTGACAGCTGAAATGCTGTTCCTGACCTGGACATCACATGTTCTTTCAACGCAGATCTGGAGCACCAATACTTGCTCTTGCCCCCAGGAACCTGCTAACAGAGGTGTAGAACTCCACACCCACTTCAAGGCCACCAAATGATCATGTGAGTGATCCAAAAGATCAACTGTGCAGGAGCTGCTCCTGCAGTTTCTGAGCACAAACTCCACAGCAAAATGGAAAGGACAACTCAATCAAGACAAGTAACAACAGAAGCAAGAGAAACAAACTCCTCAAGGTGCTTCTCTRGCCCAGGAGACTCACAACCCACCTGAACACTTCAGACTTCCCCACCTTCAGACTTGGCATCAGCTCACACACATCACTTAGTTCAACCCTTTCAACTCATCATTTACCCCATTCCTGAAAACCTGCTAGAAGAGGTAGAAGGCAGCCTCCATCTTCAAAACACCCTTTTGGCCCCAAAAAACTGTTGTAGAATCTCATGTCAAAAAACATAATCTGACCATAGTGACCTACACAAAGGACGGAAGTTTAAAATTCTGAACTGGAAGTGAGGTGATCTGGAGGCTGATTGAGCAATCAGTGAAAAATACATCTAAGCTTCAAATTAATTTTAAAAAACAGAGGTAGAGAGATTGGTATTCAGTTTTTCCAATCTTGTTCTGCAAAGGCAGCCCCTGAGAAGCTAAAGTTTGAGTACTCCGAGCCAAGACAGCTTTTGCTACAACTCTTTCTACGAGTGCTGTCACAGTCCTGTGACAGTGACACAAGTAGGGGCAGCAGTGCCAGCCCTCCCTTTGCTGGAGATCCACTGCATCCAGGCAGCTCCCTAAAGAGGGGCAGGAAGGGCTATAAATAACCACAGCATCTTTAAACAATCTGGTTAAGCGGACAGACACTGTGAATTGCCACAGTGTTTCATGCWAACAGCGAGGGCAAAGATCGATTTCAAACATCCATATTCACCTCCATCCTGCGACTGTTACACTGAAATGGTGACAAAAGACACACACAGTTTTCTTTTTCCAAAGTCAGGCTGAGCTTTCATCTKGGAGCCTCAGCTGAACATTTACTTCATAAGAGCTCACTGTTAAAAACCCACATCACCTTCTGCTCTCAGAGGCAGCACGTGAGCCAAACCTTTGAATGCTGGCCAGCTCTGTTCCCACAGGGAGCAGCAAAGGAGCTGAAACAACTGTCTGAAACCAGTCGGGCAGAGTGACACAAACAACCAAGYAGCTCAAACAACCAACACTCAGCCAGAGCTGTGACCTGCCACCACCACCCCAATTATGGCAGAAAAGCTGCCGTTCCATCAGGGTTGGAGAGAGGAGATTGAAAATCTCCAGGGATTAGTGCAGCAAGAAAACACTTGCTAAGCTGAAGATGCAGCAGCAAACCAGGGTAGCAGCCTAGCTACAGGCTTGGAACCACCACAGGAACCACCAAGTTTCAAGCTCCAACAATCCCAAACTGCAAAGGATAGTGAAAGACTTCAYATGGGATTGTGAAAAAAAAAGCATTTCAGGTGAAATCTGAGAGCTCCTGACTTTGTTTTTTTGAGAAGTGAGAGCAGTTCCATACACAGGTCACAGGAACTGGAATTAGGATTATGACTGCTCCCTGGGCACAGAAAGCCTGATCTCTCCTAGATGTCACCCACCCTGCACAGATGAGTACCAACACCTTCCTCACCAGAATCCCTTATTACAGAGAACATACTTACTGTTCCAGCCAGGATATCATGGGGACAGCAATCCAGAAGATGGCTCTTGCACACACGATCGTCTGTAAACTTCACCCTTTGTCTGGTTTCATCTCCTGAAATTCATGTGTGGTTTAAATAAGGAGACATTAGAACACCAGGAGAACACATTTTCTTGGCATGAGCATTTCACCTCAATAAGCAGATTAAAGTACTTGGTGCTCCTGCTCCCCAAAATTACTCAAAAATAAAAAAGCTTAGAGGGTAACAGGATATTCTGGAACACTTATAATTGGCAACAAACACTATTTTAGCATTTATTCATCCAGGACACCATGTTAAACACAGTGCTGGCAAGCCAAGCAATGTCCAAGGCCTGTCATCCATATAAAGAAGCAGCACAGCCAGAAGAGAAAAGGAGACAGACAGGCTGGCTCCCAGCCAAAACCTGTTATTTTTTCCACCCTTTTTATTTTTTTTTTACTGTGAAGAAGGGGCAGGASATACCAAACCCCACGCTATCAGATCACAAAACAGGGCTGTGCTGGGYAAATTTTAYAGGCAACTGCTCTTTGCTCAGGTGRTAATTGAGTCATCAGTCCATTTGGTTTGGAACCCAACTATGCAGCATGTGCTCTCCCAGGCCCTGCGAAGAAGGAGCTGGCAGGTCCTGGCCTGGAACACACCATGTGCTTCCCACCCACAGCCCACCCTCAGAGGACATTTTACACTCAGGAGCCACTTAAACGAGACAATATCAGAAAAGCAAAAAAAAAATAATAATAAAAAAGAAACAAAGTTAGTCAATACACACTGCGAGCTCCAACACATACTATACCCATCTGCATTCTTCAAGACCTCAGCTGCAGAATTTTATGCCCATTGTTGAAAAGTTTTAAAGGAAAAGCTTTCTTGCCCACACCTGCAGTAAGGAAGTCAGGGGAATGATACATAAAAGTAAAGGCAAAGTGGTAATGGTATGTGACAATTTTAAAGCTCATCTGTGCAYATGACACAGGTATGTGTAATACTAAAGTATGAATATAGTTTAGGATTCACAAGCATCCAGGAATAATGTTGTGTCTACTGAATTTTTTTAAATTTTTTTTTTCTTTCTAAGCTACACTTTTAAAGTTACTTGTGAAAAAAAGCAAACACTTTTTTTTTGTTATAACAGCTTTAAAAATTGGTTGTGACTCACGGCTCGATGAACATGAGGCTTTTCTGCAACTCCCTTGCAGATTGATGTAGGCAGGCAAAGATACACTGAACCTTTATAAATAAAATAGAGGGGCCACAATTGTTCAGTTTGTATGAAATAAAAATATGGGAAGCAATTCAATAGCAACTCAATACACAGAGAAAGAAAAGCACTTATTCACTTACGAAACAAAGTGCAAAGTGCCTGGACAGCCCTGCTAACGTGCCAAAGGGAATTTAAGTACCCAGCGAGTCGCAGAAGGGAGACACAAACCGCAGCGGGACCGTATTTTGCATGGGCTGTCACCTTTCTCGTCTCGGACAGCACCCGGCGCGGCCGGCGCTGCAGGCACACACCTACCTACGCGCCTCTGGACGTGCGGGCACGGAGCCGGCCCTAAGCCTGTCCGCGGCAGCCGGGGCCCGGAGCGGAGGGCTGGGCGGCGCCGGCATCTCAGGGGCGGGGGGCGCGGCGGGACCCCCGCCGGGCAGGCGCGGGCCCTCCCGGGCTCCCTCCGCCCCGAGCGCGGACAGGCCCGGGCCCGCTCCGCCGCTCCGAGGCTGGAGCCGGGCGGGCGGGGGCGGATCGCGCCGCAGGTCTGGAGCGGCGGCAGCGGCCGGGCCGGGCCGGGCCCCGCGCGGTGAGGCGGCCGCTTAGGCCGCGGCGTTTCCTGCAGGCCCCGCCCGCCCCTACTCACCGTCCCGGGCTGTGCCCATAAGCTGGTCCAGCAGGGCCCGCATCTGTGCCTGGGCCGACATGGCGGGGCCGGTCCGGAGGCGGCGGCTCCGACCAAGACCGGGACCGGGGCCTGGGGCGGCGGCGGCAGCTCAGCGGCCTCAGCAGCGGCGACGCGCGGCGAGCGCTGAGCGGAAACAGCCCCGCCCTGCGGCGCGCGGCATGACGGGAAGGGTAGTCCGCCAGGGGCGGGCTCCGAGGGGCGGGGCTGGAGGGAGGGAGGGAGCTGAGGGGCGGGGCCGGAGAAAGGGGGAGAGGGGGGGTGGATGGGGCGTGGCCGAATAGGGCGTGGTCGAATGGGCGTGACTGAGGAGGCGTGGTCGAGGGGCGGAGCCATGCTTGAGAAACGGGTGATGTCAGGGGGCGTGGTCGGGTTCGGAGGGGCGTGGTCTGGTTTGGAGGGGCGTGGCCGARCCTCGGGGCGGGGCTGGAGCGGGGACGGTTGGGGGCACCCCCGTCATGGCTCCGGCCCCGCCGCGGTGGCACCGGACCCAGCCCTGGCGCTGCTCTGGGTGCACCGTGAGCCGCCCCGAGGTTCGCCGCCGTGAGCACAGTAGCCAGGCCGTGGCGGCGCCCCGGGGCTGGGCTGGTGCCCGGAGCCGGTCCGGGCTGGCCTGGTTGCCGTCCCCACCGCATTGCTCCGTGGGCAATGTGAGGAGGGGGAATGTGGAGTAAGGAAAGGCCCTGCCTGGGGTGGAGGGTGATAGGACACATGGCCGGCCAGGCGGAAGCATCAGGAGCGGGATGGATGCATGGACAAGGGGACGAACCCCGTTGCGCAGGGATAGAGCCAGGAGAGGACCGCGGGCAGTCCAGAGCAGGGCAGGACGGGGCCGGACAGACAGCCCATGGCTGCTCTCCCAGCCGCAGTGGAGGATGAGGCCGCGGTTGGCAGGGAAGCTTCAGCTGTTGCTTTGCCGTGTTCTGTGTTCCCTTTCTGGCTTTCTGAGCTCCAGCTCCCACACCTCCCATGAGTTTTACCTGGTGTTTCTGCACCTTGATCTCCCAGCCCTGGCTGCCCTATGGATGCTCCCTGTGCCGGCTCTTTTTACTGCCAGGGGCTTCAGAGGCAGCGAGGGTTAGAGCCAGAGCCCTGGTGCAGGATGCTCCATTGGCCATAGTCATGCCTGATTTTCTCCCAGCTTTAAAGTTCTGTTCRCTTTCAGGAAAAGTCATGAGCCAGAGGCAGGGCTGTGCCACTGCTCTGCTGCACCATCCTGGGTGAGCAGAATCAGCCTTCGAGTAGCTCATCCAATCTTCCCTGCTTGTCCAAGAGGGTCTCTGCAGACAGGAGACCCCTTCCCTGTGGGATGGGAGCTCTTCATGCCCAGCCCTGGCAACGTTTGGAGCAGGAATGGCCACCCGGGGCACTCGAATGGGTGCAAAGCTGCTGCCCAAGGCTGCTGCAGGGGTAGTGGCATTGCCTGTCCCTCCTGCTCACCCTGGGGACGGTCCTGCTGAGCCCTGGGTGTTAACTAAATGTGTTAACTTTCCCAYAGAGGATGGACACCTCATCAGTCCCAATTCGGTGAGCCAACAGCCAAGTCATGTGCTCCCCACACCTTGTCCCACACCTGGGCASCCTCACCGGTGTGCCCAGACCCTTCCCACGTGGGCAAAGGGACAGTGCAACCCTTTCCTCCTGGCCAGACTGACCCAGGGGCTGTGGGAGCTCTCCCCATCTCCTGCACTGCAGGAAGAGGGTCTGTGGCAGAGCAGGCTGGGGACAGCAGAGGAAAGCGCCGTTCCCTAGGGATCACGGTGGTGAGATCAGAGTGGCTGTCCGGCTCCCAGGGCTGGTCCCTCGGGATGAAGGCAGTGGCAATGCCAAACTCTGCCAGTGCCGAGCCGTGCCGGCCGGGTGGGTGACAATGGGTGACGTCAGGGAGCAGTCCAAGGGTGCCCGTGGCTTATCAGCTCCCACCCGCCCTGTTTGCCCAGCAGTGCCCGGGTGGCTGCTGCTCCCGCTCGGCATTGCTGCTGGCAGTGTTTGGAGAGAGGAGAGGGAACTCYGGGGACCTCAGCACTGGGGACAGCTCAGAAAAGGGTGCTCAKGGCATTGGGGAGGGTGGGCTCTGAGGGAGAGACCAGGAGCTGTGCTCACCCCAAAAATAGGAGAGCAGGGCAGAACTGGAGCAGTGCTGTGGCTGTCCTCAAGTCCARTGACCAGTGTCCCACTCCTTGAGTGTCCCCAATACTGGTGACAGGGTCTGGTTTCTGTGTCAGGCCCTTGCCATCCTGTGCCCTCCTGCTGTCAGGGGCAAACTGTCCTGTGTCCTCTGGTCATCCTGTGAYCCTGGTCACCCTGCATCTCCCTGGTCACCACCTGTATCCCCTGGCCATGTTCTGTGCTGCCTCAGACAATTCCACGGGCACATCTTGCTTCCAAGGCAGAAATGGCACCTCTGGCACMGTGTCTTTGGGACCTGAGCTGATTGCCATCACCCCTGTCCTCACAGGGGAGGTGCGGTGTGGGCCAGCACAGCCACAGACCATAGCACAGACACAGGGCACCCACAGTGAAAAAGCTSTTGTCCAGCTGCTGTCCCTGCCATGGAGGTGACCAAGCCACTCTCCACGTGGCACATCTACCCTTGCATCCACAGGTTCCAAACCCCTCCCAGGTGTGCTCAGGGAGCCCAACATCCATCTCAAAGGGGMACAATGCTGGAGATGGGTGATCTGAACCTGCATGAGGGTGGTGCAGCACCTGGGGGGACCCCACAGAGAGGCTTTGCCCACTGCAGCGGCAGCCCCTGTTTGCAGAGGCATCGCTCGATACGCAGTATGTTCTTCAGAAGATCCCTACTCCAGGAGTCAAAATAGCATGAAATTTAATTTTACGCCTATTTGACAAAGCTTGATTTCACCTCCAATCAGCAGGGAGATAAGAGCCCTCGGCACAAGTGTGCGGGCAGTTTGGCAGCTGGGGCTGCCGATTTAATAGGTGAATTTACAGGGACAACACTTGAAAATCCCCTGGCTAGTGAACCATTAAGGTGAGCCCTGCCTTCCGTCCCCGCGTCCCTCCCCGCGCCGCTCTCCCGTTGCTGGGTGCTAAAGCAAACCCCAGCTCTGTTTACCGAGTCTACTATTACAATACGGCTACCAAATATTTGCCAGCCGTCAGCTCGCTGCTCCGCTATAAATACTTCAGGCCCAGGTGGAGGGAYGGGCAGGGGGAGCGGCGCGGGAGCCTATGCATGGCCGGGCAGCAGCGCCAAGGTGAGTGCAGAGACGCGGGGATGCCCTCCAGCCCCGGGGGTTTCTCCGGCTGAGGGTGGTGGTGGCTGGGGTGGGGTGGGGTGGCCCCACTCCCCTCTCCCTGCAGCCCGGAGGTGTGCGCTGCCTCGGGAGCTGAACCCCCCACAACCCACCCGGCATAGCACAGTGGAATGACCAGGGGTACCGCGGCGGGGACGGCACAAAGAGGGACACACAGAGATGGCAAGGACAATCTTAGGCGGGTACAGGGCCCCAGCACATTGTTTGGTGTGGCAGGAGCAGGTCTGGGTCCCCAGGATTTGTTCCCTGCCAGGGGTGTCCTGCAGCGAGGCAGGGCTGGGGACCCCTCAGCATAGGCAGCACAAGCTACAAAGGGGCCACATCCAGCTCAGGGAGACCCAGCCATGGCCAGAGCCCACCAGGGCAGGGGGCAGGGGACAGTGGGTTCCCCCTGTAGCTGGGAAACCCAGGGGCCATTGTGTGGGCAGGGCATGGGGTTCGATGGTGTCAAACCCCATTCACCTCCATGCACAGCCCTGGGGTGAAGGGGAACATCCCTCTGTCCCACAGCTCCGGGGAACATCCCCACTGCCCTACATCCCATGGCTTGGTGTGGATATCCATGCCCCACAGATCAGTGCTAACATCCCTGCTGCCCCATGTCTCATGATGTTCCCACATCACATGAATTCAGGTAGACATCCCCACTGCCCCACATCCCATGGCTGGATGGGGACACATCCCTGTTGCTTGATGTCCCAGGGTTCAGTGAGGACAGCCCCACTGTCCCATGTCCTGTTTCTTGTAGGGGAATGGCATGCTGCTCCATGTCCTCTGACTCAGGGCTGTGTTCCCACTGTTGTTTTGGTGGGGGCACCCCTGCTGCCTGCTGTCCCAGAGCTCAGTGAGGATGTCCCAGGAGGAACATCCCAGTRCCTTGTTTCCCATGGCTTGGTGGGGACATCCCCAATGCCCCACATCTCGTTGCTTGTAGGGGACATCCCCGCTGCCCTGCAGCCCCACCTTGGCCATGGTGTGGCACAACRTGGTCCCCTGCCCTCTCAGGGCTGCCAGGCGGTGGGTCAGGGTTGGTGCCGGGGTATGTCACCCTGACCCCGCTGTTCCTGTCCGCAGGGTGAGTCCCAGGGGTCCCTCTGAGTGCTGACATGGCTGCGGGTGTCATCCAGCCCCTGGCCGAGCTGCGGCTGCCCTCACCCTTCCCCCACGGCCTCTTGCTGCCCACGCACCCCGAGCCCGACTTCCCTGACCTCTCCGAGGAGGAGGAGGAGGAAGAAGAGGAGGAAGAGGAGGAAGAGGAGGAGGAAGTGGAGGCAGTGGAGGAGAGCGTGAGGCCGGAGCTGGTCAGCGTCTCCAGCACTGCCGAGACCACCCTGCGGCTCCTCAAGTTTTCGGAGCTCATCAGCTGCGACATCCAGCGCTACTTCGGGCGGCGGGGCCGGGAGGAGGCCCCCAGCAGCYGCCCCGTGCCCGAGGACTGCGGCTCGCCCCGGAGCACCGAGGCCGTGCCCGAGGCCGTGCGGGGCAGCCCGGGGGCCGCACACAGGCTGGGGCCGCTGGCCGAGCTCTTCGAGTACGGCGTGCACCGGTGCCTGCCCGCCCGGGCGGCCGGCGGCCGGACACAGCGGCTGGAGAGGAARTACGGCCACATCACCCCCATGCACCGCAGGAAGCTGCCGCCATCCTTCTGGAAAGAGCCGGGCCCGGGCCCCGCCGGCCTCCTCCACAGCGGCACCCCCGACTTCAGCGACCTGCTGGCCAACTGGACAGTGGAGCCAGGGCCAGAGCTGCCGGGCCGCCCGGGGCTGGAGGCTGAGCCCTTTGCTGGGCTGTGACCCCACTGTGGCCCCGGGGGCCCCCGGTGCCGCCACGTGCCACCCGGTTAATGATAAACCTGCTGGCCCCGGTGCCAGCGCCGGGCCACTCGGAGCTGCCGGGACAGYGAATAAATGACTCCCGCCAGGCACCAGCGCGGGCCGTGTCCTTTGCCACCCGCCACTGGGGTGTCCCCGCTGCCGTGACAAAGGGCCACGGCTTGGCGTGACCCTGAGGGGCTGCCCCGGCTGCCCGGGAAGWGGAGGGGAGCGCGGTGCCGGCAGGAGGCGGCAGCCCGTGTTTACTCTGCGGCCCAAGGCGGTGGATCCCGGCCCCTTATCTCGGCCGCGCCGGGGCAAAGGGCGACACGRGGCCCCATAAAGCTCCCGGCTGTCAGCGCTCAGGGGGACCCATCACTGCCTTGGGGACCCACTGTGCCCTACAGCACCCCTGCCCCATGGCAGACCCAGGGAAAGGGACRCACAGGGGAGAGCAGGGCTGGCCCTTCTTCCCCACACTGCTGGACATGGCTGTTACCAGGGTCCAGCCCAGGCATCCTCTGCTTTGTGGTGGCYCTTTGTGGTGGCTTTTTGTTGGTCTTGAAAGGGAAAAACACCCGGGAAGAGGCAGCAACCCCCTGCCTTGAGCCCTGCCAGGGGGCAGCCCCCACTATGCAGCCCCTGCCTCCACTTGCCAGCCTGTGCCCTCCCCACAGTGACAGAGGGACAGAGCTCGGTTCAGCTCCAAGGTGACACCAGAGCCTGGACAGTGGCCCCAAGGGAAGAAGGGAAGCAAGAGACAGGCAGCATCAAAATAAAAGTACAAACAGACTTTATTTCAGCACAGATCCCACAGTCAAAAGCCTCTCCAGGCACCAGGTTGCCTGCGTACAGTGAGGAAGGGGCAGTCCCAGGGCAGGGGGCAATGCCAAGGACAGGAGCAAGGATGGGGGGAGATGGGGGAAGTGAGGTGCCAGGGCTGGCTTTGCTCCAACCCCCTGGCCAAATCCAGGACTGTGGCAGGGTTTGGGGTACCTGGAAGGGCCCAGGCTGCTGGAAAGAGCCAGAATGCGCCCCGGGAGTGACTCTGGATCCCAGTGTGGAAGCAGCACTGACGGGAGGAGTGCAGGAGTGGCAGAGGGGCACAGGCTATAGGGCCACCATGGCCCCAGTGCAGGCAGCTCTCCCCTCCCCATCCCTGCCCCAAATCCCAGGGATGTCTCCCCACACGGGGGTTGGGATCAGAGTGGCTGAGAGAGCCAAGAAAGAGCCAGAGGCRGCAGCTGCAGAACCACGGGAGCCCTTTTATTGCACAGCCAAGCAGGGCACGTCCCCCTCCTCAGTCCTAAGGGCAGAGAGGCAACCGCAGAGCTCAGCCCAACCCAGCCAGAAGGAGCACAGGGCAGGGGGAGTGGGGACATCATGGCCCCTCTGCTCCCCTCACAGGCCCTGYAGCCGGGGCTAGGGCAGGGCCAAGGCCCAGGCAGCCCACACGGGGTACATGAGGCAACAGAGGCCAAGTGCCCTGTCACAGGGCTGTGCCCGGCTCAGGAGGGCATTCCTGCTCCCCATGGAACACTCCAGCCTTCACCCAACCCTCAAGGAGAGCCTATTCCAGGAGCTAACAGAGCCAAGGGTGAGTTTGATCCCTTGGGGAAGAAGAGGAAGGGGTGACAAGAGGAGGCAGTAGACGTGGGAAGGCAGCGACGGGCAGGAGGGCCGGGGCAGCACGGCCATGCCGGTGCTCCAGGCACCGTGACGCCTGCACAGACCGGCCCAGTCCTCTCCCCACCTCCTGCAAAAGGGGGTCCCCAGCTCCAAGGGCTGGGGCACGGCTCTGCTGGGCCCCCCTGCCTCACGTCTGTGCCAGTGAGAGCTCCTCCAGGCCCTCCTTCCCCAGCCGGTAYCTGGCGAGGTCCTTGCGGGTCACCATTCCCACCACCTGCCGGGAAAGGGACGGGGTACAACCCACTGTGGGCACACTGAGCCTGGGGACAGCGTGTCCCTGTGCCCTGGAGGAGCCCAGGCTGCTCGGACACAGCGAGCAGGGACTCACCTCGTTGCGATTGTCCACGACCACCAAGTGCCGCAGGCCCAGGGCTCGGAAGAGCTTGAACACCCGCGGCAGAGACGCCTCCTGCAAGGCAGAGCGGGGTTAAGGGTGCTGCAGCACCCCCAGCCAGCACCCATCGCCCACCCTGATCCCCGGGGAGCTGTGCACAGGGGTCCCTGGCCATTACCTGGGGCACGGTGTAGGGTGAGGGGTTCATGAACTCGCTGAGGTCAATCATGCACTCGCGCTCGTCCTGGGAGACGTGGATGGACTGAATGGGGGGGAAGCGGGGRTAGGCATCCCGAAAATCCTTCAGCTTCAGCCGCCGCTGCACCAGGTTCAGGTTGGTCCTTTCCACAAAAACCTTGGGAGGAAAGAGATGKTTGGGACTATCCTGGCAGAGGCCACAGGCACCAAGACAACACACAGGGGCAGGGAGGGAAAAGGGCAGGAGTGTGGGACAGATGGACCATCTGCAGAAGCAGAGCCTGTTTCCCACTCACTCCGAGTTTGTGAGCCCAGTGGGGTGCAGGATGATGCTGGGGTAACCCCACCACCAAATGGCAGCACCCATCACCCCCTGGGGTGAGCTGAGGGAGATGACAGGGACCCTCTGCCAGCTCCTAAGCAAGGCAGGCAGCCAGGGGCCTGAGGCAGAATTGGGACAGGGGCAGTGGGGCTCAGACACAGCACAAACACTCTCCATGCAGCATCACCCACCTTGTGCTTCAGCAGGACGATGAGCTGGGAACGCAGGATCAGACCCCGCAGTCCGGCCACCTGCAGCAGGGCAGCGTGTGTGAGACAGGCGGGGAAGGGTCAGGGTCCCACGGGGCAGCCACTCCTCGTGTGGCCACCCCAGCTCCATCCCCTCCCCAGGGRCTCCCCGCCCACCTGTGTGGTGCCAGGGTTGCTCTCCACCACGGGGAAGCCGTTGTGGTTGGAGGAGGTGTCACTGAGGATGTCCACGACGGTGCCCACGCGCTCGATCCTCCGCAGGCAGGTGACAGGAGTGCTCATCACCTCCCTGCAGGGAGGGCTCAGGTGAAACACAGCCCCACAGCACCACACACCATCATGGAATCACAGACTGGCTTGGTTGAAAGGGACCTTAAAGCTCATTCTAAAGCCCTGCCATGGGCAGGGACACCTTCCACTATCTCAGGGTGCTCCAAGCTCACACCTGTGCCAGGGCCTCACCACCCTCACACCCTAAATACCCCTCCCAATACATGACTCCTCAGCACCGGTGCCAGGGGACAGCAGGCTCCTAAGACCAAAATATCACCACCTCCACTCCCASCTCAGGCAAACAGTGTGGTCCAAAAGCTGCTGCCCCAGCAAYGTCCAGCCCACCTACCTGGCTGTGAGGGAGTGGGACGTCACTGGGGCTTCCCAGTGCAGGAAGGGGACGCTCTGCAGCTGGATGTGCATGTCATAGAGCCCCTGCAACGAGAGCCAAGCCATCAGGAGAAGCCTGACGAGATGCCATGGGGCACAGCCAGGCAGCAGCTCGTCCCTCAGAGCAAGCACGTGCCTGTCCTAGCCCCCCATGGCCCCACAGCACCACCAGCCCTGACCCACAGTCCTGGGGAGCACCAGCCCTCACCTCCACAAAGTAGTCTCCCACAATCTTGGCTGTCATCAGCACCAGCATGATGGGGAAGCCATAGGTGACRTTGCCTGTTGCCTCCATCATGATGACCGTGAGACTCAGCGTCATCCGCACTATCCCACCTGCCAGAGGCACCCGGGGGGTTTGGGGGTTTAGAAATGCAAGGAAACATGGAGTGAGGGCATCACAAAACACCTGAGGTCCCTGAATCTCTCAGTGACCCAGGACTGCCTGCCCAGGGGTGCACTGGGTGAGCCCAGCCCTCACTGGTGCCTCAGCAGTGCCTGTGCTTGGCAGGATGATTAGRAAGCTGACAGCCAGGCTGTTCCCTTCCCAGGGAAGCAGGAAGTGTTTCTTCCCATAACACCTTCACCCCAACCAACACCGTGCCCAGCTCACTCACCCAGCTGAGCAGCAGCTCCCATCAGGGCGTACTTCCCGGGATCAGCCCAGATCTGAGCACAGGAGAGAGAAGCCGAGTCACCTGCTAGCTCCAGGGCATCCAGAGACAGTCAGCAGAGTTYTGCTCCCCCAACTCCCTCCGAAATGGGGAGAGGTGCCTGAGGCTGCCTGAACAACCCAGCTGCTGGCAGGGCTCCATCAGGATGTGAGGACACCCAGACTCAGCTCATGGAGACACCAAATGAGGAGCCAGCCCACTCCAGAGCTCTCAGCCAGCTCCAGGCACGCTGCCTGCACATGCCAGCAGCCCAGCAGCGAGGGAGGAGGGCTGGGTGCCAGGATTCCCTGGCAGGACTCACCGAGCCCTTGGTCAGGTAGGACAGGGAGATGCCGAAGAGCCTCCCCCAGGCTGCCCCGATCAGCAAGGAGGGGATGAACACTCCCGCGGACACCGTCAGGCCGTAGGTCCAGCAGGCCAGGAAGAAATACATCAGAGTGAACATGCCCAGGGTCATGGGGTTGTAGGAGCCTGGGGTGRGGACAGAACAGAGTCAATGCTGGTCCCACAGCCCAGGGGACACTGTGAAGGGCTGTGGCTGTGGATCAGGCAGCAGCAGCCCCATGATGCACTCCCAGCAGCGAGAGCCCCTCTTCTCAGGCTGYACCTCCTGCCCTGGCAGCACAGGCCTTTCAAACCCATTCTTCAGGTTATTTCTGCCCCCTCCAAGGCCCCACCAGCCAGCCAGTGCCATCCCAAGCCCTCACATCCTATCCCTTCATCTCATGACTCCATTTCCTCCCAACCCTGTGGTTCCCAGCCTCCCATGAGGAACTCCAAAGCCCCAAGAGAGGGACTGCCAGGGTTGGAGGACAAGGTTGGGAAGACAGAGGTCCCATTGCCAGCTTTGGGATCAACTGAGCAGGGCAGGTCCTGCAAGCTCCCTCCCTTCCTGAAGCTCCCACGGGTGCTCCAGCCAGTGCCAGGCTGTCCCACGGCACAGGCTGTGCCATCCCAGCGAGACCCTGCCGACCCCACGACCCAGCCAAGTGCTATTTTGGGATTGCTGAGCAGCCCAGTCTAGTTTAAACAAGTAACCCCTCCTTCACAGACAGAAGCCTCGAGCCAGGGAGGACCCAGCACTGCAGAGCACAGCCCCAAGACACAGGATGGYCATCTCTTGGCTCTAGATGGCCAAGCTGCACCCTCTGGGCTGAGGATCTGTCTGCTCCCCACCCACGTGCAGCTGGGCACGGAACTCGGAGTCAACAACAGGCAGAGCAGACACTGGGATTACACCAGGTCCAAGGAAAATGGAGCTGGAATCTGGGAACCAAACTGCATTTCTCAAGCAAATACAAACCCCAGGATCCACCTCCGCAACCTGCCCAGAAGGTAAAGTCATTCTGGSGCAAGCGGCCCTGCTAATTTAGAAAACATCCAGGAACGCTTCCAGAGCAGACTCCAGACAGACAGCAAGGGTCAGACACGCTCCCACACAACTCAGAAGCAACACAGACTGCAACATGCATGAACAAAAACAGGTCCTTGGCCCCACAGTCTCCTGACACTACAGCCCTTTGRCCGAGCTCAGAGGTGCCACCAGGCACAGCACCCACCCCTCTTCCTTCCACCACTATAGCACAGTGTTTTGGGAAGCCCTCACAGGCTGATGATCCTCTGTCTTGTCCCAGGMGTGGCCACATTGGCCACCTCACACAGACCCAGCCCCTCTCTGCTCACATTCAAGGCCCCACTCCTCAGGTGCACAGACCTGGAGGGTCATGGAAGAGGTTGACGACACTTTTCTCKGGTGTGTTGAAGAAGGCAGTGGCCATGGAGTTGTACTCTCCATCAGCACAAAAAAGCTGAAAAGGCAAGAKAAGAGAGTCAGAAGTGGCAGGGAAGGCTGGGGGACTTCCCAAGTGGCTGGAAATGCCAGYGAGGAGGTAGCTCTGGGTGGGACATCTACAGCACCCTTGGGTCTCCAGCTCTGGCTGCACTGAAGGCATCAACTGCGAAGTCCAGAGTCCCAAATCCAGCARGGTCTGCACTCCAGGCTCAGGGTGCCCCCCACCTTGAATGCTGCTCTGCAGGATGTCCTACCTGCAGAGGATACGCCACAGAGCTCCCCTGGATGGGCTGACAATCTCTTGAGCAGTAAATCATGACAAATCCCACMGTCGCCGTCACTGCTGCCACCAGCATCGCCTCGAGCACCTGGAGGCAGGGCCTATGGATGTACCTGTGAAGGGAACAGAGGAGTGAGGCTGGCACCCAGGGGTGTGGGCATGTCACATCAGGCATAGGAGAGGCTGGCTGCCTCTGCTCCCTGCCCAGACCCTGCCAGGCTGCCCTGCTGCTGGAAAAGCTGAGCCAGACTGGGCTCAGCAGGCTTCAGCAGCTCTCTCTGTTCTCTCACTCCTCTCAAAGCACATGACAGTCAGGTCTGCAGTGCCTTCACCTCTCTGGGCCCTCCAGTCCTTGGAGGGAAACACCTGGCAGGGTCAGAGCAGTGCTGGGATGCTGTGTGTCACAGCCTCGGCCACGGCAGTGAGATGCAGGGGGTATCTTTCAGGAGCTGCTGTTGTTCACATTACGTGAGAGATTACAGCCTTGCTCCATCTGAGAACGCCACTTTGAGAGGATGCACAAGGCACCAGCCAGCCCATGTCAATGCCTTCATTACCTGTGAGCTCTTACCTGATCCTGAACATCGTCAACCAGTAATTGAGGGCATTGAACAGGGCTCCGAGGATCCCACCTGGGAATGTGAGAGAGGAAAAGCTCAACATGCAGGGTTCAGGCTGCCCACAACACAAGGAACCCCTGAAGATCATCCACAACCCATYCAATGTGACTGGCAGCCCCAGGACATATGGACACTGTCCCCACAGACAGCCAGCACCTGTCACAAAGGAGCCTGGCACCAGCAGCGGGTGGCCAGGGGCCAATGTCACAGTGCTGACACCAGGCAGGCAAGGGACAGGGCAAATCCATGGGGATAAAGGCAGCTCAGTGAGAGCAAGGGGCTGCCCACAACTGCAACACACTGACCCTGCTCAGCATGAGTTAAAGGACTTGACTCTGCTATCAGAGTTGGGCCAGGATCCAGATCTCACCCCTGCCTAGCCCCACAAGCAGCCTCTGCTCCAGAATTTAATGGACTCCCCATTCTCCCCAGGAAACTCGATGCCGAAGCATTTTAGACCCAGACAGAGAACAGAGGAAATTATTCAGACCAATCAAATTGAAACAGCAGGACTCTCTTACCAACCACTCCCATAAAGATGAAGATAGGAATTTCCTGGATTGTGTATCCCATTTTCTGCAAGCAAGAAAGAAGAGAGTTTCAGATCTTCTGGCCCATCTGCAGCCCTGCAGTCAGTCACTGACTGCTGGGACAGCACAGCTCTGTGCTGGCAAGAGGCTTCCAGAGCTGCCCTGAAGTCTCCCCTGGACACCCCAAAGCCTCCAGAAACTCATTCTGCTGGGGCTGGTGGAGCTGGAATCTGGCCAGACCCCACAGTCTCCCAAGGCAGAGCCTGCCTCAGCCCCTGGGTRATGTTATAGACAAATTGGTGTCCCCAAAGCTGTTAAGGGCTGTTTTTAACCCCTCACCAGAGCCCTACATGGAGAATACCTGTGCCTACCTCGCTATCAAACCTGCCAAAGTTGATAAGCCCAGGGCTGGAGAGATCCCAGGCATTGCCGTGGTAAACGCTCAGGACAGAGTTTAGCGTGAACGTGGAGATCATGGAGGCAAAGAACTGGAAAGAGACAAAGCCCAGAGTCACTGCCAGATGCCTCCAGCCCCGTTACCCCACCACATGCCCCCTGCACTACCCCAAACCAGCCCTCAAGGCCCTTGGGCAGGGCTTGGTGCCCATGGTGTGGTGGGGCAGGAGGCCACATTCCCTGTGGCAGCACTTTGGGCAACCTGCACTGACCAGGGGCTCACTYCTCCTTTTGCCTTTCTATTGCCCTGGGGCACAGCCCAAGGCAKCTCCCTTGGAAAGGAGTTGGAGATGGAAGACCAAGATGGAGCTGAACCAGGTCCAAATTCAGCCCCTGAGGAACAGGGCACAGGAGAGGAGAACTGGGACACTTCCCTGGGATGGGTTACCCACAGCTCCTCCTGGGGCAGGGATGTCAGGGGCTGCAGGGCACTGGGAAAGGGCAATGCCTCACACCAGCCCTCTTTTGCTTCCCAGCACTTACAATTCTCCACGTCAGGAACTGRTTCCAGAAGGAAGCCCCTTCCTCCAAGCTGAAGAGGACACCCCCTGCAAACACAACACACACCACCTTCACCAGGGGCATGAGCCCCTCGGCTCACAGCACCAGCCCAGCACCCCAGATTCACCCCAACCCGTGTGCCCACACCGCCCAGACCCTCTCACAAGCAAGTCCAGCAAACCATCACTGATGTGTTCCACAGCAAAGCTCCCCACTGCCATCYTCCATCCCAGGGAGGCAACATTTGGGATCTGAGGCAGATCCTTGCTCCCTTCCCACACCTGCATGGCACAGCAGGAAAACTCAGAGCGGGGCCGGGCACTTTGCAGGAACACTCCTGCAGGGCCCTACACAAATGCTGGCAGCTTCCTCCAAGCAAGTGGGAGCAACCTCCTGAGGAAGGTGCAACCTCCTGAGGAAGCCCACGTGCAGGCACTGCTCAGTGCCAGAGAGCCAAGGCACGCACCCACGGGGGCACCGAAYGCAGCCGAGACGCCGGCGGCAGCTCCAGCCGACACAAAATCCCTCTTTTCCGTGTCCCTACGGAAGTACTCGAAGATCTGGAAGAGGAGTGAAGGCAGGTTAGGGCTGGTATGAGTTTAGGGGTGACACATGGATGAAGCCAAGCCAGCAGTGGGAAGAGCCTGGTCTGGCACAGAAGGGCACCTGCAGCACAGCCCCTCGGACCTCAACACMAACCTTGAAGTCTCGCTTTAACGATGTGGATCTTCCCTGGGAGATCCCAGCAGCAATCACAGATCCAGAGTGAATCATGGGGCCTTCCTAYGGGCCAGAGAGCAGAGTCAGATCAGGGAAGGAAGAGCAAGGATGTTGAATGCTGCTCACCAGCTCACAGCCCCAGAGCTGGATGGGAGGATTTCCCTTGGGGAAATACAGGCCTTGACATTTCCCCCTTCCCATCCTGGAAGTGTTCAAGACCAGGTTGGATAGAACTCTGAACAACCTAGTCTAGTGAAAGGTGTTTCTGCCCACAGCAGGGGGTTTGAATGAGATGGTCTTTAGGGTCCCTTCCAACCCAAACCATCCCATGACTTTATGAAATCCTCATTCTATCACATGGCTCCTGTAGCCACCTCGTGCTCCCACSAGCTGAGGAGACAAGTGTTTCCCTTGCCTGCCTTCAATGCCAGCAGGCCAGAAGGGTGCCCCATGGGGACCCCCAGGACACCGATGGACACAGGCTGCCACTCTCCTGCCCTCAGCCAAGCCACACACAGGCTGGTGCAGTGGCACCACGTGCCCCAGGGGCACCCCAAGCCTGGCAGCACCACAGTCACCTCAGCCAGCTGACACCAGGGAACAACACCTGGAAGTCACCTCAGGGCCCCCAGCACCATGTCCCCAGCCCAGGGACAGTGACAGGCTGTGACACACRTGCCAGCAGTGGGGACCAACACAGCAGCAGCACATCAGAGAGCACTTTGTGCACATCACCTTCCCAACGGCCAGGCCRCCGACCACCGAGAGGATGACCCCGCAGACTTTGATCACCAGGGTCTGCAAAACACAGAGGGGCACAGCACGTCACAGGGGTGGCACAAGGAACACAACCATGGCAGCCACAGGGGACCCCAGTGACCCCAGGGAACTTGTGATTCCCAGCCCCACATTGTGGGATCAATTTTCTTCTTAGCCAGAGCAAAACATTACCCAAAGCTGCTCTTCCCAGTGCCAGCTGCTGGTCCCAGGGCAGGACATTTAACCTCTTGGCACTGGGGGGAAACAGCTACGGAGATGGGAGCTCATGCCAGCTCCTGCTGTGCCACAGCATGGACAGGGACCACCCCATGAGGACACAACGTGCYCAGGCCATCCCTCCACCTCCTGCTTCCTACCTTGAGGCGGACAACATGGGGAATCTTCACGCCGTTGAGATAACATTTGATCTGGGGAATGCCACTGCCAGCTGCCACGGGCTGTAAGGAGCAGGGAGAGCGTGAGTGGCTGTCACACACAGAATGGGGACACACTGGTCACCTCTCAGCACAGAGCAGACCCTACACACCCTCAGGGAGACGAGGCCTAAGTTTTATCAACAGGCTCTGGAGGTGGGCCTGAGGGAGGCACCCACTTCCTAAGCACAAATGTGCCAGGGAATAGGAGCTGGCTGGGTTCTTGGGGACACTCGGGTGTTTCCCTGTGTCACAGCTGCAGAAGGGTCACACTTGGTGGCCAGGGAGAGTAAGGACAAAGCCACAAGGAAAACACTGTRGATTAGAGTGACCCGTAGGGAGTCCCAGTCTCCTGCTCGTCGTCCAGAGGCTGTCCCTGAGGCACCCAGCCAGACTGGTCTCTGCTGGCACTTGTGCACCCCAACAYGGAGAGGCTGAGCTAGGGCCAAGGCTTCAGAGAGCTGCACCCCTGCCCCAGGCTGCCAGCACATCCTGGCAGTCTGACAGCCCCAGAGAAACTCCACAGCACAGCCAGAGCCAACACCGAGGAGCTGGTGCTACCACAAGCCACACTGGCAGAAATACATTCACCAGCTACACAAATTTGAATGTTCTCTGGACACATGACCCTGCTTTGCCCACGTAAAGAACCCAGAGGACTTCCAAACTCTTACCTCTATAAAGGCAACGATCACAGAGCCCACCATCACCACGCTGGCATTCAGGGTGGCCCAGAGCAACAGGGAGAARGACAGGCCCCCTTTGGCTGTGAACTTGTCGATGTCTGGGGCAGCAGCTCAAAGAAAAGACCAGTATTGCTCGGGTACCATACCTCCCACCACAGAATACCACAGAATATCACAGGATGGTTTGGGTTGGATGGCATATCAAAAGCCATCTAGTTCCAACCCCTTGCCTCAGGCAGGGATGCTATTCTCTAGACCAGGTTGCTCCCAGCCCCCTGGCACTTAGAGCATCCAGGGCAGCTAAAATGARCCTCCTGTCTTAGGGCAGTGCCCAGCCACAGCTGAGCCCCACAGAGCAGCCCCACAGCACAGTCTGTGCCACCAAACCCACAGTCTGTTCCTCCCCCGGGCAAGGAACCTCTACCCTCTTCCCCCACAACCCCTCTCACGGCTCTGAGGAGATCCCACACTCCCAGCTGGCCAGCAGGCACTGCTCTGTGAGGATACTGTCCTTCACCACGCGGTACTTGAGCCCAGCCAGGTTCTCCACCACGATGTCGATGAAGCAGGCGACCAGGCCGGTGAGGATGCCGATCATGGCACAGATGACCCAGCGCTTGATCTCCACCGTCCGGAAAGCCTGGGGGGCAAGCAGCAGTCACACCCTGCTGCCATCCAGCCCCGACCCATCTGCCACCTTCCCCAAGCCTGGCAGCTCTGAAGAGAGCCAGGGAGAGGCGATGCTGGCTGACCCAGTGAAGCCTGGACACAATTCACTGATTTTATGTCAGTGCCCTTGTCCCTCTGTGGGATTCCTAAGTGCTTTTCCAGCTTGCCTGCCTCCATTAGCCCTTCCTGCTGGGATTCTTGCTGTGGCAGAATTCCCAAAGCCCCAGGGCTTCTTGTGATTCCAGAAGTCCCTCTGYCCAGGGACCTGCCTCATGCCACCAAGCAATGCCACCACATACACCCAGATCAGCTCCCATTCCAACCATCCCAAGCTGCATCCTTGATCCTGTGGTTTCACGGCTTGTCACAAGCTGGTCAGTGCCCATAAACCCACCCCAGCTCATACACTRCTTTAAACACAACCTTTCCTGGCATGGAGAAACCCCAGCAGCTGGGCAGGGGGAGCAGTTTCCCTGGGCCACCCCACCCGAGGTGATTGTGGGCAGCCCAGCAAGACTCACCGCATGGTTTATCCTCCTCTCCTCCTCCAGGAAGAGCTGGTTTTCACTGTTGTCATAGTCCAAGCTCTAGTTTGGGAAAGGGAGATGCCCCAAAGGGTTATGGTCTAACTGGGGAGCAGATCCCCATGCTGGGGAGCATTGCCCTCAGTCCCTCACCCTGTTCCTCCACACTCTTGTATCATTTTCCTCCCCTGATTTCACTCCTTCCCCACTGAAACCRCCCTCATGGGGCAGCTGTGAGCCCTCAGCATGCACACTTCACCTGCTGAGGGCAGAGCTGAGATGGGGCACATGGGCACTTACCTCGTACTTGAGTGACAGGAGCTTCTCATTGTGGGGAATTTCGTTGGGATGCTGCCGAGGGAGCTCCGTCTCCTGTGGGATGTGATGCACAACTGAGGACAGCCAGATCTGAGACCAATTCTCCCATCCACCATCACTGCTGCTTTAACTCCTTTTCATGCTCAGGAGAGGCAGAAAGGACACAGTGCAAGCTGCCTGGCAGGCTGGGATCTGGGATGATTTCCCACCAGCTGGTGGATGTGTGGGAGTTAAAGCAGCTGGACAAGCTGTCAGATCTGCACCCTCACCGAGCACCTCTCCAGCCCTGGGCAGGATGTCTCCCCATGAGCAGGTAGAGGGTCTGCCCAGCTGGGCACCACACTGCCATGTTGACCTGGCACTGAATCCAAGCAACTCCGTGATCCAGTGGAGGGCAACCTTTCACCTCGGCAGGAAATTCCTTAGGCCGAAAGCAAGGAGCTATTTCAAGCAAACCCATGTTTTTGGGTAGAAACCAAATTCTGTTTCCCAAACGCCTTTGACCGTGCAAGCTGTTCCCAGCTCCGAATTAGGGCATTTACTGAGGATACCAGAGGGGCCCCTGGGGCAGCAGCAGCTGCCCACAGCACGGAGGTCACCCAGACCAGGAAGAAGTGCTGGAGTCCTCATGGAGCAAGTGGAATGTGAAGGGGAAACAACAGCAGCTGTTAGCAAAAGAAGGGAAGGGGTCTTGGTAAAAGTCAGCCCTTCTCTGTGCCACTCACCAGCTCATGGATGTCCTCATTGAGGTCCACATTGCTCAGCTGCCCAATGCGCAGGAGGGAGGAAGGAGTGAGCTGAGGAGAGAAGGGAAAATGAGGTCAATTCCTGAATGCACTGCAAACCTCTCAGGAGGAAGGAACAGGCATGCAAGACACTTGTGCTCTGCCTCCCTGCCACTGCCAGAGCCCCCGAAACACAGCACCCTGCTCTCAGAGGACACACCGGGGATCCAACACCCCAGAGAGAAGCAGAGGCAGCAGCAGCCTGCCAGGATTTGGGTGAGCTGCTCCACCCTGCCAGCTGGCAGAGCAGCTCACCTGGGGAAGGTGGCAGCCAGCAGCAGTTCATGGGGACCGGCCMCCAGCAGCCTCCAGCACGGAGCACAGCTCCCAGCACAGAGCCCAACCTGTGCTGAGCAGCACGTTCCACGCTCCCCGGGGCTGGGGAGGGACAGAGCCCCTGCACAACGTGYCACCTCCACAGCCATGAGCTCACCACTACGTGCCCTCCGCTGGCAGGCCCAGCCAGCAGCAAGGGACAGCCGAGGGCACGTCTGGCTCTGCCATCTGCTCCTGGCAGCGGTTCCCAGCCGGGGACAGGAGCACATCACACCAGCGTGTTTGTCACCCTCTGAGCAGCCGGGACCAGAGTGACAGCCAGGCTGGCTGCCAGCCAGCAGACACAAGAGGAAGTGGCCACACTRCTCCTGCACAGTCTTGGGGACACGGGTGTCTGTCTGAGCCGGCCCCAGCACGATGCTGGGATGGACCATTGGGGAGCAGGTTCTCCTTTTGCTGGTAAGCACTCAGGCCTCTTACTGGCAGCACAATTGCATAACATGGGGGTTTTTGGACAGTTTGGGACACCTCTGTCTCCTGGACCAGGCAGGGGGGCTCAGGCCACAGCTGAGCAGTGCCACAGGGGGACCTGGCCTGAGCAGGCAGGCTGCAATCACCCCTGTGACGCTGTGAACCACAGGGATGCACAAGGATCTGAGCAGCTCTGTCACCAAACACAGCCCAAACACCATTCCTCAGAGTTATTGGAATAATAATCTTCCCCTCCAGAGCCTCGCCACTCCCCACCTGCCAGGAAAGAACTGGAGGATAAAAGAGGGATGGCGAGCAACAGCAGGGCCCTGGCACAGCAGTCCCTCTCCACTGGCAGGTCCCAGATTGAGCCCCCGCTGCTTTAATCCCCACGATCCTGTCTGGAACGTGCAGGCCAGAGCTGCTGGGAGCTGTGCATGTCACTGCAGAGGGAGAATATCCCTTTGTGTTTGCAGCCTGACCTATTTTCCCATTTTTCCCTCTGCTCCACATTCTCTTTCACTCCCTGACCTGCAGATGGGTTCTGCCCCAGCTTCTCAAACCCTCTCTGGTGCCCTTTAGGCCCCAGCAGGCCCAGCCCAAAGTGCTCCACGMTGCCATTTTCAGACACTAGTTTGGCAAAACCAGCCTGGGTTTTGTTTCTGGTCCATGATGGCTCCACAATCCCAGTGGAAATGACCCAGGTGGACCCTTTTTCCAGCTGTCAGAGCAGACCACAAGCTGGGCACACAAAGCTGTCACCTCCTGGACAGGAACTYTGAGGCAGAGTCACGAGCTGGAGGCAGGAACTGCCTGTTCCAGTGCCCACTGGTGCTCAGCTGCTCTGATGGCAGGCAGAGCAGGCCCCTGCCATCCTGGGGAAGGGGGAAGGACACAGTCCCTGCCCTGAAACCTGGGAGGGACAAAGCTGAGACCTTGCAAAGGAATACACCTCTACCTGGATTGAGAAGCACAAAGATTTAAGGCTCCCGTTAGATGTCACATGTCTAGGGCAAGATCGAGGCAAGGAGATGGAAAATGTCACTCATGCCACATCCTTTGTGCAAGATCTCAGGCAGGACAGTCCTTCAGGGAAAATTCTCCTTCTATTTGCTACGAGGGTCTGAGAAAGACTAAATGTGGCTGAAGCAGTGACACCCCACCCCCTTCCCTCCTTTCCTGTGGAGAAAGCACCCAGGGGGCACAGCAGCTCAATTCCCAATGGATTAAGAACCTGCAGGACACCAGCACCAATGAAGGCAAAGGAGGCACAGCTGAGCCTGAGGCTGAACCCTTTTRGACAAGTAAGATATTTTTAATTGCTCCTTCCCTCCAAATCCTGGCACCCCTCTGGCATCTGAGAGCACAGGGCTGGCTCTTGCCTCATCAGCCACAGGGATCACATGCCTGGAGGGCAGGAAAAGGCTACTTCCATCAGTACCCAACTATGATAAGGGAAAAAGGAGGGATTCAAACAGCCAGCAGACAAGACAGAAGGTTATTTGTGCACAGTTCAAAGATTCACCAAGCAATGCCCTCCTTGGGATGTTTTCAAACTCAGCCAAGGCAGCTGCTGATTCCGAGTACGTGTGATGTTGGTGTGACTGTGCTGTGATTATCTCCACATAAAAACATGCACTGCTGCCAAAACCCACAGGGCACAGATGGGTTAACAGCTCTCCTGCCCCAGGAGAGCCTCTGGGACCAGCTGAGCCTCACTCTGCCAGTGGCACACAAACATCCAGCCCTCAGCCCTTTGGGGTGGTAAASTTAATTCCTTACTCATTCTGAGCTCTGCAAGGAGATGTCTGGAGCCTTGATCTGAATCAAAACTTGTTAACATCAGGGTTAGTGGGCAGGAATATTGGCAAGGCAGGGCTGCTCCTCTGAGGGATCCCACCAGGCTCCAGGGAAGCCCCCAAATTCAACAGAGGCAAATACAAAGCCCTGCACCCGGGACGGATTAATCCCAGTGGTCAGAAAAAAGTTTCAGCTTTATCAGAAAAAGTCTTGCAGTGACCTGGTGGGTGAATGAAGAGGTGTCAGTGGCACTCAGTCACAGAACTGGAGTGGAGGTGCTCAACCCCCTCCTGGATGGTGCAAGACCACTGCCAGAAGATCTGGGGAAGGCATCCCACACCTCCATCTGGCACCTGCAATAGCACACCCAGGACTTGGCATCAGTTTGGGCTTCCTGGGACAGAAAAGGCCCAGAAAGTGAGCTCAGCAAGACAGGGACTGGAACATGTGGCAAGACATGTGAGGAGAAGCTGGTGCTTCTCAGGGAGATCTTCCTGCCATCTCCAGATGCCCAACAAGAGGTTACAGACAGGACAAAGCCAGACTTTCCTTGAAGCTTTGCATTGATGGGACAAGAAGCAGTGATAAACTGMAGTAATGGAACTTCTGGTCAGATAAGAGAGCCAAACATTCACCCTGTGGCTGGTGACACACTGAACTTGGRACCAAAGAGGGTGCAGAGTAGTTACCCAAATCTCCTCTGGATGTGTCCCYGAGTGACCTGGTCTAAGGGATCTGCAGAGACCTCCTGAGACCTTTCCCCTTTGTTACATTGGCACCCACTCTTTGAGATAGGCAAGAGCAAGTTCAGGATGACCTCAAACAAGAAAAAAATCTGGCAGAAGATCTCAACCAGCACCTTCTGCTCATGCCCTGAATGGATCATCTCCATGATCCAACCCAGGCTGTGTGCACAGTGACCAAACCTTGCCCCTCAAACACCACCCTGGAGAACCATCAGTAGGGAGTGACTGACCCTGCTCCACAGCCCATTCCACAGGGATGAGCCAGTGAGGCTGCTCCCTGCAAGAAATGACCCAGAATGAGGTGACCCCCCCATACACGGCCCCTTGTCACCGTCCTGTGCTCAGTAACAAAGTGGCAGCACRTGACTTTCCSTTATCAATGAGATAAAGCCCAGCACAGACCACAGAYAGAGCTGCGAGAGGGAAGGAAGAGGATTTCCATCCCCCAGGGCCCTCCTGGCCCCAGCACACTCTGCCCTGGTACCAGCCTGGGTGGAAGATTCCAGGCTGTGTCACCAGGTCTGTCACCAGCACAGAAAGTCCTGTCCCCAGCTGTGGCAGCGAATGGGGGAGATGAGCTGCAGGGCTTTCAAAACTCCCCTCCTCTGACACACAACCTCAGCTGAGAAGGCTTCAAATCAACCCAGCATCAGCCCCAAAACGTTTCACAGCAGGATAGAACAGGGCTCCTCACCTGAAGGCCCATAGCAGGGGAGAAAGCACCCAGACTCTCCCTGAGGTGTCACCACTTGACCATGATTTTGCTTCCAGGCTCCTGCTGCCACTCCCAGGGCACAGCTGCTCCTTGACCCTCACCTCCACRAGTCTGGGAAATGCTGTCATTGCCCTGGCCTTTCTCCAGACACTCTGTCCCACTCTGTCCCCCTCTGCAGAGGAGCAGCACAAGGATGAAGCACTGCCACAGTCCCTCATGGTTTGAGAAAACTTCCTGAAGCTCCCGTGCTTGGGGAAGCTCCTGCCAGCACTCGAGGGCAGTGAGGACAAGCAGCCTCTCTRCCAGCAACCTGGGCTGTGCAATCTGCAGCACATCTGCCAGGAATCAGGGCTCACCCAGCAGAATTACTTCTCTTTTTTGCCTCCTCCCACCATTCTTCATTGCAGCCTGGCTGCTTTTTTGCATCTTGTTATTTGAGGTTAAAGAAAATGAGACCAACAACACCCAGAGATGCAGAATAAACACCCAGGAGTAAAGAAGGATGAGCTGCCAGCAGCAGCAGCCAGGTCCTCATGATGGTGACCCCTTGTTCCAGACTGCTGAAGCAGCAGCATTAAACCAATCCCAAAGTCAAGGCATTTCAGCACAAATATCTTACAGCCAATTTTTGAGCAAACAAGAAACGTTCTTTGACAAAAAAAACCCATTCCATGATGGAAATTGGCTGCTCTTACTAAAATTTTCCACCCACTTCCCAGCCTGAGAACCAACACACGTGGCTCCAGAACCCAGGGAAGGGACAGCCCACGGCAGGCATGAGGCTCAGAGGTACAGGCTGCCTCTCACTTCTTGATAAGCCTGGTGAGGATGGAGGCTTGGTCAGCTCAGCTATCCCCCAAACCAGAGGAGACCTCAGGGATTGTAGCATCCCCTGTATGGCCACAGGTGTGTTGAGCAGCCTCTCCTCACCTCCTGCCCACAAGCACTCGCTCTCAGTCCCTCACAGCTGCCAGCTGGGGAGCTACAGACCCGTGGTTCCTTTGCCCCCACTTAAGGTCGCTTTCATTTTCATTRAACAGGCACGTGAGAAAGGGAAGAAGCTCCACTGGGGGACATTTTTATTGCATTACCACAACCCATGTCTTAGTGTCCCCTGAGCTAGGCAGCTCCAGCCTCTCTTTATTTCTCTGCCAAAGCTGTCGTGCCTTCCCACTTTGATCCATGACTGAAAGGCATCTGGGGCAAAGGGAGAGGCAGCTGCCTGACACTAAAATGCACCCCCAGCATCACAGTGACAACCCAGCTGCCACTGCCAGGGSCATGTGTGGTCTGGAGCTCCAGCAAGGTACTCTGTCTCCTCCCTTGCCAAGGAAAATGCCACATAGTACCATGTCACCAGCTGCCCRTGCTGTGAGGGGACACGGTGACAATAAATCACATGGGTAGGGCAGGGTGTCCACCTCCAACTGCCCCTGCTGCAGCAGGCCTCAGGCACTTCTTCCAAACCACCTTTCCCTAATGGCCCCCACCCATGAGATCCTGTTAATCCCCATTTTAACACCCTGCAAATCCCCAGAATTCCCCATGTGCTGTAAATATACAGGGTCCTGTTGCACTGCCCTGGAGAATTACTTCCATTTTCACCCCGGAACAGCTGCCATGGCACAGCTGTCCCCTTCTGGCTGCCATTCCCTGCTCACAGAGCATTACACAAGGCTCTTCCAGCCTAACAAGCCCTGCATTTCCCTCTAATTAGCCTGCTGTCCTGACTTGCCCAGGAGCAGGGCAGCACAGAATCGTGCTAGGTGAGATATCCCAGCTAACAGCTGCTGGCACTGCTCCTCCCTATCTAAGCGCAAACCTCACAGAAAATCCAAAGATGTCACCTGGAGGCAGTGCCTGTCCCACCTGGGGCTGGCACAGAAGTGCTCCGTGGGCCCATCCTGACATCCCTTCTATACCACAACCCACCCATCCTCAGCTTCACTTGGAGCCTCAGTTTTCTTCCCTGAGCCTCATGCGGAGGAGAGACTGCCAGGCAGACGGCCTGATTAACAGGCTGGGGGTTTACTGGAGAGAATTTCTTCTCACCTAATTACCCAAAATTAACTTTCCAGAAGGAACTGGCCTCCCTGTGTGACACAGCCCACCCTGGACCYGCTTTGTGCCAGGGTAGCTCTGTACGTCCTGCAGGGCACCCTCCACCAGTGTTAGAGGCTCTTGCGTCCAAGCCCTACCTGTTGATTTGGTGCAGCAGCACGTCAGACAACAGCCTCTCACAGAAAGACATCTTTAGCAGAAGTTAACTTAGGAGAAATAAACTTTTCACTGACAGATAGAGATACAACAYGGGGAATGGTTACAAATTAAAAGAAGGGAGAACAGATTAGRCGTTAGTAGGAAATTGTTCGCTGTGAGGGTGGKGAGGCCCTGGTACWGGGTGCCCAGAGAAGCTGTGGCTGCCCCTGGATCCCTGGAAGWGTCCAAGGCCAGGYTGGATGGAGCTTSCAGCAACCTGGTCTAGTGGAAAGTGTCCCTAMCCATGGCAGRGGGTAAAACAGGATGGGCTTTAAGRTCTCTTCTAATCCAGYCCATGCCGTGATTCTCTGAATGAAGAGAGCAGTCCCAGCGGGCAGGAGCAGCGCAAGGTCTTGCTGGCAGGGACCGTGACAAGGCGGAGGAGGAGAGGCCAAGAGCTGCACCAGGGATGGAGCCGGCCCGCACCGCTGCCGGCTGGGCACTGACTCAGCCCCACGCTCAGATTTTCCCCCGTGAGTGCCCCGTGCCCCCGCCATGGCTCCCGCCGGGCCCCGACAGATTCTGCTTTCCCAGCCTGTGGGAGCCCGGAGCGACCCCGACCGCCCTCAGGGCTGCTGGGGAAACCGAGCCCCGACCGCCCCCGCCCAGCCCCGGGGCAACGAACGCGGCTAAACACTGCAGGGGAGGAAGGGGGCGCGGACACCACCCCGACCCGCTGCCCCAGCCCCCTCTGTGCTCCCGCCGGGGCAGAGCGAGCCGGGAACGGCGCAGACCCCCCGCTCCCGGTGGCGGTACCTACCTGCCGGGCGGCCCCCGCCGCGCCGGGGCCGGTACCGTTGAGCAGCGGGGTGGTCTCTCCCGCACGCCCGTCCTCGTCGTCGTCGCGGTCGCGGCCGGACCAGGACACCTTCTTGGCGACGTTGGCCATGCGGGGCGGCGGCGGCGGCTCCTCCACCGGGCCTGCCCCGCCGCTCGGTCATGTGACCGCCGCCATCATGTGACCGTCACGGCGGCCCTGGGCTGCCCCGAGGCACCATGGGAGTTGTAGTCCTGCTGGGAGTGCCTCACCGGCCCCTGAGGGAGCGCTCGGAGCGGCTGCGGGACGGGACGGGAAGGGAAGGGAAGGGACCGGACAGGACAGGACAGGACAGGACAGACTGGGACGGGCTGAGCAGGACCCCGGTGATGGCGGCGCAAGAGGTTGCGGGGCCGCCGCGAGGCTTTGCCCCACGCACACCCAAACCGGCAGCACGGCCCCGCCACCCCTGGGAACACRGGGCTCCGGRAGCGGCCGGAGCCGCCGCCGCTCCAGCTCTCCRGGCACAGAATTCCGCAGAGCAGACTATCTAAGTATGCATCTCCTGAGCCCCCTGGAGCAGCACAGCTAAAAGGCCCAAAGCCCTGCCCCGCCAAGGAGCCCCGCGGGCGGGGGCCGCTCACGGGAGCGGCGGSGGCAGCTCGGGCAGCGCTGGCTCAYCCCGGTCACGGGCTGTCCCGTGCTCCGCTTCCCCTGCTCTGACTCARGGACAGAGAAACAGCTCCGGCTGCCCGTGCTGAGCACTCCTACCCGGCTGYGAGCGGCACCGAGCGTTACAGTGAAATGCAAGACAGAAATGAATGAGGTTTCTCCAATGTCCGGAGCATTTTAATAGCAAAGATGGGCTGYACACCATGTAGGAGCTGGCGACCTATGGTTTTGGTCCCACCTCTGACATAGTGGCTGCCAAGGCCCCTTTCCCTTTTCCCCCCTCCTCCGGTGGTCCCGGTCCTGAGACACCCTCTCTRCTGGRTGTCRCATCACCCCGGGAGGGTTCTGCTCSTGTCRGTATCGGCACCATGAGCCAGCCGCCTCCATTTCTGCTGCCAGGCTCGTCACAGGCAGTGCTGGAGGCAGGGACACGCCACCCTCCGCACCCCGCCCTKCAGGGAGGCATCGGTCAGCGTGAGGACAGGGCCGCGGGGCAGCCCCCTTCCGATCGCCATTCTGGCCACCTCCCCTGGCAGGAGAGCCCGTCTCCAGAGAGCGAAGCCAGCCAGGTGACCCACAAAAGCTTCTGCAGTGCCCAAGTGCCAGTTGGGGCYGTCCTGCTCCCAGCCCAGCACCAGTGAGCCACCAGCGGGAATTTCATAGCCCTGCTGGAAGCTGGAGCCGGCAGCCAGCAGCCTCCTGTCCACGTAGAAGCGGTACTGGCCCTGCCCGGAGGACCAGGTGAGGCACAGGTGGTGCCACTTGCCATCCAGGAGCGGCATCACCGGCAGCTCCCGAAATTGCCCGTCCCCCAAGACGAAACGTGCGGAGCCGGGGCGATCCGCACCATGGCCAAGCACGGCCAGCTTGCTGTGCCCGTCCTCCGTGGCGTAGGAGAGGAGGGCACCGAGGCGGGGGGCTGAGGTGGCCAGCCAGGCACAGAGTGACAGCGCCCGCAGCCCCCGGTGTGGCCCCAGCCCCAGAACGGCCCCGTGCTCAGCGGAGCTGATGGGGAAGAGCAGGACGGCACCGGTGCGGCAGGCGAGTGGGATGGGCACGGGGGCGAGGGGGCCGTACCCACCCTCTCCCGGCTGCTGCGGGGCTGGGGGCTGCTCCTGGGTCACCGTGATCGCGGTGCAGAGCACAGGTGCCATGGTCTGGGGTGCTGGTGCTGCATCACGAGGAGTCTCATYCTCCTCCGGTGCTCCACCAGGTCCGGCATCACCCGGCAGCCAAAGCCCGTCCTCCTGCCGRTGTTGATGCCAACGCCTCATCTTCGGGCGCCGAGGGCTGGGGGTGCTGGGGACAGCCTGGCCTGGTGGCTCCTGCTCCAGCTGGATGTCCCGGCTCCGGGCAGTGTCCGGCAGGCCATGTGGTTTGGGGTTCACTGCCACCTGTGCACCCGGTGGGTGGGTGAGCAGGCTGTGTGGTGGCCTCAGGGCACCCACTGTCCCCTCCAGCCTCTTCAGCCTGCGGCGCAGCCTCCGGCCGGTGGTGGCCAGGCGGGCCAGCTCGGCACYCAGGGCGGCCCGAGCAGCGACGGCTGCCTCCGCCTGCTCCGTCAGTGCCTGGAAACGTCCATCGATGTTGTAGGAGATGTTGTAGTTGCTGGCAATGCTCTGGAGATGGTTTCGTGTCACCTCCTGGAGCCGGAGAAACTGCAAGAGAGTGGCATGAGGTGGGRTGAACCCACGTCCCTATGCCGGACCCCTGGCCACCCCAAAATGCGGAATGTCCCCCTGGCACAGCTGTGCATCACCCCCTCCCACCCCGAGTACCCACCTGCTCCTCCAGGCGCCGCAGCCGCAGGAGCAGGGGMCCGGGGCGGGCGGGGGGCGCCGGTGCCCGGGTCAGACCGCCCTGCAGAGCGGCAGCGAGGATCAGGCAGAGGGGCAGTGCCATCCCCGCCATCCCGCTGCCGGACGCTTTCTGCCTGCGCGGCAAGGCCGGCCCCGGCCCCTGCAGTGCTCCCCCGGGCAGCCTCCACCATGATGAGATCCGCAGCCACCGCTGGCACGGCCCAGCACCGGGGCTCCCGTCCTTGGGGCTCCGGGCCAGCGCTCTGCGGGGGCGGCTGGCCCCGGCCGAGAGCTCCCGGGGCTCCAGCGTCCCGGGGCAGGGGCCAGCCCGGGGGTAGTCGGCTGTGAGGTGGAGGAAGGTGTGGGGGGGACCCTGGGCACATGGCTGGATGCAGAGCAGGAGGGAAAGGCACGGGAGTGCACGCAGGTCGGGACAGGGCAGGTGGAATGGKGCGGACAGCGCCGGCAGGACAGGGCGGTGTAGCGCGGCCACCACGGGGGGGCAACACGGGCGCGCCAAACCTCCGGCCGTGGGCGGGGCTTTAGGGGATGGGCGGGGCTTCCATTGCGCTGCAGCCGAGTCCCGTCCTTTTCCCCAGGCCCCGCCCCTTTCCTCAGGCCACGCCCCTTCCAAGCCCCGCCCACGAAGCCCCGCCCCTTACCCTTGAGCCCGGCACAAGATGGCGGCGGCGACCCTCGCCCGCTGGATCGGCCGCTCAGGTGCGCCCGGGCCCTGCCCCGCCCGCTCCCCGAGCCCCCGCCGCCTCCCTGTGCCCCCTCACCGGCAGCGTGTCCCAGTGTCCCCCTGCCGTGGGCTGGGCTGCCCCTGTATCGTGTGTCAGTGGATCATGGAGTCCCCATGGCTCACCCTGTCGGCGCAGAGCGGTTTTGGGGAGCGTACTCCACACTTGTGGGGGCTGTGTCCYGCCCGTCCTTACCTGTCTCTGTCCCCCAGGTGTGCTGCCCCTGTGCCGCCGGCCCCCAGCGTGGGACAGGGCCACCCGGCCGCCCCCCAGCCCCCTGCAGCCGCCCGGCCTCCCGCTTGCTTCGTGTCGTTCCTTCAGCAACAACAAAATTCAGGTGGAGCTGGACGAGAGCTCAGGTACAGCAGGTGGCACCTCTGCCGTGTTACATGCACTCCAGGGGCATTGTCAGGTACAGGCAGGGTCCTGTCCATGTCCCATGGCACGTGTGGCTCTGGGCATGGAAAGTCACCAAAGATGTTACAGCTGCGGCTGCTTAGGACCTTCGGGGAAAAGTGTTTGGGGTTGGGAGTCTCACCAGTCGTGGATACTTCAGGTGGTTGGTGCCACAGGCAGATCCTGACTGTCACTGTCCCCTGTCTGTGCGTTGTCCCCTTTGTGGGGTCCCTGCTTTGGGCACCTGGGAGAATGGCACTGGTCCATTAGGGAACAGCTGTTGGAAATTTCCGTGGTCTGGCTACTAGGAGTAGTTGTCATGGGGCCCTGTCCCTGCACTGAATGAAGGTTCCTCTTCTTGTGGTTTCCCAGGTCTGGCTGGGTGTGTCCTTGTGCTGTCCCCAGCTGGACATGGCTGCAGCACACAGGGAGGACCTTTTGGGTAAGGCAGTGCTGTCTGGGTGGGGATAAAGGCTCAGAGCCCTTCCCRTGGTGCTGGCAGGCTCCAGCAGGTGTGTGACCCCTTGGGCACAGGCTGTTTGCAGTGACAGAAGCTGTAGGCTTGACCTTACCCTTTGAGCCCAGAGAGAAGGGAACTGCTGGGCAGCATGGCCCTGAAGGTGGCTGGGCTTTGGGACACCTGAGGTGCCACCACACATGGCCTGGTCCGTGCTCCAGGTCCACCACCCGCTGAGTGACCCTGGCCTGTGGGTGGATCTGGGCAAAGACAGGACCTTGCCCTTGTTTCTGCTGCTCTGGAAACTTTTCAACGGGCAGGAGTGGGAAGGCATGGTTTGGTGAGCAGGGAAGCACTGGGCAGGGCAGTGTGAGCTGCTCTGGGGGTGTCTGATGTCCCTGTGTTTACCCTGCACAGGCATTGCCATGATGAAGTTCAAGAGCCCYCCAGTCAACAGCCTCAGCCTGGAGTTCCTCACCGAGTTTTCCATAAGCCTGGAGAAGCTGGAGAATGACCGGGCCTGTCGGGGTGTGATCATCACCTCTGTAAGTGTTTGCTGAGTTTGGGTCACTGGTCAGGGGCACGAGAGGGCCCACAGGCACCTTGGATTGGCTCTTGGAAGGGCTGTGATCTTTCTTCTGTCGCCTTTTTTAGCAGAAGAACAACAACTGAGTGTTGTTCTTTGTCATGAAAATCAAATCTGCTTATCTGCCAACCTGACACATCCTGTGACGTCTCCTGGCTCGCCCGCAGGGAGCTGCTGGGAGATGCCAGTGCTTATTTTCATATATGGCATGGGGACTAAATGGTGCCTGGGAATGGGACAGGACAGGACAGGTTTTGTGCTCTGTGGCTGATGTACTCACACAGGGACCCTGACAGTGACAAATTGTGCTGTAAGCAGGGGCCCAGCACTGCAGGCTGTGGTGATGGGATGATCCAGGCCATGGGAGCACTGAAGAGAAATTTTCAGAACCCCAAAAGACCCTAATTTATATCACATATTCATCACTTTCCCTTCCCTCAAGCCTCCAGGCCGAGAGCTAAAGGGTCCATCCTGCCCCGTGACTCTCAGTGACATTTGTCTATTCCCAATTCCAGGCTGTCCCCAAAATATTCTCATCTGGCCTGGACATCACTGAGATGTGTGGGAAGAGCGTGGAGCACTACGCCGAGTTCTGGAGAGCCGTGCAGGAGATGTGGCTCCGGCTCTACGGCTCCAACATGGTGACAGTGGCTGCAGTCAATGTACGTCCCTTCAGCCCGCCTTCCTAGGGTGGGATTGTCACCTGCTGAGGCTGCTCTGCACCGTGTGGGCAGGGAGAGCTGAAAAAACAGGCTGAAACAAATCCAGGGATGTATCTGCTGGGGGATCTGGGAGAAATTCATGTCTGTCAGTTCTGTGGGGTGTGGGAAGGTACGAAAGCGTGGGATGCTGCAGGCTCTGTGTAAGCTGCAGCACTGCTGGGGTACAGCAGCATTTCAGCATTTCCAGCCGGTTTTGCTCCTCCAGCCGTGGTTTTTGGCCAGCAGGGAAGTGCTGCTGGAATCTCCATGTCCACTGATGGGTTGTTACATTTTTGGTGTCTTGTTTTCGTTTTCCAGGGCGGTGCTGCCCTGGCAGCTCATGGCAGTGTTTGTCCACAGYCCCCCATTGAAGGCGCCTGAGTTTTCTCTCAGGCATCCTGTGCAGGGCTGAGCAGCACCAAGCCATGGCAAAGATGGTCACAAATGGAAGGRAAATCTTCYCTGTGRGGGGGWTGARGCACTAGAACACGTTGCCCAGAGAAGCTGTAGCTGCCCCATCCCTGGAAGTGGCCAGGTTGGATGAAGCTCTGAGCAACCTGGTCTAATGGAAGGTGTCCCTGCCTGTAGCACGGGGTTTGGAATAAAATRGGCTTTAAGGTGCCTTCCAACCCAAACCCTACTGTGATTCTATGAAACTGGAAAACAACAGAAATTTTCTTTAGGGCTGTTTTGAACCAGGTGATGAGAAATTTGAGGGAAATCTGCTCTGTGTTCCTGGTATCTTCCCTTCTCTGGAGCAATCAGCAAGGCTGAGGGATGTTTGTMACCATGTCCTGGACTCACTCTGTCCTTCTCTCTGCCAGGGGTCCAGCCCGGCCGGGGGCTGCCTCATTGCCCTGTCGTGTGACTACAGGATCATGGCAGAGAACCCCAAATTCAGCATCGGCCTGAACGAAGCCCAGCTGGGCATTGTGGCTCCCTTCTGGTAGGCCAGTGCCTCCCGCTTCTAGCATCATGTGTAGGTCTCTAAAAAGAATTCATCTTCAAGGAATTAATCAGTTCAGCTTGTTGTTGTGGTGTGGTTTGTGTGTCAGGGATCAGGTATTTGCAGCTGCAGGAGATGACACCTCATTTCTGACCTGTCCTGCAGGTATCTGAAAAGCTTTCAGCCTGCAGAATGTCCTCACATCCTGCACCAACAAAGACCTCAGTTCTCACCCTGCAGTCAACTCCAGAATGAGTTGAGCAGTCAGGCTCAGTCTGGGAATGTGCTTTTSTCTGAGTACATGCTGTGTACCTGCAAAATCCCATGATGTGGGGATCTCTGAAAGCATGGGGAYACTGAAATACTGATACACAGGCCCTTGGTCGCCCTAAGAATGTAYAAATTTGCTGTTGGAAAGGAGCTTTCAGTCACAGCAAGTGGGCGCAGCTGGGWCTTACAGGCACTGAGGGTAAAGAGAGCAGCTTTCATGCAGAGGAGAAGGAATTCTCTTGGGGTACTACCAAAAATGGCTCTTCTTACACCATTTTGAGATTGTGATTGACCCCACAGCTGCTGTRGGAGTGGGACCAGGATGTCTGGGTGAGCTGCCCCTGACTGTGGCTTTCCCTCCATCTCTTGCAGGTTTAAGGACACTTTTGTGAATGTTGTGGGACACCGAGTTGCYGAACGCTCCCTCCAGCTGGGCTCTCTCCATCCCGCACCTGAGGCCCACAAGYTGGGGCTCGTGGATGAGCTGGTGCCAGAGGAGAAGCTCATGGAGAAGGCTKCGGCTGTCATGGCACAGTGGCTGGCCCTTCCTGGTAAACCTCTGGAAGAAGAGGAGGGGCCCTGGTCTGAGTGGGAAGCACAGATACCAGGGCTGGTTACATAACAGTTTCCTTTAAAAGGGAAGGCGTGGGTGGCTGGGAGGTAGGAAAGCTCTGCAGAGTGATTCTGGTAGCCATAGGCTAACAGAGTGAGACACTGTGCTAACGTTCAGGGCACGTGGCTCCAGCTCAGCTCATCCTGGCAGCCCTTCTGAGTCAATCTGGAGGTGTCTGAGCTCCACAGACAAACTGAATCTSTGTCTGTCAGTGGAGGTGTTAGCCCAGGAAAGCTGCCATGGAGTCGAGGGARCAGGCTGGGTGAGAGCTGGGTGGCTGCCAGGCCGCTTTTGTGGTCTGAATCAACTCTTGGCACTCTGCTGAGCTGGGGATGGCAGTGATGGGGGTGTGGGTGAGGACAGACAGACCGTGCAGGCGTCCTGTTTGGGTTGCTCTGTGATTGCAGCACAAGGTTCCTGGGCTGGGACAGGGCTCTCCACAGATCTGAGCTGTCCTAGCCCGTGCCACCTCTCTTCTGCGGTGTCCTGTGAGTGACACCTCACCTCGAATTCATCTCGGGAGCACATCTCAGCTGTGCCCTCTCATGACTTCCAGGAGGCCCTGTGTAGATCCTTCCCCTGCATCAGAGCTGTGTCTGGTGAGGGTGACTGTAGCACCCAGGTGCTGGAGCAGTTTGGGCATCACTGTATGTCGGGGGAAGGGGGTCAGGCATCATTTCGCTGTCACTGAGTGCATGAGTAAAACATCTGTGCTGCAGATGTGCTGCCATATCACTGCAGCTGGCTCTGTGGGTGTGAGCAGATGTGTGCTCAGGGCCTCAGTCAGCTCCACCAGCCCCTACTGCTCCAGCAGCATCCACGGATCCATCTGGAGTGGCACAGGCCCAGGGATGAGCTGAAGGGAGCAGTGCTGCTGGCTTTTGTACAGCCTGGTTGGCAGGAGCAGACTTGAAGGGGTTGTTTCAGGGGAGCTTTAGAGCCACAGCAGTTTCAACTTACAAGGAGTTTTGTTTGGTTACTGCTGTCCTGAGCCTGCAAGTGTGTGTTGGGGGCAGGTATTGGGAAGAGRCTGAGCTCTGGAAGGCACAAAGAGAAGGAGGTACACAGCTTTTTGTCATCTGTGCCAGTATAACAGTCATCTCACTGAACAGTACAACCATAATTTATTGTATGAGAATTTATCCAGTTCAGCTCCCAGCTGGTGGGTTTTTCTTACCCCTTTCCCTGCTGGTTTCAAAGCACTTTGCTGTGTGATCCCTCCCCATTACACTGGCATTTGGTAGCTTTGAGAGCTGGTCAGGGGTGAGGACAGGGCATGCTCCTCATCCTTGCTGTCCTTTCCACAGACCATGCCCGCCAGCTCACCAAGACCATGATGAGGAAGGCGGTGTTGGACCGCCTGGTGGCTCACCGGGAGGAAGACATCAAGAACTTCATCACCTTYGTGTCAAAAGAGTCCATCCAGAAGTCCCTTCGCATGTACATGGAGATGCTGAAGAAGAGGAAGAGCTGAGGATCCAGCCGGTCCTGGGGGGTCGAGTCACCCTCTGAAATGCTGCAGTAGCTGTTGGTCTGACAGTGAAGCCACCTGCAGTACCAGCCACCGGTGACGTGCCACCTGCTCCCACGGCCGCCCCAGCCCCTCCTTTCCTTTGTGCCTGTAGAGTGCCTGACACCACTGYTGCCTTCCCTGAGGGTGGGGAGAGCCCTCTCAGCCCCCCAAGAAATGGACAGGGACAGGGTCTCAGCATGCTGTGGCCCAGGCCCGAAGCTCCTTGGATGTCCTCCCTCCTGTCCAACACTTAATCATGAAATGAGGTTTGCCAATAAATCTTCRATGAGGTAGGAGATGGATGCTTTGTTCCATGGCTTGTCTGTGTCACAGTGTCCTGGCTGGTGGCCTGTCCTCAGGCTCTGGTTCATGGGGCTGGAGGGTCTGGGCACAGCCAGCTGCCATCCTTCTCCAGGCAGAGATGTGGAGCAGCCCATGCACAGGGCTTGTGGATCAGGCTGAGTGGAGCACCTGCATGGGGTTGGTGGTGGGAGCCGGAGCTGGATCCTGGTCTGTGGCTGCAGGAGGAGCTCAGGCTGTCAGCTTCACCTCAACCGGGTAGTGGTCACTGACTGCCAGGGCCTGCAGGAGGGCGAGAGGTGGGAGATGTCCAGTGAGCCCCTCACCCYTCCTTGTGCTGGTGGGGCCAGCAGGATGGTCAGTTGCCCTGCCAGAACCTTCTGACTGTTGTCGGGGGGACACTGGCTGTCCCCAGCCCCAAGACACTTGACACATAAAACTCCAGTTTTGGCATCTCATGGAGAGGTGCCCAGGCGTGGCTTGGGGCAGGCACTGGCAGGGGACCACCAGCCCTCTGAGCCCCCCATGCCTCATTTGGGGGCTCTGTGCCAGTGATGGGTGGTTGAAGATTGGCTTGGGATGTCCCATACCCTGAGTCCTGCCCATGGAAGACCAGAAAAAACCTTGTGCATCTCTTCCCTATGGGGACAGGCAGTGACCCCAAATTCYYYGTCCTATGTACACCCTTGGGTCCTRTGTCACCCTGAGCTCCTTGAACAGATAAGGGCAGCCCTGAGCCTGGGTCAGCCCAGCTTTGATGCATGTTAGAGCCCCAAATGTGTGATCCTGGCTCACCTCCTCCTGGTCCAACTGGAAAGCACGCTGGAAATTGTAGATTCCAGCTGAATTGGACACGATGCTTCTCTTCAGCTTGTTGCCACACACCACAATCCTGCCGGGGAGATGTGGATGCTGGGTCCCACTCCTGCCCCTGTTGTGAGCGGGGGGGCCAGGGGGTCCCCAGGGTGCCAGGGAGGGRGACAGTGGTGCCGTGGTGGCAGTGCTCACCTATCATAGGCACAGTCTGACTTGCCCACAGTGGTGTCAGTGCTGTCGGGGAGCAGCCACTTGAAGACATCACTGGTGCGCAGGCGGATGGATGACCAGTCACCCGGCTGGACATAGGAGCAGTCGGCGTTGAAGTCCCCCAGGAACATCATGTTCTGCACGGGGGAGATGAGGAGCTCGTGGTGTGGGTGGTGGGGCTGCCCCTGCCCCCAGCCCTCCCGTGGGGTGACAGAAACACCCTGTCACGGGGCAGGAACAAGGACCCCATCCCAAGGCACCAGCTGTCCTTGCCGTGGAGCAGGGTCCCAGTGTGGTCAAACAGTCCCAGGGCTCGGTGCCCACCCTCAGTGCCCTCCCCAGTGCTGGTGACACTCACATCAGTCCCCCACTTGTTGATGATGGCCAGGTAGACATCATAGAGCGCGTCAATCTCAGCAACGGCATCGTGTGGGGCCGAGTGCAGGGGCACCAGCACAAACTCCTTCACCTCTGCCAGGGGAGAGGGATGTCAGCCCCACGGCCACACCATGCCACCACGTGTGGCCACTTGTCCCCCACTTACTGGTGCTGGGTGCTGAGACCCTGAGGATGAAGGGTGCCCGGCTGAAGACATCCTGGGGGTCCTCATATTGGTAGGTGTCCACCACAGACACAACATCTGTCCTGTGGGAACAAAAGGATGGTGACCCTGGRACTTGGCACAGCCCCTGTGTCCCCTCCATGGTGGTGGTGGCCCAGCAGTGCCGTGGCACAGGTGCCAGCACTGCCAGCCCCATTACCTGTAGATGAACAGGTACATCTCCTTGTAGTTGTCCCGTCCCAGGGGCCCACTGATCTCATAGTCATATGGGGATTTGGATGCACTGGGGAGACGCAAAGTTAGGACAGTGAAGTGRCTGGGACCATCCAGGACTGGCCTTGGCATGTCCAGAAGCTGGGTGGCCCCAGGGTTTGCACCAGCTGGTCCTGCTCTACAGTCCCCGTGGGTCATTGTGCCCTGGCTGTGGGGTGACGTGAGGTGTAGCACCCCAGACCTCTCCCTGAGGTGACCCCTTGGGCACAGCGTGACATGGGGCGGCTCCTGCCACCCCGTTCTCTGCAGGGACATTCCTCACCTTCATTTGCAGCAGAGCTAAATTAGGTCAGTGAGCAGCCTGGGGCCCTGCAGCACCCAGCGTCACCCTCCCTGCCCAAGCTGCTTTGTGGCCRTGATGGAGGGGACACGGAAGGGGCGAGGACATGGGCTGGGCGTACCTGCTCAGGGGCACGTGCTGCCTTTTAACACGGCAGCAGCAGCTTCTGCATGATCCTGAGCCATCCCCTTTCCCAAAACACGGTCAGTACCCAGCTGGTGGAGGGGCTGCCACCCTGCTGTGGCCAGTTTTAACCCACCCCAGCAGYCCCTTTTCCTTCTAGGGTGCCAGAGCCACGCACCAAAAAGCATCATGCACTGCTGTGTCCATGCTGAGGTCCCCCTGCCACTCACAGGCTCTTGGGGTGAGAGATCTGCCTGTTCCTTCATCCCCCACTCTTGCTTCTGCCCTGTCCTGTTGGATGTCGTAGACCAAGCTTGCCAGAGCTGAAATTCCTTTCCATCCTGTGTGCTCTGGTGAACTTAGAGCTTGCAGAAGGAATTTGCACAGCTTGTATCCCCATCCCCCTCACCAGATTAATCCTGGTGTTGTTTTCAGTGCCTCCTCATTGCCTCAGTGCATTTCTCCTATTCTCCTTCCCAAAAATAAACTCTCTGTTGGTGGACAACATTTTTGCCTTTTACTGCTCAGGCAGCTTGGCCTTCCCTGCTGGTGCTGCCATCCTGKCCCCAGCCCCTCCTGTACCTGTTGAGCTGCTCCATGAGCTCGGTGACGGCGCTGAGGTCGGAGTCGCGCACCTCCTGCACCAGCACCACGTCRTAGCGGAGCAGGACCTGCGAGGCACAGAGGGACAGCGGTGCTGGGATGGAACCTGCTACCAGCTCAGGGCCAGTCTGCCACCTGTCTCCATGTCCCTTGATGGCAGGGCAGATGTCCCCATGGAGAGCTCAGAGGAACTGTAGGCTGTCCCTAATACTCCGCCTTGGTCCCCACCAAGCCTTCATCCACCCAGGGCATCCCCAGCACTGCGATGCCAGCCCATCCTCAGCCCTGTCCCCACATGTCCGTGGCAMAGGAACCCCAGTGGGCACAGCCCATCCCCACGTTGCACTCACGTTGATGATGATCTCTGCCACTTCCTTGTTGGACATCTTGGTGTCACCAAAGGACTGGATGTTGAAGGCACCGACACGCAGCGTGGCTGTGACCGGGGACAGGATAGCCACCGCCAGCAGGGACAATACCAGTGTCACGGTCCCCATTCTTACAGGATGGATGCTGGGTCACACGGATGCAGTGATGGGAGCTGAACTTGGAAAATTACTTTGGATTTGGGGCAGAAGCAGAAAGGAAGATGTAGATTCTTTCCAAGTCCTGATGTGTGACTGTKTGTCCTGGTGGGCACTGCCCAGGGCAGGCTGCTGCCTCACCAGTCCCACAGGAAGCTAAACCCTGTCCCACCACAGTGAATCTGCCTCTGCCAGCTCCAGGGATCACCCAGCTTCACTCCCCACCAGGATGTTTCATCACCCACCAGCCCTATCCACCACTGCTAGGCACCCCAGGCTGTTCCATAGTCTTAAACTTCACCAGAGCCCCCACTGTTGGGGTAAGGAGCAACTCCTCATCCCAGCTTATCCCAGTYTCTCCCAGTTCACAGCTGAAGGAGCTGAGCCCAGATCCGTCCTTACCTTGCTGAATGCGCAGCACCTCTGCCCTGCCAGCAGCAGGATGGGCGGCTTTATTCCCAGCGGAGGTGCCGGCAAAGCAGGATGAGTCGGACACCCCCGTGGGGGTTTTGGCATAACTCTGAGCTCCTTCCCACATTGGGAAACCAAAAATCCCACAGGGACAGGGTGGGGCCAGCCCAGCCATCCCTGTGCTGACGCAGCAAAGGACAGGCAGGGAGACTTGACAGCGCTGGGGCATCCCTGTGGGWCTGGGTGGGCATGTGGGACTTGGGGGGCTGCCCTCTGGGGTGGCCCCCAGATCACAGAGTGGGCATGGTGGCCACGCAGGAGGTGAAGGGCGCTGGCCCTAACTGGGTGATTCAGATGGTGTAATTAGAGGGGAGAGAAGGAAATGGCCGGTGTCTGGGTCAGGCAGGTGAGCACTKCCAGCCACGGCAAGAGGAGATGACTGCAAACCTCTGCAGCAGCCCCAGTGTCACCCAGAACAGCCCCACTGGTGACCCAAAGCAGCCCCAGGAGGGCTGGCATTCCCCGTGCCAGCCCACAGCATCACCGTGGCCCATGGCGTCACCCCCGGGTGACGATGCAGCAGGTGGCTCAGACATCTGTTCATGCCAGGACTTGCCGGGCTCCCGTGTGCACCTCCAGGTTTTRCATCCTCACACCCAGTCTCAGGATGAGTCCGGTGTCCCTCAGTGCYGTGTCGGCACCGAAACCCCCCGGGAAGCACCAGCCCCCGGGGAAGTGACACATCCTCCCCCGTCAGCGCCCCGTCAGCCGCCCCGCAGCCAGGCGGCTCTGTCAGGATGTGGCCCCGTGAGCTGGCAGAAGAGCATCCTGCACCCCGGAGAGCCTGGAGCCTSCCAGCCCCTTCCCACAGCCCCTGCTTCTGCCACCATCAGCTGAGAGGGGAGCAGCGCTCACCACCCCAAGGGTCTGGGTCTCTTGAGCACAGGAGGTCCCCCAGCCCTGGGGACCTTCCTGGGATGGGGCTGAAGGGCTTGGGTGCTGGGAGCTGCTGGGGAGACTGAAGGGACCTCCCCTCCAGAGCTGCAAAGGCAGGGAAAGGCTCAATTTTAATAGAAGCAGAGAGCATCCCCCTTCCACAAGACCCCAGAGTGGCTCCTTGCAGAGACAGTGGGCAGCTTGGCTGGCACTGGTGGCATGAGGGCTCCCACGAGGGACACAGGTGCATGCYGCGGTGTCCTGGTAGCCACCGGTGCAGGGACAGGCTCAGCGGGCTTTCAGGGTCACCTCCACTGGGAAATGGTCGCTGACAGCCAAAGCCTGGGTGTGGGAAAGAGTCACCTGATGAAACCTGAGCTCATTTGGACCCATTGTCACTGTCATGGCTGGCTAGGACCTCAACGCTCCACTCCAAACCCCCAGAGTTAGACTATACCCCAAAATGATCAATCTGGGGGATTGATCTGGTGCAACAGCTGGATTCAGGCCACCCTTAGGTGCACCCTTGAGAACAGGGAGCCCACCCMTGCTCCTGGGAGGTATGGTGGGGCAGATCCCAATGTGGACTCACRTGCCCCACCCAGCCCCTCACTCACATCCTTGAGCTGGAGGTGGAATTTCTCATCGAAGTTGTTGACGGTGGCAGAGCCGGGTTCGATGTCTTGGCGCAGGGCGGTGCCGCAGGCGACGATGCTGCCAGGGCATCACAGGGGTGTTARCACCCTCCAGACCCCCGTGCCAGTCCCTGCCCCCCACTGCAGCACCCACCGGTCGTAGGCGCAGTCGGTGGTGGCCACGGTGGTGTCGGCGCTGTCGGGGATGAGCCACTCGCAGGCGCTGAGGGAGCGCAGGCGGATGGACGGCCATTGGGAGCTGGTCACRTAGGAGCAGTCGGCGTTGAARTCACCCAGGAAGAGCATGTCCTGCAGGGCAGCGCACTGAGTCCCTGCCTGTGGACCTTACAGGACAGCAAGGGCTCCCTAAAATCTTAAGGGGTGGTGACAAACCCCTCTGGAGTGCCCCAGAGTGTAGGGACAACCCCCAGTAATAGCAGGAGTACCTCCCTGGAGACTGCTGGGGTGGCACCTGCTCTGAGGGTACAAGAAGCCTCCCGTGGGTCATGTTCATCCCACCTGCCCGCCTGGCTGCCCCGGGGAGGAGCCAAGTTCCCCAATGCTGCTTACGTTAGTCCCCCACTTGTTGATGACATCGGTGTAGACATCATAGAGAGCATCGATCTCCTGTGCTGCATGGCTGGGCTCAGAATGCAGGGGCACCAACACGAGCTCCTGCACCTCTGCCGGACAGCTGACCATCAGCACCTGGCTTGGGTGCAGCCCCTGAGCAGGGAATGGGAACCCCAGGAAACCACCCCAGGCCAAGCCCCAGCTACCAACCAGGAAAAGCGGTTGAAGGAAAAGGGTGTGTTGGGTTTTGGTGCTTTACTTGTCCCCGAGACTGGAATTTCCAGTGGGGAGCTGCATGCCTTTGTGCACAGTTTGGGGTTTGCTGCTTGTTTCCCATTAGCATTTCCAAGCCAATATGGTTTTGGCAAGGAGATGGGATAGTGTGTGTGCCCTGAGGAGGTTCTCTGGAGGGGGAGGTGTTGGATGGGTTAGGCAACGGAACAAAGTGAGAAATGGGACATGATGGGAGATGGAAGGATGGCAGGTGGTACATGATGGGAGATGGAAGGAATGGGAGATGGCAGCTGATGGGAGATGGTAATGATGGGAGATGGCACCCAGTTGGAGGAAGCAGATGGTGGGATTCCCATGAAGTGGGAGGTAGCAGATAATGGGACACAATGGGAAGCAGCTGGAGAGAACACATGGTGGGAGATGACAGGAACTGGGAGGTGATRGGAATTGGTAGGAGATGGCACATGGTGGGAAACAGCAGGCAGTGCTGGCCATGCTTTGCAGGGACACAGGACCCCTGGGCATCCATGGATGGAAGATGGCCCCACCACAACAAAGGATCCTGGTGGAGGGTTGCAACCCCCCCACGCTTGGCAGGCACAGCTGTGGGCTCAGCCCTGTGTGGAGGGGACCCTCTGCCAGGTCTGGGCATCCCCCAATGTCAGCTCTGCTCACGTGTGGTGGGTGAGGAGAACTTCACAATGAAGGGCTCCCTGCTGAAGGTGTCAGTCCCACAGGGTTCGCAGCCGTCATCGTAGTAGTAGCTTTCCAGCACAGAGACCATGTCTGACCTGAGGGAGGAGAGCAGGGCAGCCCCCAGCACTGCTCCTGCCACAGCCAGGGCCCCCATCCCCTTCAGGGGCTGCTGGGGAGGGCAGCAGGTGACACCTGGCAGCAWCCCTTACCTGTAGATGAAGAGGTATTGCTCCTTGTAGCTGGTCCGACCCAGGGGGATGCTGTCCAAAAAGCTGTATGGGTGCTCCCCAGCCCTGGAAGAAGGATGGGGAGAGGTGAGAGGAGGCTTCTGAGGCTCCCCAGCACACACTGGGCTCTCTCCAGCTGAGCCAGAGGTGCCCTGTGGCTGGAATCAGTCCCACAGTCCCCTTTGCAGTCACCCCCACACTGAGAGGTCAGGGTCACCTGTTGAGCTGGTCCATGAGGTCCTTCACAGCACTCAGGTCAGCGTCCCGGACCTCCTGCACCAGAATGATGTCGTACTCCGACAGGATCTGGGGGGACAAGCTCAGAGCTGCTCTGCCCTGGCCGGGAGCTGCTCATGTGGCACCCATGGGTGCCTGTTCTGGGCTGCAAAGGCTCCCAGGCTGGCAATGGGAGGGCAGCAGGAGCCTCTGGGCCAGGGAGGGGACTCCCCTGCTCGTGTCCTCCCCTGGGCTCACACAGTGCCCTCTGGCTGTCCAGCCCCCACCATCCCAGCAGCTGCTGAGGAAGGAACCTGAGCAGCACCAAGCGTCACCCAGCATTGATTGGGGACCAGCAAGAGTGGAGAAGGCCCTAGGTGGGAGATGGTGATGGAGGAAGAGCAGATGGGTGGGTGGATGAAGGCTTGGACAGATGGATGGATGGATGGATGGATGGATGGAGGGATGGATGGATGGATGGATGGAGAAAGCAGGTGTCCCGCTGCCCAAGCTGGCTTCTCCTCAAAGAGCAGAGAGTGTCCAGATCTGCTCCTCTCCCTGCACTCACAGAGACGATGATGTTTGCCACGGTCTGGTTGGACATCTTGGTGTCCCCAAAGGCTTTAATGTTGAAGGCGCCGACCTTGAGCGTGGTGGCCACGTGCAGCAGGAGAGCTGCGACCAGCAGCGACAGCACCAGCCTCGAGGCTGCCATCCTGTGCAGAGGAACAGGAGGGGCTCAGCCCTCTTTGCTGGGAGAGGGATTTGGCACAGACTACAGGGATGACTGGGGTGTTCCCACTGGCTGTACAGGTTTCACTGGGAGGCCTCTGTTTTCCAGTGAACCACCAGGATGCAGGGATTATGCACCTCTGTCGCATGGGCCCTCATCCTACCTGTCCCTCCTGGAAAGAGGCCAGATCACTCACAAGGCYGGAGCGGAAAATTCACTGGCAAACAAATAAATGCCATTTCATGGTGACACAGAGCAGTCACTTCCTCATTCCCCATGAAGAAGTGCTCAGCCCGGACACCTCTTCTGGCCTGGTGTCGCAGCCAAGAACTCTTGGCTGGTGCCTCTCCCACTTTTCCTTGCATCAGTATCAGGGACCCCAAAGACCCTACAGCAGCTGTGCTGGGACAGAGCAAAGGATGGATCCCCCCTGACACCCCTCCCCAGCTCCCTCCCTGCCTGGAGCATCCTCATCTGGGGGTAACCTGCCCCACCCCCACTCCCCCACCCCCCCAAAGCAATGCCCCTGCCCCATCCTCACGCAGTCTTGCGTCCCTCAGGACCCTCTGCAAAGGCAGTGCTGCAGCTCCCACCCACAGGGGAAGGCAGTTTGGGAGGTATTTCCCGTGGCACTCAGCTCCCTGGGATAATATTTCACCAGCTCATGGGATCAGAGACCTGAGCCCTGCCCAAGTCTGGGTGCCTGAATGCCTGATCTCACCTAGAGCCTCATAAATGGGCTGAGAGAAYGGGCAAACACACCAGCTTTTGGCACACCAATCTCAGCCTGAGGAAGGATTTGCTGGCCCCAGGCTCACTTTTCCCTCTGGGGCATCTGCTCCAGTTAAATCCTCACTTTTCCCACTTCCACTCTTGCTGCAAACTTCCCTCCAACACCACCATCCTTTCAGTTGATAATGCAGCCATTTGGTAATTACATGATTTGGTCATGCCAAAAATTGCCCAAAGCCTCATAAATCCTCCTCACCCCCAGAGAGCACAGCAGTCTCTGAACCTCCCAGGCACAGGCACCCACGAGGATCATATTCACCCCTACGCTGCACCCAGGCTTGGCCCGGGCACAGCATCGTGGTAAAATTAAGCTGAGCTGGAAGAGGTGTCCCTGTCAAGGGGAGCTCCTGGGGGYTACAGGAGGAGAGAGGAGCAGGACCTACCTTTGGTGTCGTCCAAGGACTCTGGAAGGGGAAGRATCTGCACCTGCATTTATGGAGAGGCACACTCTCACCTTGCCAAGTGGTTGCCCAGCCAAGGAGCATGTGAGGCCGCAGGCTCCATATGGCATTTTTCACGGAAGAAAGGTCTGCCCAGTGAAAAAAGAACCCTTTCAACCTCTGCCAATGCCTCCCGTCACAGGTAAGGCTGAGAGCARCAAGAGCTCTGCAAGGTGAAATGARCCCCAGAGATCTCTGAGAGGGATCAGCAGCTCCCCAATGTGTGGTGTGGGCAGCTCTCACTCATCACCAGATAAAATTTCTCTTAAAAAGTGTTTATTTCACCATCATGTGTCATTCTTGTCCAGCAGCCTACATTTCCARCAAACGGTGAATGTGCTGGGGCTGGTGGAAGCCATCCCAGTGTGGTCTTTGAGTGTGAAGCCAAGCTGGAAGTCCCATAAAACGCATCCTTACCATGTTGCTTATTCCAGGCCCTCCCCAGGAGGTCACCTGGCTCAGGTCCCATCCCTGGGATGGCTGTGCAGTGCTGGGGGGTGGCAGCCCCCACCCATTCCCACAGCTCACCCAGCCCTGTCTCAGTGGCCTTGGCTGATGTCCCGGTGCTCCCGGTCTCCAAAGGCAGCTGCCGTGTTTCCCAGCAGAGCCCCTGGGGTGTGCAGTGATCCTTATGGGGCTGGGGAGCCCTGCCAGCCCCTCCCCTGGAGCCAAGCACCCCCAGAGAAGGGGCTCTCCCTACAGCAGAACCAGGGCTGACCCAGAACTCCCCAGCAGGCTCCCCAGGCTGGACCAGCGCCAGGCTCCCTCAGCCCCGGCTCTCCATGGTCAGTCTCTCTTCAGGCCAGGACTCACCATGGGGCCACACCCAGGACCGAGAACCCCCTGGGCCAAGGTTTCTCCAGAGTCTGTCTCACCCAGGCCAAGAGCCCCTCAAGGATAAGTCTCAGGGTTTAACACCATCTGTGGGCCAAGACGGCACAAAGATCAGRGCCCTTTCTTGCCAATACCCCCAGGGCTGGGCCACCCTCCGGGTCAAGAYTGTCCCAAGGCTCAGCCCAAGGGCCAGAACCCCCTGTCACACACGGCCAACACCCCTCAGGTCCAGACCCCTCCAGGTCTCAGCCCCAGCACCAGCCCGCGGGGCAAAGATCTCTCCAGGGCCAAGAGCCCCCCACCACCCGGCACCCCCAGGATTGCGACGCCCTGCCTCAATCCCCGGGGCCAAACTCCCCTCAGGTCCGGGTCCCCRGGCCCAATCCCCCCCGCCCATCCTCAGGCCCGGCTCCCTCCCCGCTCCCCTCCACTGTGGGCGGCCCGCCAGGGGGCGCTGCCGGCGGCGGCCACGCGTGACCCTTTTTGTGCCGGCCGGGCCGCCGTAGCGCCCGCTCGTCCGCGCTACCGAGGGGAGGCCGCGCCGAGCGGGGCCGGGAGCGGGAGCGGCACCGGGAGCGGCACCGGGCCGGGGCCATGAGCGACATCCGGCACTCGCTGCTGCGGCGGGACGCGCTGAGCGCCGCCAAGGAGGTGCTCTACCACCTGGACATCTACTTCAGCAGCCAGCTGCAGAACTCGCCGCTGCCGCTCGTGGACAAGGGCCCCACCGATCTGCTCGAGGAGTTCCTCTTCCAGSTCCCCAAGGAGCGCGGCGCGCCGCCCAAGGTGCGACAGGGACACCCCGGCACAGCGGGACCGGCCTGGGATAGGGGCAGGGGACTTAGCCCCGGGSAGTGGGGATGGAGGGCAGGMCCCCAGAGCTCAGGACAGGAGCCCYGCTGGAGCCTGAGGCCTCAGGGGAGCAGGACAGGCTCCCTCCGGCGCGGGAGGAGCTGTAAATTGAGGGCTTAGATGGGCCGGAKGTGGTGCCTGAGGGGCTGCTGCTGGAGACCAAGGGTTTGGAAGAGTAGGRTGGGGTCCATGAGGGTCTGCTGGAAGAGACTGAGGCCCCAAGGGGATTCTTGGGGTGCTGGTGACTGAGGATTTTTGGCAGGGAGGGGGCTGGCTGGCAAGTCCCTGATGGAGGGATTTGGAGGTGTGGTGGATCTCGAGTTCCTGGGGACTGTCCAGAGCCTCCCAGTGCTGCAGCCGGGCCCTACCAGGGTGTTTGGGTGGGCATAGGGTGGCACTGGGATGGAGGTCTCAGAAACCACAGCTGCTGATGACTATTGGGGTACACGGCCCTGCAGCCATTTGTGCTGCTGAGTCCAGCTCTGTCTCCCCCAGTTGCCCTGCAGTGTCCWCAGGTGCTGTTATTTGTAGAGGGAGGAAATATTCCCCCTCCCTCAGCAATGTCAGTCTCGTCTCTCAGATGGTGGACAGCACTTGCAGGTGCAGCAAGTGCCAGCTTTGGATATCCAGGTGTTCAAATGAAGCTCGGAGCTTTTCAGYGTCACCGGGTAAATGCAGTGCTGGTTCAGGAAGCTTGAATGTGAATGCTGTGCATAAARATTGAATCCCTCACCCCCAAGGGAAGCTCTCAGACTTTACTGTTCCTGTCTTTTTACTTGTTTCTTGGTTCCTTAAGAGGCTCAATGTATTTTACAGCTTTACTTTGTTAATCTTTCAGAGGCTGAACTCACTTCAGGAACTTCAGCTCCTTGAGATTATGTGCAATTATTTCCAAGAGCAGACCAAGGATTCGGTCCGGCAGGTCATTTTTTCATCTCTCTTCAGCCCCCAAGGGAACAAAGCAGATGACAGCAGGATGGCTTTGCTGGGGAAGCTGGTTTCCATGGCAGTGGCTGTCTGCAGGGTYCCTGTGCTGGAGTGTGCTGCCTTCTGGCTGCAGGTACAGCTYCTGTGCAGCAGGGCTGGCTCGGGGAAGGGCTCAGAGAGTGATTCAGGGTGGGTACAGTGAATTGGGGTGCAGCTGGTCACAGCTGCTCCTCCCTGGCAGTTTCAGCTGACAGCAGCTGCCCCCATGTCTATGCTGGTGTCCGTTCCGTTCCATGTCCTGCTCTGGCATCAGGGATAGCTTTGCYAAGCCATTCATGGGCTGCAGTTTAAGAAAAAAAAACTTGTTTAGGTTTATTTTTGTCAGTGGAAGTTTTATCAGTACCCCCCAACCCCTGCATATTGAAAGGACTCAGTGGAGGGTTTGACCAACCAGAGAGCAAACCTTGGCAGTTCATGGTCACATTGCCCGAAGAAGCCAGCTCTGGATTTTGGGAGATAAACACTGCCTGATGTGCAGGTTTGTGTGTGGAAGTGGCAAACCCCTCTCTTGAAATTTGGGCACAAAATACCTGTGTCTGTCTTCTATCAATGCAGTGGTTGGGAATCTCCTCTGGCTTCTCCTTTCCCATTGAGATTYCCCACAGCAGGCTTTGGGAATTGCACCTTTGTTCCTACTTCCTTTGTGGGATGTGCAGAAGTCAAACTGTTTAACAGAAGGGCTGTGCTGGGAGGAGGCAGAMCAGCACTGTTTCCTTTTCTTCTACCTGGTGGCCTTTGAGAGGGCAGGATGGGATATAACCTGGATAGCAGGAAAAGGTGTATTTTTTTYCAAATGGCAGCTTTTAAATGACATGAGCATTCCCCAGAAGTTTCACATTAAAAATACCATGCATGGCAACTAAACCGGTTGAATTACAGACTTATGTTAGAATCATGGAATCACGAAATGGTTTCTGATGGAAGCTCATCCCATTCCACCCCTTGCCATGGCGACGCCTTCCACCAAAACCAGGTTGCTTCAAGTCCTGTCCAGTCTGACTTTGAATGCTGACCAGCTGGAACAGCCACAGCTTCTCTGGGCAATCTGTGCCAGAGCCTCACCACCCTCACAGGGAAGAAATGTTGCTGAAGTAGTAAAAAAAAAATCTCAAGAGTCAAAATATTGATCTAAAATATTTTGATTTTAAACCATGGATACTGTAAACTCAAAATATCACCATCTATTTCAATATTGCAATACACTAATTTTATTTCTGTGCAAGTGGGTGTTTGAAATGCTGAGAGAAAGCAGCCACAGTGCCATTTGGGGAAAGTGGGGGCACAGCTGTTGAAGCAGCCTGTGACAGGGTTTAATSTGCTGTCCCCTGTGTGCTGTCCCTGCAGCGGACCCCGGCCATGTTCTGTGTGAGGCTGGCCCGAACCTTGGTTGATGATTACTGCAACCTGGTGCCAGGCTCCATCCAGACCCTGAAGCAGATCTTCACTGCCAGCCCTCGATTCTGCTGCCAGTTCATTACATCAGTCACAGCTCTCTACGACCTCTCTTCAGGTAAGTGTTTCCCAGCTSTGCCTTTCCAAGTAAGAAGTATAGTATAATGCAACACGAATTAACTGCTGCAAGAGAATTAACTGCTGGAATCCTAAAGAGGTGTTACTGTGTAATTATTGCCAGAAGCAGCTCAGGGGTGTGGCTCTTGCCTCATCTGGCTCTGGTGTGAGAATGAAAATAACCTACTCTGTGGCTGGCTCGGGATTCAAGCATGGTTTGTGTTGGAATGGACCTTAAATCTCATCTTGTTCCACCCCCTGCCATGGGCAGGGACAGCTTCTACTAGACCAGGTTGTTGTAAGGCCCGACCAATCTGCCTTGGAAACTTCCAGGAATTTGGACTCCACCACCTCTGTGGGAGACAAGAGAGAGTCTTTGCTGGAGAAGCTGCCAGGAACATCTGACACAAAGGGCATTGTCCTCCACAGAGGGCAAAGGACATGGGGACCTTACTGACTGAGCAACTCTGGGAGTGAAAGCTTGTCTGTCTGGGCTCAGTCAGCCCTGGGAGACACTCAGKGCTACCTGTCAGTCTGATTCCTTCCCAAAAGGGACAAACACAAGTTCTGAATGTTTGCAAGCTGGAGCAGGATTTCTATGGAGCAGTGGTGAGAAACAATCATCAACATATCTCCTTAGCTCTATGTGTGACCTGCCAGGGGTACAACCTGTCTCAGGTTGTTGCTCAGACACTTGTAGGTGTCTAAAATAGGATTGATTTAGCTTTACTCAGCAACAGACAGCTCATGGTACACGAGGAAACAGCCAAACACTAAATAGCAACATCACCTCTGATGCTATCATTCATAAAGGAAATGCTTTGCCCAGTCTTCTCCAGATAACCAATTTGGAATTACTGAGACAGGTTCAGGCTTAGCCTTTTTGCTGTTTTTTCAAAGTATTTGGTAGAACTCAGAGCTTATTTTATATCTCAGTATTTTATATCTTTTGTGYTCCACTTGGAAGTTCATTGTGTTCATAATGTCAAAAGTCATGTCAGAAAGGAAATAACTTGAGCTATAGAAAGTAATTTTTTAATTCCTCGGTTTATTTGAAATGTTTTTGGTGACACAAGATAGAGGAGCTTGCCCTTCCAATCCAACATTCTCCCTGTGACAGGATGATGTGTCAGGGTTTCTCTTGTCTGTAGTAAAGTTCATGGCCATCTTTCACTTCCCACGTGAAGCTTTACATAATCTTATAATCCTTTACATGTTGTGTGATCGTGTTGTTGCATTGTGTTTTTCCAGAAGACGTGTTTAAGTATGTAAGTATTAAAGGAAATGAGTTGAATAATTGGCACTTCCTTTTCTTCATCCAACAAGTTTTTCTTATTTCCCTTGCCCATTGTACTTCTTCTGGCAAGGGATAAGTAGAGAGTGAATTTAGGGAAAAAATGAGCAGATGATGGGTGGGAGAGAAGAAAATGACAGAAGAAGCTTTGCTGGGAATGGGGATAAATGTCAGTGTTTGGTGGTGTATTCAGAATAGGTGGGGAAGGTGAAGTTGACAGGAACATGGTTGTGTCTTCCCTGGAAYAAACTACCTTTGGTGTCTTGAGAAAAACAGCACATCTGGGGATGGTTTGAAATTGTGACAGCATAGGACGGGTGTGTGTGAGAGGCTAATTAATCAGAGCCTAAATTAAAGTCCTGTGCCTCAGTGCAAGGCTCAGCTTATCCCACAATAACTTTCCTATCTCCAGATGACCTCATCCCTCCCTCGGATCTGCTCGAGCTGATCGTCTCCTGGATCTTTGAAGACCCTCGMTTGATCCTCATCACCTTTCTGAACACCCCCATTGCAGCCAACCTGCCAATAGGATTTTTGGAGCTCACCCCGCTGACCGGACTCATCCGCTGGTGTGTGAAGGCCCCCTTGGCCTACAAAAGGAAGAAGAAAGCCTCTCTCTCCAATGGACACCCTCCCAGCAAAATTGCCAAGGACTCGGCTTCAGGAGAAGACAGGGATTGCCACCAGCTGTATTCCAAGCTGCATCTGAGTGTCCTGCAGGTTCTYATGATGCTCCAGGGGCATTTAACAGAGAAAAACCTTTATGGGCGCCTGGGGCTGGTGCCCTTTGACCACGTGGTTCCACTGGTGGAGGACATTAACAGACTGTCTGATGAACTCAATCCTCTCAATGCATCCAAAGAAATTGAACTGGCTCTGGACAGGCTGGCTCAGGCTTTGCAAGTGGCCATGGCATCAGGAGCACTTCTGTGCACCAGAGGTGAGTTGTCTGTGGGGCTGGCACAGACCTGGCAYGGGATTCTTCTCCTCAGGGTGCAGAAGTTGTAAGAGGCAGTTTTGGGGTGAGGGGAGCAAAGATCAACGTGTTCATAGCACAGTTAATAGTTTGCCCCTCTTAGAAAGTGATAGTGCTGGAAATTGTTTAGGAAGAATCGCAGCGTGGAGAGTGAGAAAGGTGAGATCACTGCAGTGGGTGAGTCAGGCATTGCTTTGCAGAGCTGGAGATTGATCCCCAGCCCTGCACTATGCACAAGGGGTTGTATCTGGGTGTCTTGCAAGGGGACAAATTTGTTCCCCTCAGATTTGTCTGCAGCTRTTTCAAAAGCACTTTAAAGCTTTAAATTGTCTGTTTAATTTTGCTTCAGTTTAACGTCTCTGAGTTTGCCTGCTGAAGGAGAGTSCATGAAGCACATAAACCCCTGGGTGGGTGTGCTAGGCAAGGAATTTGAAAAGCAAATAAAAACTCTTCATCTGGAATTTCTGGGCCTTCAGCTCATCTGTAATGAGACCCCATTACAGTGTGTCCAAATTCAGTTAAACTTAGTAAAAAAGGGCTGTTAACATGGCTTTTGTCTGCCTTTCCTGGCTCCAAAGTCTGTTCTTTCCAAAAGACAGGCAGAAATATAAAGGGGAATTGACCCCACACAGTCCAGGGTCAGCCACACAGACGCTTTTCTTGTTATATTCTCTTGAAAACAGGTMATTTTAGGCTTGAAGCTCTCTAACAGCTAGGACAGTTTGTGCAGACCCCAGCTGCAGAGAGTTCAGATCTCATGCTTTTGTCCTGGCTGAACCAGTGCTGCTGGTCAAATTTCAATACTCTTCTTCCTAATCTTTTATAAAATAACTCTGAGTGTAATAAGAACAAGCAGAAACTGGAGTTTTTTGATCTGAGGGCTGATTTCAGCTGTGTTTGTTCTTAGCTGGTACATTCTGAGCAGTTACTGTGGTAGGTAATTCAGTGTAAGGGGCAGCTGAAATACCAGATATTTCAGTGGTTTGGGATTGTATTTGGTTACAAAGGTGGGATTTTGTTCTCAAGCTTTTCCTGAAAATACTATCTGTGGGATATGTTGTTTAATTCCTTGGTTCTAGCTGTTCTGCTTTAGCAGAAGTTTGGAGATGGTAAAAAAGATGCAATTTCTAATTGGTAGATTCCAATAAAAAAAAAAAAAAAAGAAACCCAAGCCATTTTTTACWGTAATGTTTTAAAAACCCCAAACCAATACAAAACAGGCACTGTTTTGCTTTGACCTGGTGCCTCTCTTATCATAAATGGCCACATTCTATGGGCAGAGTCACACATTGTGCTTTTTATGTCTCAGTTACTTCTTGCAAAATCTGTCCTAAGGTTTGTCTGCCTTAAATGTCAAACATACAGTAAAGTGTCTGGTGGGGAAAGTTTATGAAATGGAGAAAGGTTTTCTGTCCTATGGAGGTTTTGGATCTGAGAGAAGGATTCTGGGGCTGTTGCTGACTGATGATGATGACAGATGACTGATTATTCACTAATCAGTAATTATTCAGTAAAATTATTGATTATTCAGTAACCTGGAAAAGACAGTGGAGAGGAAAACTACTCCAATTTCTGCTTTATCCTTAATCTTCTGTTCTTTTTCAGATGACTTGAGGTCCGTGTGTTCCAGGCTACCACATAACAAGTAAGAGACCTTTTTTCAGCTGTGTTGACTTTGATGCATTTTCCAAGTCACTCGAGGGCTATTGAGACAAAGTCTCCTCTAAAAATTGGTCTKTGTGGAATTTGGCCTTTATGCACATGCACTCTAGCACAAGGCTGAAGGTGACACAGTGCTGGCTGCTTCTTCCCCAGATTGCTGATTGAAGTGGGCTTCAGGGGCTTGCATCTTTAGAAGTGACCTTGCCCAGCCTGTGTTAGAACAAATTCACAGAAAAGGGAAATGAAATGCCAGCGAGGAACCTGCCCCAGAGCTGTCCCATCCCCAAYTCCCTACTGCTTTTACCTGACCCTAAGTTCAATTGCTTCTTGCCCTTTTGCAAAGAGCAGAGTTTAAAGAAAAAAAAAAGGGGGGGAAAGGGAAAAGAAGTCTTCTGGAAGCTATARAGAACATAATTGAGTCACTGTCCTCTTGGCTCTCAGCAGTGCTGTGTGTCAGGTGTGAATTGTCCTTAGACCCATGACAAAAGCTCCTCTAACAATCCTCCCTCCTGTCTGAATTTGTCTCCACAGCCTGCTCCAGCTGGTGATTTCAGGTCCAGTGCAGCAGCCGACCCACGGGGCTCTGCCACCAGGGTTTTACCCGCACATCCACACTCCTCCCCTGGCGTACCCCGCACACGCCGCGCACCCCGCGCTGCCGGCACACCCCGCGCTGCCAGCTCACCCCGTGCAGACCTTCATCCCAGGAATGACATTCCCATACCGGCCCATCCGCTAGCCAGCAGAGTGTCCCAGCTTCCCTGAGTTTGAGGAAGCCTCACAGACAAAAACCAAACGCCTGGGAATCACATTTTCCTCTTTGGAGCAAAGCTGAGCTCCGCCCGCACCCGGGATCAGCCCTGGGGCAGCACATGGGGGRCTAAGGTGGGTTTGGATGTGGGATGCACTTACTGAGGCAGATCATAGGGGCAAAAGGAGGGCATGGGAATAGGCAACAGCAACTCCAAACCTCTGCAGTGTGTGGAAGTTATTTTGCTCCAAGGGTATGATGTTTCCCAGTCATGTATTTTGCAGCAGCCCGGATCTGTTTACAGCACCGTGAGCCCGGCTGCTCTGGCTCTRGGAGGGCCAGGAAGGAAGGCCTCGTGTGATTTTTCCACGCTATTCCACTCCAGCCTGCTTGTTTCTTTGTAAATGTTTGTATCTATAGCAACAGAGTATGTGTACACTGTATATTTTTGGAACACAAACATTTGTTTCGGAAGCACAAGGTAGAGTAAAGCAGCACTTCCTATTAAAGGAAACAATTTAAGAAGCATAAAACAAATCTGCCGCTTTCTTTTTCAAACAATTAAAAGAATTAGAACAATTTCAAACAATTGGATTCTTCTCTTGCCAGTGATTAGAAGGTCCAACTTATTAGGCCTGTGCTGGGGTGGGGACAAAACTCCATGGATGCAGTGACCCATTAACCTCCCTGCTGAGGAAATGCATTTTACACACCTCAATCAGTGCTTTGGAAAAAATTTAGGGTGAGATCTGGGGTSTTTTCTTTGTGTTGGCTGGAGGACTGGTCAAAGGCTGGCAGCGCCGTGCTGGCCAGCTGCACATGCAACACAGGAATGCGTGGAATCATCCTGGGAAGGACTGCAGAGCATGCTGCTCTTACCATAACAGCCAAACGTGGTGTCCAGCCCCTTTTCCTGCTGTGCTTTTCTCAGCCCCCTCTGCGGGATGAAAAAACAGGAAAAAAAGGGGTTGTTGCTGCACATCAGAGATGGTGACAAAGACTTCTGCTGCTGCTGTCCTCATGGGAGGAGATGTGTTACCTGCAAAAAAAGGGCAGATTAGCTAGAAGGGGGTAAATCTGATATGAAACAGCTGGAAACTCTGGAAAAGAAAACTTAATAATAATCGTGTAGTAGTTAGGTTCGGAAGGGTCCTCGAGATCACCTACTCCAACCTCCGGTTCATCTAGTTGAACCCAGAATAATAATGGTAACTTTTGGTCATGCAGTTGGACTAGGCAATCGTAGGCACTTTTCAACTAAAGTATTCTGTCTCATCTCACTTTGTAGAGCTTCAACAACAAGGAAAAACCCTTAAGCACTTCTAATTTTAGCATTAGAACCATTAATTTCATCAAGCCCTTGCACCGTGACAGGTCTCCTGCCTCGTTTTCCTTTGTACGACTGAGGGAAACTTCCGGCCAGGTGACCCGGGGGCATGACCAGCCCCACCCTATTTCCCAAGCGCCCGTGCTCAAGGACTCTCCTTTAATTACCCAAAGCCTTTAATTACCAGCGGCGCTCTCCTCTGGGCACCGCCCACGTGGCCTCAGGGGACCGGCGCGTCCCTGTGCGCATGCGCGCTCTCGGCAGTCACGTGCCCCGGCGCCAGCCAATGGCGAGGCGCGTTACTGCGCGGTGCCCCGGTTGAGGAAGTGCCGCCGGTGTCCGTGTCCCGCGCTCCTTCGTCCAGTTCCGCCTCCCGGGATGTGCTGAGGGCGCGTCCGCCGCCCCTCCCAGGTGAGCGGGGAAGATTTTGGGGTGGTCTCTATGGCGGGTAAGGGGGCCGGC
>NW_026623402.1:754991-777899 GCF_030028575.1 Malurus melanocephalus
GTCGCCTGTGTCCGTCTCCATTTCCTCTCCCTTCGCAGCCGAATTTCCCACGGGAGAGCCGGCAATATRTCACGTACGGCTGGACCGAGCTGTTTCCCCGCGGGGAGAAAAGAGTTGCTTGSGTTTGTTTGGGTTCGTTTGTTGACGGCTGGATGTTTTTGCGGGGTGTGTGTTGAGGCCACCAGCATTGTTGTGTCCAGCCAGGAGCTAAAACTTGTCTTGGACAATCCACTCTTGATTACGGACRTCAGATTATTATCATATTCCTCTGCAGGCTGTCTAAATGTTTGGTTATGGTAACTRTGTTGAGTTCGAACTCGGCTTGGTCTGTATCTGTTGGTTTATCCTGATTTTGTTGTTGTACCGCAGCTCCAAGGCTGTTCTGGGTGATCTTGCTGAGCTCCTGAACCTTGGCCGCTCTTCCTTCCCCTCTGGCTTTTTATTCACAGATACTCGGGGACATTAAATATYTGTACCTAGCTCAGATCAGCCTCTTTCTAGATGTGTCTTTTCCCCTGTTTGTTTGATAATGCCCAGCGTCTCCTTCTTTCCTGCTGAGCAACAAATATTCTTAGGAAACTCCCTGTGAGCATGGGTGTTTTTCCCCCATGCAGTGGTCAACACAAATTGGAAATGTTTGTATTCCTTTTTTTTATCTACCAGCTTACAGATTTGTCTGGCTTTTGGCATTGTGGGAGCTTTCTGCAACTGCCAACAGCTTTAATTTTACCATCCTGGAAATCTGTGCTCTTTCCCAAAGGATTATCAGCCAGTTTTTTTGCATATCTATTCCTCTCTTCTTCCATCTAGTTGTTGTGAATTTACTGAATGGACTCTTTTTTCACTATGGATTCATCCTAGATTCTTTTAATCTAATTAATTATTTTAATTAATTTTTTTTTAATCTGCCATAGTCCATGTTAGTATCCTCAGAAGGCTTTATGGAGGACGTTTGTGGGAGCATTTTGGGAGCGCTGGTGCACGGTGTGTTTTCAGATAAACCAGTTGTCTGTGTGAGTCAGCTCTAGCAGGTGTCTCACAAATGAGGTGGAACAAAAAACCAAACCAAAAAACCACCCCAAAAACCCCAACTGCTGGCTCTGTCCAATGTGTTATAATTAACGTGTGAACTCATTTACAAGATAAGCCTGAGCAGCCTCACCTCCTCAGAASCAGTGACAGGGACCAGGCTTTTAAAGTAGAAGGGTTTCTCTTGCAGGTTAAAAAGTAGTTCTGTTATATCTTGTAAACTGCTCTAATTAGTGTTTCTGTAGCTGGTGGCAAAGAAAGAAACATTCAGTGGTGCTGCTGAGACACCATTTTGCTCTTTGAAGTCACTGCTGTTTCTCTCAGCAGGTTTGATGTGTTTAAGGCAAATTGACTTCTCATGTCTGTCCAGTTGGGAAGTGGCTGCCCTGTGAATGCCTCTTGAAACCTGTGAACCCTTAATTTTCACTTCTTTCCCTAAACCAATGTCAATAATCCTGACCACTGGTGTCTGGACTGACCTTGGATGTCATGAAACATTGTGGGAACTGGCAGTGGAATTCAGAAAACAGTCTTCAAAGAGACTTTAACAGGGCATGTGCATTTATTTTTATTAACAAAATTCGGTGCTTCTCTCATGCCTGGTGTTTCTTTCCCAGAAAGGATGATCCTTATTTGCATGTGGGAATGTTTTTTTCTTGGTGGAGGGTTTTTTTGGGGGTGTAATGAATACAGGGGTAGGGCCAGTATGATCTGTCAATCAGTGAATCAGTGCTGGGCTTGGAGCCTGTCACTAATGGGAGCTGGTCCTGTCACCCCAAAAGCCATTCTCTCATTTCCTGCCGGTTTTCCTCCTTTCTGCCCCCCACCCCCTCCACTCCCAGTGTGATTTATGGAGTGAGCAGGAGCAGGTGAAACTGGATGCAAAGGCTGACTSTGGGTGATGGCGCTGGTGTAAATACCTGAGAAATTACAGGGCACTTCCTGGCAGAGCTGATTCAGAAATCCTCGTGGCTTCTGGGCTGGAGACAGCCGTGGGTCATGGACAGGGATTCCCTTCAGTGACGTGTTCAGATGCTTTTTAAGAACCAATTGGGCTTCAGCAGTTCAGAAGGTAACAGCAGAGAAAGATCTGCCTTAGCTGAGTGCCTCGTCTACAAACTTGGAAGGCAAGTGCTATCCAAAGTTATTCTCAGAGTGGGATCACTCCTACCTTCCYGGTTTTTAACCAGTCACAGCATGTCTGGTGGCTTCAGTGCAGTGTTGCAAAAACACTTAGAGCTTCATGTCTTGCCCTGCATCCCCCCACCCATTTCCCTCCCTGTGGAGAGGTAGGGACAGGAGCTGCTCRGTTTTACAACATTARCTTTTAATTAAGTTTCTKATTCCTGCTTTTCAACTTATTACTRTGGCTGTCTGAGCAGACACCTGTACCAGAATCCATTTTAAAGGTAACTAGTTTAAAAAGTGGAGTTTTTGAGTTGAACCTGAGTGTCTCGTGCTTGGAAAACCATTGAGARAGGAAAGGAAAAGGAGGCATTTTTGGCTCAAATTTGAGATTCGGGATCTTGGAGAGGTGTTGAGTTTGGGGCACTTCTCTGACAGCGGAGGAAGGAATGTTCTTTTCAAGCTTTTTCAAAAATATTTTTTTTAAGCACCCTGTTAGTAGTAACTTCTGAAAAGTTGTGTTGGTGTCTCCTGTGAGGGTGTAGGTGGAGTGGTCTGTTCCGTAATGAGAACAGTGTGTAGGAAATGGAGGCCTCCTCAAATTCCCTTCTCCTGGGGTTTGTAGGCTGAATTTCTGGCTGTTTTTTCAGTCACTACAAACGTTTTCTGTGTAGCTGTTTATTCTAATTCAGAAATGGTACAGGTCTGCAGGTATGATGAATTGTTTGGGGTTTTTTTGTTTGTTTTCTGGAGGAAGAGCTGCCTATTGGAAATTTGCTGTGTATTGTATAAAAACCTCCCCTCCAGTGAGGAGCTTGTTGCCGATGTGCCTTTTTTGTGACCCTTGGGTTTGAACTCCCCACAGTGCCACTGTCACAAAGCAGATTTTCCCTTCCTCGTCTTAACAAGAAAAGATTTAACAGCAAAACCCTCTTAGAGATTTTGTTTGCCATTCCCTGGAGGAATTGCTGTATCTGGGGCAGCAGGAAGCCATTCCTTGTGCAGTGTGCTTTAGAGACATTTTATTTGGGGACTGGCTCCTGTGAAATCCACAGCTCCAGTAAKGTTTCTAGAGCTGTAGGGGGAAAGAACAGCCCAGAAAGTGACCCACATGCAAAACATTAATGTTTCTGCTGCTGCGAGTCTGACAAGTCCAACTCTGAGTGTGCGGGGGATCAGGGATACAAATATAAAAGGATTTCACTAACAGTAAGTGTTTYTTATTTCTAATAAATAACCACTTCTTGCTGCACAGGTAGAACTATATTTTGCCTTCTCACTTCTTAATATTCGTTTGGGGACCATTTCAAATCCTGATTCTTCATGGCAGGAGGCCAAGGTGTTAATGACAGTGATTCTGTGTGTTTGGCTTGGAGGCTTTCAGTCCTGTGATCTGCACACCTCGATGCAGGTGGAGTGGAAAATCAATTTGGAGATTCAGACCAGGCACGAATGTGTTCTTAGAATGGTGTTTTCAGAATTTCAGAGCTGAGGAAAAATAATCTGAGCCATCTGGGGTGAGCCATTGGGAAAAGGGCTGAATGTTATTCACAGGTTATGTGTGACAGTGCTGCCTTCCTGGCTGTCAGGCGAGCGTGCTCTGGCCAAACTCTTGTAGCTGTTCCMCATGAAAAGGGTTTAATATCAAATTGACTTGTGTGGTGTATTTGGTGTTAGGTGGGATTTTGRTTTAGCAGGGTGATACAGCAACATGCTGAAATCACAGCACAGTCATAACACAGTGATAGCAGTGTATGGTTGAATGCAAATCCAGATGTGGTGCCTGTTCCTGGTCTCCGTGTGCTCACTTGTCAGGGTGCTTGGGAAGGAATACACAGATTGAAGCCTCCTATGCTTCCTTCAAAATTTACTTTTTAAATTGTCCAGTATTTATATTTTGGGCTCAGCCATGTCTGTGTTTCCCCCATGTTTGTCTGGCTCTCTCAGGAAGATGTGATTCTTTGTTTTCTCAGGGCACCTGACAGWTCAACGGTGCAGGTGTCTTTTCTCAACCAAAGGTTACCCTCCAGCCTCCCTGGGGCTGAGATAAATTCAGCTTTCTTTACAACACATTCTTCCCCAAGCTCACTGGTGTTTGCCCTCCACTGCGGGGTGCTGGTCAAGCACTTTGCCCTGGATGGATTTACTGGAGAAGAAAGTCCAGGCATTGACAAACTCCTTTCTCCGGAGTGATGTCCCCAAGAGACTCCCATTAGTGCTCAGGATGTGCTTTAGGGGGCAGATGGGATCCACACAGCAGGGCTGGACTCTCAGTGCGTGTTTCACATGTGGCAGCCTGGGGAGCTGTGCCGGGGCTGTGGTTGGGGAGTGCAGTTTCTGCACAGAAAGAATCTGCTATTGAAGGAATTGAAATAATTAGGAGCTCCAAGTCTTGAGCTAGTGCATGTCCYTGAGTGACCCACGGTCCATGAGGGGCTCTGAGGCTCAGTGCTTGTGATTCTGGTAGAATGGCAAAAAAAAAACATGGATCGAAAGGTGTTCTGGGCTGTTGTAAAGTCACATCATCAGCCTGCTTCCAGCCACGTTATTGTGTTCAGASCAAGGCACAAAATCAGTCACTTTGTCCTAGATTTCTCATTAAGAATCTCACTCATTCCAAGCATCTGCTTCTGCTAATGTAGGGAATTAAGTGCTGGCAATTTTGGGCAGCATTCCTGTRGGATGTGGTGAGTGTACAGGGATGGAGGTAAAACAATCATGATCATCATTCTTGTGACTGTGAGCTCCAGGCTCTGTCGGTTTGTGTAACAGTGGCAATGAGGGGAACKGTACCTCTTGGGGTTTGTGTCCTGCCTGTCCCACGTGAACCTGTGTGGCATTCCTAGAAGGAGCAGGAGTGTTAAATGGGATWAATAAAGTCTAACAAATGGCCTATAGAGATGTGCTTGCATTGCACACTGGCAGAGGTGGGGGTGGCAGCACATTTGATGCCCCAGCTTCCAGTTGTGCCTATAGATCCAAAGGAACTAGTCTGATTCCAGGCAGGGTGAAGAGTCTTGCTCCTCACTGATATTATGAGGGCCTAAGCAACCTGATCCAAGTGGGGTTAATACTTCAAAGRGTCTTTGCAATCTAAGTTTTTTTAATTCTGTGACCATATTTGAAGTAGTACTGAGAAGCTGTTAAGTATTTAAACATCTTCAAAAATTTGGCTCCTTATGCATTGATAATGTTGCCCTGAGTCCTGGAAGCACCTCTTTGAGATTCTTAGTAATGAATCCATGATGTTTTGCATTTTCATTGTATTAAAAGAAAGGAGCTTGGTGACAGAGGTGTCTGTGTGGAGCATTCCCTGTGAGACCAGTAACCTAAAAACAAAGTAAGCTGAAAATGAAATGCAGCAGGGAAATCTTTACTGCTTTGTGGAATTAGACTGCTTCAGACTGAATGGTTTAATGTAAATCAAATCCCCAGTGCCAGATGGCACGAGGTAGAGAGACTTATAGCTGTGAGAACTCCTGTTGGTGTTCTGAAAGATAATAGCAGTTTGTGGCTGTTTTGGGTACTGTGGTGCTCAGTCAGAGCTAAAATCCTGCATTTTGGTAACTTTAAGATTCCATCTTTGGCTTTATTTGATCCTATTTATTTACAAGGGAGAGAGGACACCAAATGTTATTCTTTTTTTCCCCTGAAAATCTTGTCTTGATGGGATCTGAGGAGTGTCCACGCAGGAGTCGCAAAAAAGGAATTTGGTGGTGGCACTGGAGCAGCACCTCTGGTGAGGATACCAGGCATTAAAAAAATCCATCTCTGTCCCTGCATGCACATCTTTCAGAGAGTGTGTGTCAAGTGAAACAGAGCCACTGTGYCATGTCCGGCAGTGCTGGGCAGGAGCTGACAGGACAGGGCCAGCCCGGATGCTCCCCATGGGTTGTTTGGTGTCACTGCCATTCCTGTGGAGCTGCCCCTTCGTGGTGTGTCCTTGGGAGTCATCTGCAGGAACTTAATCTTTTCCTTCTGTGGAACGACAGCAGATAATCCTTAATAATCCAGCAGAAGTGTGCTCGAAGTGAATGCTTTGAATTCCTGAGGTGAAAATCGTCATCCTGAGTGGATGAGGATCCTCAGTGTTTAATGCCGGAGGTGCCAGGATACCGGGCTGGCTGTGTGTGTGTCTGTAGGGACAACGCTGCCTGAATTTTGGGATCGATTTATAAACACCCACTGTCTGCCAGGGCTTCTCTTTATTCTTCCCTGCAGCTCTGCTGCTTTCTGTTCAGGATGAAATTATTTCAATTAGCCTTTAAATAAACTAAAAGGTATTGATGAACTTYGATCCAGCTTTGTTTCTGAAAGTGAGGAAGATTCCTTCACATTGTGTTTTGTGTGGACACTAAATTTGAAGTCAATACATCCCTTACTAAGTGGAGTTATAGTTGTAAACAATCCTAGTTACTATTCATTTGACTTTAGTCTTAGCTTACCTGGCTTTTATTCTGCCAAGAAATTCAGTGATATTTGTTGCTAGATGATAAAATTTTTATTTGGGAGTTTCTTGAGTTTATCTGTAYGGAAGCTGACATTGAAATAAAAATTATTAAACCCATATCTTGTTCACTGAAATTCAACTCATTTTTGCAGGATGCACAAGGCAGAAACATTATTAAAACRTGTCTAACAGTACTAAACAAGGGAAATCTCAACTTGTAAAATCCCTGGGGCAGGCTTTTGTAGATATGGAAGTGCTCAAGCAGTTTTCAAACACGTTTAAGCAGCTGCCTGACAAAGCATCAGGCTTTATCCTCCATTTGAATACTGCTGGATTAAGTGTGCTGCTTCTGTGTGTCTCCCTGTCTCTCTAGAAATGTGATCTTATGTAGMTTTTATTATGATTTTTWWAAAAAAYATGAGAACTCTAAGAAGGACAGAAAAGCTTCCTGCTCTCGAGAAAAGCTTGAGCTGAGGTCTCTTAGCTGTGAAGCATCTGGTTCATGTAAATAAACTGTCCCTGCACCTGGCTCTAGCTTGAACTGCTGGCTAGGACTTKGAAGAGCTGGTGGTGGAAATGTCAGTGCCTGCACTTGGCTCYGTTGTGCTGAGCAAACAGGGATGGTTCCTGGAGGCCCAGCCATGGCTTGGGCTGATGCTGGAGCCAAAGGCTTTGCTGCCTGTGAAATTTTGTTCTTTAGCTCATTATAGCTAGAGCTTATTGATGCCAAAGATTTACGATATTATTTCARAACAGTAAGTTCAGGCCTCACAATGTGCTTTAATTTAAAATTATTTGTCAAGTTAGATTATTAGTAGTGCATTTACTATTTCTTTTCATCCAACTTCCATTACTGCTAAATATTTGTCATAAGAATTTGACAGTTTCCTCTGAGCTACCCAATACACCTGAGACCAAAACATTTTGCTTGATTTGTTTAAACAGAGCMAGGCAGAAGACTAGTAGAAATGCTTGAAACCTTTATGCTTTCCTGTATTTTTGAAATGAATTTGTTATGCATTAATATCTGCAGGTTTTAGGTAAGAAAGGGAATTAAATGATYATTTTCTAGTTCTACTTTCTCCTGACTGCAGTATTTTGTAAAAGGATGTCCTCAGACCTTTTTCAAATGTTTATTGCACTATCCTTTCATAAACATGAAATGTTAAATAAAATATGAAATGTTGGCTCATTTTCTAATCCTCCTGAGCAAGTGTTTCCTGTTTTGACAGAAGGGTGAGGTCACTGTGTCCCCTGGGAGGGGAGGGAGTGGGTGATGTTGGCCATGTCACCTCCCAGACTGTGGCCATCGTGTGAACCRAAGGCTGACACCTGAGAAAAAGATATTGAAAGAAATAAAATAACTTCACTTTGACTTTTCCAAAATGGCTGTGGCCATCYKTGAGTTAATCACATATCCCTGGAGCCTGCATTTGGCTTCACAGCAGCCACCACTTGGTCTCAAAGGTCAGAACTTGTGTTGTTCGTGTCGCTACCTAAACCCCTAAAAACCCTTTTAACTTCCATCAAGTCCCACGGTTGTGTTTTACAATGATACTGTTTTGGAATTTTTTTTTTTTTAAATTCTATGCTTCCAGACTTGTATTTTGTCCTCTAAGTTGACTCTAAAAGTGGTACTCAGGTCAGTGTGCTGGCCGAGACTTGAGTTCGGGACTTTGGCTATGCTAAAGACATGGCCCTGGGCACAGCGTGTGGCAAGGACTTGCTCTTGGGTGTTTTTCCAGGTATCCCTGGMGAGCCAGAGGCTGTCACCTGGGTGTGAAGGGAATTGACTTGCCTGGAATTTCTTCTCTCTTGGTCATAGCAGCCACTTAGCACAGCTCCTCCAGCAGCAGCAACACCTGGCCAGGGAGGAAGGGGCACAGGTCTGCTCTCCTAAACCCCTGTGGCAGAACAAGGTGCCAGACAGGTGTCCCAAATGTCCTTTAAATGTGCTCGAGCACCTGGATTGGGTCATGTAATGGAGGGAGTCCCTGCAAACACAACCAGCCCTGGGTGTCTGAATTTGAGGCGAGGGGGATTATCCTGTTCGACAAAACAGTCATGGATTGCTTTTTTGAGGCTGGCTTCGGCTACAGAATAATGAGTAATGCTGGCCCAGCTCTTTGGGAATATGGTGTTAAATACACATGGACTAATCCTCACAGGAATGTGTCCTGGACTAGCTCTGCCTCTCTGGCAGCAGCTGCTGGATAACCCTTCTCCTAGGCTCTGCCTTTTCTACTGATTAGCAAAACCATGGCTCTGGCATGGTGGTTTCATTTCTCTCTGATTTATTAATGCTGAGAAGGGGTGTTGCCTTACATGAGCATTGAAACTTTGCAAGAAAAATGATCTTGTGGTGTGTCACRGCTCTGAAGTGGATCAGCAAAGGGCTCAGCAAGGGTGGGGGGTGAGACTGGGGTCCACATCATCAAACATCCGTGGAGTGGATCAGATGAGCCCCAGCCAGCAAATGTTTGYCCGTCCTTCAGGGTCCCACGGGGTGAAGCTGAGGCTTCTTAAAAGGTCACCAGAGGCTGGGGGTGGGGAGCATTTGCACTGCTGTGATAGGATACAGATTCCAAGTCTGGCCTCTGAGGGCTTGAGCCAATTCTGGGAGCGTAGAATGAGTTTTAAAGGCAGCGAGCAGTGCGGGTTTTGTAGGTGCTTGTTTTGAAACTGGCATCTGGACTGATTGTGAGTGCTGTGGGCTGCTCAGTAAACATGCAGCAGTGAGCAACAGTCCTACAACAGGCTGTGAAATAGCTGTGATGCTTTTTAAAGAATTCTTTGGAGATGAAAAAATGATCCATTTCAGTACAGAGTGACCGTAACTGACAAAGTAGAAAAGTAGAATCAGGGAATATGCTGAAGGGAAGGGATACATCAGGGTCATTGAATCTAACTCCTGGCCCTGCGAAGGACAGAATCCCACCATGTGCCTGAGAGCTTGTCCAAGTAAATTTAGTAACTTTGCTAAATAATTGTAAATTTGGCAACTTAAAAACCCAAAGTGGCCATTGTAACTTTACCGGGTACAATTTTTGTGCTGAAGATGCTCAAATGGCAGTCCAGTGGGGAGTGTGTTTAAATCTGTTCCTTCTCAAGCTCTGAGCTTTAGATCAGGAGCACTAGAGAGCTCAGCATCACTTTTCAYGGAGGGCATAGACAAACACTGCTCTGTGCAGCTTTTCCCTTATAACTCAGCCTTTTGAAACCGAGACTTGAGGCTCTTAAAGTTGGAAAAAGAAAATAAAAACTTCAAGTAATTTGTTTTTGTTAAGGGTGGTGGCTTTGTTTTTTTTAATTTGCATCCTGGTCTGGTTCATTTACCTGGGAGGGTTGAAGTGAGAGAGATGAAGGAACTGAATCCTGTCTCTGTATGCCTGCAGGGTTTTGTCCTGGTGAAAACCTCCAGTCATCCATCAGTGCTACCAATGCTTTTACAGCTACTTTGTCTATCACTTGCTTCTTTCCCTCTGGTACTTGTTAAAAAATGCTGAAGACATTGCAGCAAGTGTCCTGTTTGTGCTTAGCAGATTGTGGTAGTGMTGTGGAAAAAAGGTGTCCTGGGGTTTCTGTAGCTGAGCGCTCTGTGCCGGGCTGGGAGGAGCTGTGGCACACAGGAATGAGGGGAAGTGAAACTAGATCTCATTTCAGCAGCATAGGTTAAACAAAATGAACATTTAAAAGAGTTGGATATGTACTCATATGTATATGTACTGCATATGTACTSACTGGAGATGAGGATTGTGCAAGAGGACTTTCTAAACGTTCCTCTAGCAGTGCTTCCTTTTTAAGCTGTTTGTTCAGCTTTGTTTTAACAAATTTTGGTCCTGCATGGACATTTGAAGAGCTCCATGCAACATAAGGTACACTTGGCACATTGTTGGCTTGTTTCATGCTCTTTTTGGAAGGGCTTGTGGCCACGTGCTCCTTCCATGCAGAGTCACCAGACTGCGCTTCCAGGGATCAGGATGTGTACGGATTTGGGGCTGGAAGGCTGGGTCAGGCTGAGCTGTGAGCTGGGCTTACCTTGTGGGCAGCACGACTCTGAGTTCCTTCTCAGGTTAACATTGCCATGTTTTACTTCATCTCTCCTGAAAACTCACTTTGCTGGSAAAAGCAGCTTTATCCATACCAAGCCCCACCCGGTGCCGTTGGATCAGCCCCTGTGTTCCATCATTCCTCACGTGCTTCCTTCCCTTGCAGGCGTGAATGACAGAGGAGGTGCCCCCGACTGCACTGACGGACGTGAACCTGCGCCTGCTGTGCCACGATGACATAGACACAGTGAAACAGCTCTGTGGAGACTGGTTCCCAATAGAGTACGTCACTGGTTTGGGGTGGCACGTGGGGACCTTGGAAAAAACGATGTGAACCTGCCCTGACCCAGGTCTGTGCAGCCTCAGGGCTGCAGGACAGCAGCAGTTTGGGAAYCTTCTGTGCACTGTGGTGGTGTTGCTGTCAAAGGCCCTTTGCTGCCTGTCCTGCAGGGTTCTGAAGTCAGCAGAAAGTTCCTCCATGGAGATTTTGGCAGGAAAATGGGCTTTGTAATTAAAAGGGTGGATCAGCTTCTTGAGAAAGAATGAATGAGATGGGGAAAGGAGGACATCTCCAGGAAAGAGGACAGCATCCCTATGCTTGTGAAAGGAAGTTGTGTCCTGGGCTGTGTGTCAGGAAAGCACCTTCAGATCTGAATCAAACTGGCACAGAGCTGTTCCTGCGGAATTGTTCTGAATGTCCATGGGGAACTGAGCAGTACTTCCCTTGGGATCACTGATGCTCCCATACTGTGGCTTACAGCTGATCTCAGCCTGTCCCAGGACAGCTCTTGAGACCCACGTTTGGCAAAGCCCTTGACTGAACAAGCACAGGAATGAGGAGCTTTACTGGGAAACACTGACAGATTTCTGGCCTAAAGCATCCAGGGAARCCACAGCTGTAGACTTCAAGGATTTTTAGCTTTGTAAAAAGAGTTTATAGAGGATTTTAGCAGATTATAATTAAGATTCAATAARATGTAACAAATCAGCAAAAGCATTCATAATATTTTGAGTCTGTAGATTTCTTTTTTAAGGCAAGACATGCTGAACTCTCATCTGGAAATAAATGAACATACAGTAGTTTCCCTTTAGTAGCTGCAGAAGGAGGAGGAGAACTGGAGGTGGTGGTGTGATTTTTCTTTTTCCTACCAAAATGCAGTATTTTTTTACATGTGTACCAAATTAATGAGATCCTTTTGCTCTTAGATGAGGGCAGATGGATCTTGCATTTAAAAATAGCTTGCTAAAGATGGAAGTGAAAGCTCTGGGCAAAGACTGTAAAATGAAAATGTGGTTCACTTAGCAAGGCAGAAGGCCATTACATGATGAAAGAACCCATGGTACCAAATGGGATGCAACAGCTGTTTCCAGTTGAGGAGCATGTCATGCCTGTTCCTGTGGACTTTGCATGAGAAAAAAGACATTCCTGTTTGTGGTTCCTTCCCAGGTACCCTGACTCATGGTACCGAGATATCACCTCCAACAAGAAGTTCTTTTCCCTCGCAGCCACATATAGAGGCTCCATCGTGGGGATGATAGTGGCAGAGATCAAGAGCAGGACAAAGGTGCACAAAGAGGTACGTGACTACCCTGGGCTTCAGCAGGACAGAATCCACCTTCCCTGTGGGTAGTGGGGATGGGATCTGTTTGGAGTGGGGTTTTCCCCTCCTCTATTCAGACACTTGATCCTGTGTTGATGTAAGGAATGAAGCACATGCAGATTTCCAGCTAATGGAGCAGTGGTGGGGGGCTGTGTGGTACCACAGGGATTCTTCCTGCTGGGGCATGGTCCCATGGCAAAGTGAGAGATTAGATCCTGCAGGCCAATCCCAAAGTGCCTGTGCAGCAGGCATTTCAGTGTTGCCTGGCTATGGCTGGTCACTGGGCTGGTAGAGCTGTGGGAGAATGATGCTCTTCCTTTCTTACTTAAGAGTTTCCTTAGCTCTGCTGGGTGAGACTGTGCAGAAACCCCTGCCTTTACACAGTCCCTGTCCCAAGCCCAGAGGGGAGGTRACCTGTGTGCAGAGAGCTTGGAGGGCAGGAGAGAAAATCCAGTGCAGCAGAGAAGAGGAGATGGTCAGGTGGGAGAARAGTGCTAAACAAAAAGCAGGGGCAGTGCAGGGAGTGCCTAACTCCTGGAAGGCCCTCAGTGTTGTGGTTAAACAATAATCCCAACATTCWCAGGAGCCAAGAGCACAGAGTAGCACATGGTTCTCTTCACTTCAGCTATCTGGCTTCACCTTAAAGCTCATCAAAGTCAGAAGCTGCATTTTCAGCAACTCCAGCTCTGGTTCCAGCCAAGCTGAAAGCCTAGGGCTTATTCAAGCACTGCTGTGGGCAGTTGGSCTTGTGGAACATGCTCCTTGTCCTCCCCAGGAGTGCCGAGATCTCCAGCTGACACAGCTCAGGTGCAGATTGCAGGCCAGAAGGACTCGCTGGGTTGATTAAACACTGTTGGGTGAATTCAGAACTGACACTTTGAATCCTTCTGGTAAAGAAAGCATGTTCTGTCCCTAAACCTGCAAATAATGTATGTAGTCACAAAATATCATGGTTTGTGTTCTGCCTCTGGGAGGATGATGTGAAAATAGGAATAGCCCCATGCTTGGATTTTTTAACTKCCATTCCAAAAGCTTCAGCAATGACTGTTCAATGAAGCGAAGTTTCCTGCTTTAGCCTTGGTTTTGGGTGTTCCAGTACAGGATTTTTGATTTCTCCTATGCYTCCCCAGGTACCCTACTAAATAACCTATCGTATCTCTACTCAGGATGGAGATATCTTAGCTTCCAATTTTCCTGTGGACACACAAGTTGCTTACATCCTAAGTCTTGGAGTGGTGAAGGAGTTCAGAAAACATGGAATAGGTAAGATRCTGCCAAGTGCCAGGTGTTGCTGTTGTTTGCTGGCTGTGGCCAGTGGGTGTGACTGAAGGAGCCCCAGCATCTCCCTGCAGTGTCCCTGTGAGAAAGACTTAACCCATGGCTGGTACCAGCAGGTGGGGAGGTGCCTCACCCACATCCCCTTCCTGGTGTTAGTGCACGTGTACTGAGAGGTTTTTACTGATGTGGGCACAACACAACATGCAAATATTTCCAAAGAGCACAAGCCTTTGTCCATCTTGTTCCCAGGAGCCAATTGATCACACTACTGCTGCTAAGACTGACTGGAAGTGTGAGAACTTTGCCCAGGWGCAGGATTTGAAAYTATTTTCTTTCTGAGTATTARCAGTCTAAGACAGAAAACAGAGCTGCTTTTCACTTTTCATCTTCAACAGAGATAACAAACARTGAGAAAATGAGAAAGAGAACTGAAAAWAGTGAACTTGGGCCAGATTAGATCTCAAATGAATGTACAAGTCAGCTCTGAATGTCTGCTGTCACATGCAGCATTCCTGCAGCYATTTGGAATCCTGGAGTCAAAAAGGCTTTCTCCCTGTTTGAAGCAGTTTTGTTTGTTACCAGGTGCTGCCCTTCTGGTGCCATTTCAGGCAGGATCTGGATCCTGATTCTGCAGAGGGGATGGGCCAGGTTAGGCAGTGGCACCCAAGGGTGCACACCTGGAGTCTCTTCAGTGGACCCGGGTTTAACTCAGCACCTCCAAGTCCTCCCTTCATCCCAGGCTTGTTWGGAAAGGTACAAATGGATAGAATACAGAAAGAAATAACCACAGAGTCCTTGGGGAGAGTAGTGTTTAAACATTTAAAATGCCGCTGAAGAGAAATTTTCTGTACAAAGAAGACAATAGTAGTAATGAACAATGTTCAGAGAAGGTGATAAAGATTTTCTTCTGTAAAACTGTGGTAGTTTTCAGTCTCCTCTTGATTTCCAAATCCTAATTTTTTTCTCCAGTTTCATCTTGCTGGAATTTTCTCCTTTCAGAATCTGTATTTCCTGTATCCATTCCATCTGCACAGCATGTTGCTGTGCTTTCTCAAAAACTTTGAACTTGCACCTTTAGCAACGCAGCCTAAAAAAAGCTGCTGCTGCTTTTTCTGAGATTTTTCTCTTGAATTTTTCTACTGGTGTTTGAAGCTGGAGCCTTTCAAGCAGGAGGTTCTTCCCTCCAGCCATGCTTCTGAGCACTAAAGCTCTGATTTTTCTCTGATTTTTGTAAAAGGGTTTGGTTTCTAGTTCTCTGCTGTTCTTAAACCACAGGACAGCTGGATTTCTGTGAGGCAGAAGACTGGAATATCTCATAACAAAATTGAACTGCTCTATTGTCGATGTCTCAGTGGTTTTTGGTGCTTGGCTGATACAAATTCTCACTAAGTGTYGAGTGACTGTGAAGTCAGTGCTGCTGTTGACTTCTGCTCTGAAATCCTGTGGGCCCTGCTGGAAGTCCTACAGGCCCAGGGGATTGTGAAACAGCAGCAGCCATCTCCCCTGTGTGTGGTAGTCAGGCTGATTCTTTAGCCACACCTGCTGCAAGAAGCTCCCATGCAGGTTCTGCTGGCTCCTTCATGCCACGTTGAGGTGGTGTGGATGAACCCCCAGGTCTTATCTCTTGGGACTGGAGTATCCTCTCTGTCCTCTGTTTTTTCCTGCTGGCTGCAGCAAATCCAGGTTGGATGAGACTGTCTCTCCACTCTCCTCCTTAGAAGGCGGAGTGTCCTCTTAAAATCCGACCAGTTCTTAGGTTTTAATTCAAGTTCAGCAGACACAATACAGTAATCTGYTTGTGACGTCCTGTTTCGATACTCTGCTGTTTCAAATGGTTTTCAAATAAATAAATGTATGGGGTGGAACTGATACCACTGAAAATGAGTCACTGACCTTCCCCAAAGCCAGGAGCTGCTCTGCTGGGGATGGGCAAAATTGTCAGGGTTATAGCTCATCCTTATGGGTTTTGAATCAGAGGTTTGTGTCTTTAAAATCTCTGGGTTTTGGAGCTGCGCTCATAGGTGAGGTGAGATTCATATTAAAACTGTGTAGCTAGTCCTGTGAGAAATGGGTGGGATTTGGGGTGTCCAGGTGTGTGCAGCAATCCCTGCTTAGACAGACACTGGTACAGGAGGGCTCAGCTCAAACAAACCCTCATGCTGCACACTGTGATCCTGCTGCTTTCCCTTCAACAGGTTCCCTCTTGCTTGAGAGTCTGAAAGACCACATCTCCACCACTGCCCAGGACCACTGCAAAGCCATCTACCTGCACGTGCTCACCACCAACAACACAGCAATAAACTTCTATGAAAACAGAGACTTTAAACAGCACCACTATCTCCCCTATTACTATTCCATCCGAGGGGTCCTCAAGGATGGCTTCACCTATGTCCTGTACATCAATGGCGGGCACCCACCCTGGACAATCTTATATCCTTTCCCTGCAGGCTGCTGAGCAGAGGCCAAACCCTGTGTTGGGTTATCAACAGCGACCCAGYAGAGTGTGGGTAGGTGTGGGGATGGAAACCTGCTCACATGTGGGTTTAATTTGGAGACAGAAGGAAGGTGATGTTAGAGGGATTTGACAGTGTTCAGTGTCCCCAGGTTCCCCTGACTCATCTGGGAACACTTCAGGGAGCCAGTGTAGGATGGTTGGAGCAAGATGGATGCCAGTGAGAGCGAGGACAAATGTTGGGTGTGCTTTGCTTGTAGGATGCAGGATTTGACCACAAACGGGAAACCCTTGGTCTTGTTTCCTATGACGTGGGATCCCCTGTGAGCCTGGCCTGGCCTGGATCTCAGCAGGCTGCTCCCACACTGACGTAGGGAGCTTGTGCAGGTAAACGGATCATGGAGAAGAAACCTGATCCTTCCTGGGTGTAGCTGGTCGGTCCCAATGTCCCCAGGCAGGTGGATGGATTGCCATCCTCACAGGATCTTCTGTGGAGTGCAAAGGGAACTGGCAGCTGCTTAGAGGAGGTATTTCCCACACAAGCTGGAGCTGGCATTCCCAAATTGCCTTTACAAGGCAGAGCAGACTTGCTTTTGATAGAGGGATGGAGGCAATGACTGCAAGGATCAGATCTGACTGAGCTGAGCAGCTTCCACTGTGCTGTGGGGGCTCTKCAGGCAGGGGGAGTCCAGGAGTCATTGAGGTTCTTTGTAAAGTTACAGCGTGAGCGTTGCTGTCCTTAACTGGTGGCCACTGACTACCTACAGCACATTGGCTCTACCCTAGCCAGCCTGAGCCCGTGCTCCATTCCCCAGAGGATATACAGACAAGCCCAGAGCCTCCTCTGCAGCCTCCTGCCCTGGTCTGGCATTTCTGCCAAGAGCGGCATCGAGTACAGCCGGACGATGTGACTGCCTGGGGGTGCACAGGAAGCACAGGTSGGTACTGTGGACAGCTCCCTTCCCTGCCCTGCTGCTGGCCTGGGCATTCCGGAGGGAACTCATCCTGCTGCTGTGGAGCTGAAATCCTGCTGCTTTCATTTGAAGGGAAATCAGACTCTGACCTTGTTTACTTGAGCCCAGAGTCTAACAGCAGGTGCAACCTGCTGTCCAAGTCCTCTCCTTTTTCCAGCTGCTGGAGCAGTGTGCAGGATTCACAGTGCCTGAGCCCTCAGAGTAACTGCCAGTGCCATTGCATGTTTCTGACAGTGCCAGGACAGTGGCTCCTCAGCACACTTTCAYTAAGTGTTTCCCTAAAGCATCTGCCCTGTTTTCCTTCCATAGGATTGATCCTCCTTCCACCTGACTTCTGGCTCTGCACTGGTTCCAGTGATGACAGCTCTTGGCCGGTGACCCAGCCCCGGATGGGACTCCCCGTTTCACAGGGACTGACCTTTGGTAGAACTTCACCCTGGGGCTGCAGCCCCGGCTCCCGYGTGGGCTGGGCAGGCCCGGCTGTGCCGCAGCCGCGGGTCCCGGTGTCACCACTCCGTGTGCATGTTGCACTGTCCCCACCACCCCCTCGCCTCCGGTTTGCTCCTCCCTATACCCGCGGTGTCGAGGGGTTCAGCTGCTGCTCCCGCTCCATCCACGGCTGCTGAGAGCAGCTGAGGGAGGTTCATGGATCTGCACTGAGGAACCACTGACATGAGCCAGGAGAGTCCTGGCTGGCAGGGCAGAGTCTGCCTTTGTGGCTGGGGAAGGGGGGAGCYGGGTGAGGGAAAAGGGGGGAATGGGAATCATGTTTAGGTCCTGCCACATAAGCTGCTGGTGTGTCCTGTGGGTAACTTCCAAGGAGAGCAACTGCCTCGCATGAGAAACTACCCAGCCCCATCAGCCCTCTGGAGTGATGCAAAAAGGAGCATATAATTCAGGATGCATAAAGTAGAAGGCAGGGAATGAAATTGCTATTTCATAGTGAAATATATATGTATTATACTGTATAGATCTTCCTGCCTTTGTCCAAGTTTGAATGTAGCAGGGGAGGGGAGCTGGGGGTGTAGAGTCTGGTTCAGAGCCCTTCTCCCCCTTCCTTGGCACCAGGCTGGACTTTGCAGCTTGAGGGATGGGATGTGTGCACCGATCACAACAGCTTTCCCTTGCTGAGGAGGATCCCCCAGCTGCTCACTGTTGGGCTGTGGGCTGTGCTCTGGACACCTCTGGGCTGCGYTGGGCAGTGTCTCAGTGGCTGTTCAGCATGTCCTGGCTGTAGGACCCTCTGGCTGCACTGAGCAGTCTGTCCAGCCTGTGTGGAGGCCCCAGAGCTCCAGTCAGGCCAGGGGTGGCCCTGCAAGATTCCCATGGCAAATCCCCCCTCCCTGGCCAAGGCTCTTCCCCTCTTTTTAACTGGGACTGGAGCAGAGGGCTCCAAGGCAGAGCTGGTGCAGGCCCTGCATGTGCTGGCACTGACAGCTCTGGCACGGGGTGGGCAGAACCTGGGGGTGACACATGGCTCAGGCTGGGCCAACAAGCACATCATAACCTTGCAGCCTGGATGGCCACAGAAAGCCCTGTCAATGTCTCAGCCCCTGGGTGGGAGTTCATTACTAAAAAGGTGCAGATGAGCTGCTGTGAYTGTGGCCAGGCTGGAGAGCAGGAAGCTGCCACGTTCAGTTCTGAGAGCAGCACAAGGCTGTTCTGGGAGGTGCTGGTTCTTCTGGAGCTCAAAGACAAGGTTAAGAGGTGTTTATGAGGAGTCAAACAGGGCACTGTTGGAAAGCCCAGCCTTTGAGACCYTCAAGCCCCAAGATGCTAGGGCTGCCCTCGGAGTGGGCCTCTTCCATCCCATATGGCTCTGGCTCCCCTCCAGCAGTCCCAGTGGCACTGGGCAGACAGCTCCTCCCCCAGCCCCAGTGCTTCCCCAGGGCCCCCCTGACACCCTTCCAGCCTCAGCTGTTACTTTTTAGTTTTGGGTATTTTTACTTAYCCACTTTTTACTTAACACATCTGTTGTTGGGTTTCTTTAGCAGCCCAAGCCCCTGGTTTTCCTCAGCACTTGCTTTCTCTAGACCAGAATGAAGCTCCTCCCTTCTGATTGCCTGGGACTGATGTGTGTATGTGTCCCCAGTTTCTCTCCTGCCCCTTCCACAACCCAGCTCCGTTACTGGAGCACATCCCAAAGGAAGCTGTGACTGGTCTGTGTCCCCCCCTGCCACCGTCTCCTGAGGCATCAGCCCCATCCCCACCTCAGCCCGTTATTTATTGAAGAACCTCTCATTCAACTTCAATTAAACCAAACCTCTTTTCTGAGTTGTCTGTCCCTGCAGAGAACCTGCCTCTGACCAGCTCTACGTGGGGTCACCACAAGGCCCTGCTCYCCAGGGGAAGCTGCTGCTGCTCCAAGCCGGGCATGAGCTTGGAGCAGGGAAAGAGGGGGACAGGGAAGGGGAAGCAGCTGCTCCAGGGCTGAGCCTGCCATTCCAGCAGGACTGCAGGATGGGAGGAGGATTTTCCTAAGGCTCAGCTAAAATGGAGTGGGGTCTTGTGCAGTTGCAGCGCTGGGCTCCTGGCTGGCTGCCCCCCTTTCAGTCAGGACCAAGGCCCTCAGGCACTGCCAGTGCCCCGGAGATGCTCCTGCACCTGCAACAAGCCACTCCCAGCCCCTGCTTGGAGCCCTGGGGTGCACAAGCCATTCCGGAGTAACACAAACCCCGAGAGCTGCAATGGTGCAGACCTGASCCAGCCCATACCTCACCTACCCCAATGTCTACCAGCCCCAGCCCTTCACCTCCGGCCCCTGTGCTCCCCCCACCCTGCACCTCCCGCAGCTCTGGGTCACCCCAGACTCTGCACCAGCCCTCAAGAACAATCCTAAGTGCTAAACTTTCAGCAAAGCCATTTATTACACTTTCCTGCTTCCACAGATCTCCAGGTAGGGACCCACAGGAACATCCCCAATGCCCCCGAGGGAATTCATGGCACTGCTGCTCCATTGTGCCAGCACCCTGAGTGGGAACCTGGCTACTGACATGGGCAGAGGTGCTTGACCACAAGCCCCAGGCCTCAGCTGTGCCCAGTGGCCAACACAGCCACGTCCAAGTCAAGATGGGGCATTTTAAAAATTAAATGTTTTGTTCCTTACAAATGAAAGAGGGACCTGACATGAGTGTGTCCCTGAAATAAAAGCATAATTCTAAGGCTCCGGCGCCCTCACGTAAGCACATGAACTCTCTGCAGGGGCTGTGCAGGTTGATCTGGGAAGCTCGCTAAGAGTTTAATGGCCATAAAAATAAAATCGCTTTTCCCTGCTTTAAACAAACCCAACCCCTCCTAGCTGGGCAGTGGGGTCACGTGGGCAGCCACTGCAGCCAGCCACGGGTCAAAAAGTTAGAAGTCTCTCAGCTCACCCACTTTTAATTGAGTGCCAACACAGTGGCGTCACTCCATCACATCCCCCTGCTCCCCCAGATCAGCGCCCAGCCCCACCTGATGCTCCAGTGCCTCGGCCCCTGCCAGATGCTCCGCCAGGGCCTGGCCCTCCAGCCCCACCAGCTCGGCCCCGCCATGCGCCATGCCCGGGTGCTCTCCCCTCTCTCCCAGCTCGTTGCCCGCTTTAGCCAGCTCGTTGCCCGCCTTGTGGCCATGCAGATGTCCTGCTGCCCCTCCGGAGTGGTCGATGGCCGTCTTCTTCGGCCTCTGCGTGGCAGCCACCGCCTCAGCCAGCTTCTCCTCCGGCACCATGTTCAGGATCTTCAGGGCAAACAGGAGCTGGAACTTGGCAGTTCCGACGAAGGAGTTGGCCAAGAAGTTGGGCAGCCCGCCCATGCGATCCTTCTGGGTGTAGAGGGGGACACGGACCATGCCCATCACCTGCAATGGCACRGGCACAGCTCAGCAGGGGCCACAGCAGCACCAACCCCCCACCACCCCTCACCCCCTCTGCCCCACACCCTCACCCAGTGCCCGCCAGCCCTCGGCCCAGGCCCATCTTGCCCCTGTGCCACGTTCTGCCCCTCCCTCCCACACGAGCCCCTACCCTTGCCTGCCCACAGCCCACTGTGCCCCTTCCCACACTGCCCCAGGTCCCTGCTCTCCCTGCCCAGTTCCTCAGCCCAGCCCTGGCGCTGCTCCCCCTTCTGCCCCTTTGGGGGGATCCCGCTGTCCCAGGCCACTATGGGAAGTCCCGCATCCCCCTCCAGCCCCGCTGTGCGTGGGGACACCACGGCTGACCCACGAGTTTCCCTCAACCAGGCCATAACCCAGAGCCCACTGCCTCTGCTCACACGGCTGCCGACGCCCACCGAGCACCCTGCGGGCGCAAGGGGAGGCCCTGGCTCTCGCCCCGGCCACCAGCCAGACTTGGCTGCCCGGGAGGAGGAAGGTGCCTCCCGCACGGGAGGAACTCGGGTCACAGCAACATCACCACACCGAGGTCACGGTCCAGTCCGGGGCACTCAGCCCAGGGCAGAGGGAGATTCCCCCCAGCTGCAAACGGCCCTCGCCCGCATCCTGAGGCCGAGTGGGAACACGGGGCTCGTCCCTGCGTGGGTGGACACCGGGAAAGGCTGGAGCTCGAGCTCGCTATGCTCCGGAGCCCGCGGCACAACCCGGGGCACAGTTCCTAACGCCGATGCCACGGGCGGTGCGGGCACCTGCCGCCGGCAGCTCTACCTGCGGTGCATTCCCCGGCCGGGCTGGCYAGGGCAGCCCGGCAGACCCAGGAGGGAAGCGGTGCCTTCCCGGGCTAACTGAGAGCTCGCACACCCCTCCCGGGTGTCCCACCTCCATCCCGTGGTCTCGGGAATGCACCGCGCTGATCTCGATGGTGTGCAGCTCCTCCAGGGTGAGCTGCCTGGCGTAGAAGTGTGCCACCACGCGATGTGGCCCCTCTGTCAGGTGCGAGCACAGATAGTCTGCTTCCGTCAGGCGCACACAGCCCAAACCCAAGCCCAGCACCCGATTCAGACCGTCCTCCAGGGACCAGTAACGGCGATCCACGAACCCCCCGGGAAAGCCCAGCAGTCCGTCAAATCGCATCTGCATCTGCAATAGAGGCGCAGGGTGTTAATGGGGCACGGCGCGGCCCCCGGCGGGGGGCGAGAGGGCGTCACGGAGGCCTCCGGAGGAGCCGGAGGAGCGCGGGAGGCGTCGCGGYCGCTCCTGCGCGGCCCCACCGGCTGCGGCGCATCCAGGACCATTCACCGTCAGCGGCCCCGGCCGCCGGGGCTCTCCGCCCGGGCCGCACAAACCCGCGGGCSCGGGGGCTTCCCCCCGAGCTCGGGCCCAGCCTGATAACTACCGCCTGCACGGGAACTACCGCGGAGCCACCGCCCCTCAGCCCGCCGCCCCCGGAGCCCGCGGCCCAACCCAGCCCAGTGCGTCCCGACCCAGCCCGAGGACCCGCCCTGTTCCCAGCCCCGTCCCCGGCCCAGCACGGCCTCGACACCCCCTCACCAGCACGGCGTAGCGCAGCGGGATGCGGCCGAAGAGCATGCCCGGGTTGGGCGCGTACAGCATGGCGTGGCACGAGTGGCTCCAGCCCGGGCCGAGCCGCATCGCCTCGTACCGCGTGAGCGGTTTCAGCTCGGGCACGCCGGGCACGCCGAGGGTGGGCAGCGGGGGCAGCGTGCCCATGGTGGGTAGTGGGCCCATGGCCGCCATCGTCCCCACGGCCGCCATCGCCTCGCGCCACTGCCGCCCGCTCCGCGCACGCGCCGCGCCCACGGCGCCGCGGAGGCGGGACCGCGGCCCTTCCCAGCCAATGGGAGCGCGCTGCGCGCCCCGCGGCCAATGGGCTGCCGGCAGCGCCCGCCAATCCGCGCGCGCACCCGGGGCGGGGCTCAATGAGGGGCGGGCACGGCTGCGCGCGCCGCTCGCCTTATTAGGGCAGCAGTGCGCGCGGGGCCGGCAGCGCGCGCGGCCAATCACAGCCAAAGGCGGGGAAAGGCGGGGCGCCGAAGAGCACGCCGGGAAGGAGGGGGGGCGG
>NW_026623402.1:778201-883243 GCF_030028575.1 Malurus melanocephalus
CCCCCGTTCGCCCCTGGTTCCCCGGTTCACCCTTGGTTCCCCCAGTTCGCCCCTGGTTCCCCCGGTGCACACGGACTCGCGTGGCTGCTCCACGGGTTTATTACTACAAACATAGACGGGGAGGTTGGGGGGATGTGCCCCGGGATCCCCCGCAGAAGCAGAACAAGGCACACGGCGTGGGCAGCGCCGGGCTCTGCGGGAACGGGGGGCGCGGGGGTCACCCCGAACGGGCTGGGACGGGGCTGACCCCCATGTCCCCCCCTGCCTCGGGATGGGCCGGGACTGACCCCCGCACTCCCCGGCTCCCGCCGAGCCCTGCGCCCCGGCAAGGCAGGGAGGGTCACAGCTATGTACAGGGGCAGTGACAGCAAAGGGCTGTGCTCGGTGTGTACAAAATATACATCGGTAGTGTCCTTCATCTGCCGACTCGAACCCAAACCCCCCGCCCCGGTCCCCACAGACACCTCCAACGTTAAAACACGACACCAGCCCCTACCCACCGCCAGGAAACATGCACAGGCTGTGCCGAAACCGTGTCGGTGTGAGACCCCGCGCTGCGTCCCCGGGAGAGGCCGGCGGGGTCCGGGGTCCGGCGGCACGGGCAGGGTCCGGCCCCGCTCATGAGAGGCTCTGCTCGTCCTCCAGGTGCAGACGGGTCTGCTCGAAGAGAAGGGGCTGCGTGGGGCTGCCGGTGCCGCGGACGGGGAGCATCTTGGTGAAGTCGGATGAGCCTGGGTGAGGAAAAAGGAGTTCAGCCTCAGTAATGGGAGCCCTGGGGTCAAAGAGCTCTGGCAGGGGGCTCAGCCATCCCTCCTATCCTGGGCTGGCCACAGGAGACAGGGCTGGAGACAACTGCTCCATCCCCTCGGATGCAGGCTCAGTGCCTTGGGTGGGACACAGGACACTAAGGGGGGACATCTGCCACCGCCCTGGGGGAAGCCAGCAGGGGCCTGGATGTTCGTGGTGCCCACAAGGCAGCAGAGCCCGTGCTCAGCAGAAGTCAGTGGGGAGGGGTTTCTGCTGCCCTGCCTGGGGTCCTGGCACTCAGGGACAGCAGGGACGCTGTGCCAGGAATGGGAATGGAGCGGGGACAGAGCCAGCAGTGCACCCTAGCTGGTTTGCTGCCACCTCCTTCCCTGCCCTGATGGCCAGGACCAGCCCCATCCCCGCTCTCTGCCAGCATTCCCAGGAGGGCCCTGCTGCCCCACACAACAGGAATGCATAAAAAGAACAAGAAGACGTACCAGTTTACTCCTCTATACCAACAGAGCAGGAATCAGGACCCAGTGCTGCCCAAGACAGGAGGGAGGAAGGCAGACAGAGAGGGAAGGAGACATTAGAGAGGTAACTCAGAACAGACTGCGACTCTACGGAAGAAAACAGGCTGCAACAACAACAGTCAGAGGTGAGGACAGCACCGTGTCCCATGGCCGTGCTCGCCAGCAGAGCACGGCACACAGGGACCCTCCCTGCGGTGACAACACCGCCCCAGTCCCCCAGCAGCTGGCCCAGATGGCACTCCTCCCTCACCCTAAAGCAGGAACACATTTGGGARCACACAGGAGGCCTTTGTAACACAGAGCTGTGCTATGGAGTGGCTGCAGCCCGAAGAGGAGAAAGGAGGGGAAGGACAGAGACACGAGGGTGAGGGAGGAGGARAGAGAAGAGGGGCCGAGTTACCTCTGTGTTAGCCCCCCTGGCCCACAGCTCACTCTGCCCACTGCGAGCAAGCGGGAGCCTGTGCCTGGGCAGGAGCATTCCAGAACMATCCCAGCATTGTGGGGCACAGCTCCACAACCCCCCCGAGCCTGGAGCCAGGCAGCAGCTCAGGCCCCAATGGCACAGCCGTTACCTGGCAGGAAGACRTCGACCGGGGGGTCACTCTCGGACTGTGTCAGGCTCCGGCTCTCGCCGCAGCCGCCGTCCTGCAGCACATCCTCCACCGAGGGCTGGCGGCTACCTGGAACCAGCCCAGAGTGGCCCCTCAGCCCCAGCACAGCACCGCAGGGGCTCACAGCCATAGTGGGCCCAGGTCTTCCAYGTGAGGAAGCTCCCCGGGCCCCCCAGCCCCACTGATGTCCCAGGAGTGCCATTCAGATTGGCCCAGGTCACAGTGCCATCCTCGTGTGCCAAAAGGGGCCCAGTGCTCCTCTCTCACCCTGTCCTTGTCCCCTCTGGGTGCTGACTGAGCACCAGAGACCCATCCAAGGACCCACAGACACATCCTGTGTGCCTGGTACTGTGGATGTGCTCTCATCAGCACCCCAGTGGTCTCCTCAGTGGCGCAAGGACACAGCCCATGGCATGGAAAGATCCACTTGAGTAAAGCTCTGAGCAAGGCGAGATGCTTGGCAAATAAACCAGGGAGATGTGTGGATTTTGCTTCCCCCACTCCCAGAAAAGACCCCTGGTGAAGCACAGAGGCTCAGAGATGGACTTAGGGGGCTGGATGCTTCTGAGCTCATTYGTTCATTCCCCAGTTGCCCCTGTCCCACCACAACAGCAGTGGACACCGAGTGAGGTCTGGCTGCACCCACACCTACCCTGCTGCATGGACGAGGCCTCTTCCATCTCTTCCCCTGCCACGCTCTGTAAGGAGGGACAGCACAGGTTACTTCTGCAGCTGGAGGCCTTTGCTGTGCCACTGTCCTGCTCTGGCTTTCTCCAGGGAGCTGCACTCAGGGCCAGGGCTTGTCCCAGGGCAGGAGCAGGGGCCACCCCCAGCGCTGTGACACCACGGGCTGGGATGGAAGGGTTCTGCCAGCTGTGGGCACTGAAAGCTCTGTCAGGCCCAGCTCCCACCCCTGGCCCAAACACTGCTGGGCTCACCCAGGGTACTGGGGAAGGTCAGCTSTGACATTGCTCTAGCTGAGTGCTTCTCCACTCCCAAAGAGGTGTCAGGGGCACAGGGAGTGGCTACATCCTTCCCCGTGGAGCCCCAGGGGTAAATAAAGCAGCCAASACTCCTGGCTCCAGGCAATGGCCCTTCAGGAGGCATTTCCTATGTCCCATAAGCAGAGCACACTCACCTCTGGAGAGCTGGTCTCCCTCAGGACCAGCTCACCCCCGCTCAGCACCGGCTGCGAGTCGGAGTCCTCGGAGAGCTTCTCCTCATCCTCCTCATGGATCGGGGACGAGGGAGACCGTAGTGTGCTGCAGCAAGAGAAACTCCATTTGCAGGGAGCTGCCAGCACCCTGGGGCCTGGAGGGTTTGGGGCAGCACAAGCCAAATCTCATGAACAGAAGCTCAGACTGAATTCACCAGGGCCTCTGGTATTGGCTACATGGAGAGCAGCAGCAGGGTGGGACAGAGTCAAGGGTGCCAAACTCTGGCACGGCAACAACAGGCCAGGTCCCACTCTGCTCCTCAAACCTTCAGGGCTCCCTTCCCAAGCAAAAAWCTGGGCTGGAGCACAGTGAGGAGCGCCAGGAACAAATCCAGTCTGATCCCATCTCCTCACCTACACCCTCCATCACAGGGCCAACAAAGGAGCCTTCAGACAAGAAACTACAGATCTCAATTCAGCATTTTGTGCTCTGAAATTCAAGTCCCTCCTCTCCCTATTCCTTTGCTCCTGAGGAGCTCCAAGGAAAGCTGAAATCCACTAAGGTTTGGACATCACAGGTGAACTGAAGGACTAAGTGCATTGGGAAGCAGACATTTCCATCCAAAGTCTTTACTGTGAGGGTGATGAGGCCCTGGCACAGGGTGCCCAGAGCAGCTGTGGCTGCCCCTGGATCCCTGGCAGTGTCCAAGGCCAGGTTGGATGGGGCTTGGAGCACCCTGGGATAGTGGAAGATATCCCTGCCCATGGCAGGGGGTTGGAATGAGATGAGCTTTATTGCCCTTTCCATTCTGTGATTCTATGATTAAATTCTCCTTGTTAAAAATCCTCTTTCTTTTGGTGACAGAGCCAGCCCTTAGGGGACACAAGCTGTAACCTCACGCTGAACACAGGGACAATGTCCCAATTCTCTCCCCAGCACAGGCACCTGCTAACCTCCTAAAATTTTGAGTTAGCTGTGCAAGTGATGGGACCAGAGCCTATCCTGGCTCCCAGGGTGTGTGGCCACAAGGACGAGCTGACCCCGTGGCCTGCTGACCTGTCTGGAGACTTGCTGCGTTTGCCCTTTTGGTGGGCACCCTCCAGGGCTCTGTCCATGCCCACGAGYGGGCGGCTGGCAGGAGGCATCCCGTCCACCACGCCCGAGTAGCTGATCTCGTCATACAGAGGGGCCGAGGGCATGGAGGGCGACACGGAGCGAAGGCCGTTCAGCGCTTCCAGCAGGGAAATGGGCTCGTAGCCTGCGGGGATGTTATCAGAGCTCTGAGGGCGACAAACAGGGAGATGTTAGGAAAACAAACAGGGAGGTCCTGCTGGTGTCCAGCCCTGCCCTTCCCAGGCAGCCCAACCCCACAGCCACYTCCCCAGGACACCTCAGCTCCTTTCCTGGCAACAACCACGCATTCCCCTCAGGACTGTAACACTTGTGATGCTCCAGGCAAGTTTCCAGAGCAGTGCTTGAGAGATTGGGCATCCCCCCGATGTGCTTTCAAGAGCTGGGCAAGGAGGGTGAGAAAGGAGGTTCCCAAAAAGCTTCTATAAAGTACATTTGGATTTTTTTCTCSTGAAAGCTCCTCCAATGGTTCAGAGACCCTTGCAGCTCAATGAACATCTCCCTTGTGCTCCCAGCCATGGAACAGGCAGCTCATTCACAGCACCACCAGTGTCACCAAGGCAGAGCTGAAGGATTTGTGCACCAGCTGAGAGATGGTTCTTGAAGCCTACCCCAATTCTGCTTCTCCTATGCCCTCTTAGCTGCTAACACTGGCTCCCTKCACAGTCACCTCTGCTAAATGGCAGGAAAGGGATCACAGAACTACTGACCCCTTATGGAGGAAGGAAAATCACACCAATTCCAATTCCCTCTATAAATCACAAAGCTGCCAGTCAAAGGGACTCTTGCAAAGCCATTAAACCAACACGGGTTTAACTCCTAAAATCCTCCCAATTGTAGAGATCCCATAGACACACAGACAAATGGGGTTTTATGCTGCAWCCCAGGAGGCCACAGGCAGTTCAGCCCAGCCTGGTGCAAACAAAAAGGCAGTGCTGCAGCAGTCTAGGCTACACTAAACRGAGCTGCTTCAGCCCTGTGTCCTCAGGGAGGTGGTTCTAAGCTGTATAGAGGATGACATGGAGCTGCTAAGCTTGGCCATGAACCCCCACAGCTTCTGTGTATCCCATGTCCCAGTCACACAGCTGCAGATGAGCCTGCCCAGCAGCCTGTTCCATTTGGTGTGAGCTGAGYGCTGAACTGCCTCACGTGTGGTCACAGCAGGAGTTTGGTCTGACGGGGAGGGAACGAGTGGGGTCAACCATCAACCCACAACCCAGTACTGGTCCTGTGAGGGTTATGAGCTTTGAAGATAACCAGCTCAGCTAAACAAGGAATGGGTTCCCAGCTGCTGCCAGCTGTAGGTGGTGGAGCCAAAAGCAATCTCCAGAAAACTGTCATGTGCATAGAGCAGCTCAGCGGTGCTATTTTGTGGATGGACAAGTCGGGGASACAAAAACCCTTGGACTCACGTTGGGGACGTTTTCTCCTGGCTGTGCAAACCAGGCCCTGAGGGTTCAAAGACTGGGCTGCCCATTTGGGGTTGCTGTGGTGAAAGCTCAGGTGGCACAGCACAGCTCAGAGGCTGGAGGAGCATTTCCCAGCCAATGGCTGTGACACCGTCACTGTGACACTGCTCCCTTCTGGGACACTCACACTGTGCTCCCAGCACTGCTAGTCCCTGTGGGAGGCTTGCAGAGAGCCAGCTCATGCCAGAATTGCAAACCCAAACCCAACACCAGGTTTTCTCCAGACCTCACAAGCCCAGCAAGCCATGTACCTCACAAGGTGGAGCATCTGGGCCAGCTGGAGCAAAAGAAAACTGCGACTTCCTTGACAGAGATGACAGCCATGGCTGCATTTAATGGGAATACACAGAGAGGGYACAAACAGCCTTCCTGGCCTGGGGGCTCCCTCACTTTCCCCTTCCCAGCTCCTGGACCTACACAATTCATTCTATTCATGCTGTCCTCAGCACAGCATTCCAGTTACACACTCCCACACCAACTCTGAGAGTCCCCAGCCAAGAGAAGCTCCATCTTTCCCGTTTCCATAAAAGCAAACCACCCTGTCACAGCCAGTGTTCCTGACCAACACCAGCTGCACCTCCACATCTCAGCACCAGAAACCMCACCAAGATGTGCCCACAGCAAACTGCCAAGGGGATGAGGGAAGTGCAAGRAAGCTTTTGGGTGAACTGTGGAGGCTGCAGCAATGAAGCTGTAAAAACATCTTGGCCAGGGGACAGTCCCTGAGAGTCAGCATCAGACCCCAGTGCCAAACCGCTTCCTTCCTGTTTGTTCCTCCACAGGCAAACCAGAGAGGTCAGTGATCATCTGTGCAGGGTGTGAGCATCTCAGTGCCATTGTGAAGGATGTGGAGTGTCACAGCCTGCCAGGGGCACAGGCCAAAGCCAGYGTGTCAGCGAGCCCTCGTGTGTGACACTGCCACGTGCAGGTGACACTGCTGGCAACCAGACCAGTCCACTTACTGTTCTCACTTCCCTTCTAGGCTTCCTGCTGGGCAGGGAGACAGAGCTCACCTTAAGGGATTTAAAGGGACGCTGTCAAGAGAAAACCATGTTTTAAGGAAGTTGTTTCTTGAGATTAGTGACAGGAAGAGACACACAGCATCTCCTCACCTCGCTGCAGGTGACACACCACGCTCTGCTTCACAGCCACCCTCGGGGCTTCTCCACTACCCTGTTCCTTAGCCCCAGCTGAAGGCAGCAGAGGGCAGGTGGATAAACCCGGCGTTTTTCTGTGTATCTGTTCTTGTGAAAGCCTGCAGGATGATCTGGATGCAGATCTCCTTCTCCTCACTCTGATCTTGTGTGTCTCCCCAGAGCCAGCTGCACAACAGCACTGCTCAGGCAATGAGCTGCTGCCCTCACCACACTGGGGACATGCAACTGGGCCCTGAGGCCACCAGCACCACACTTCCCATGGCACACTCCCTCAGCTGCATGCCGAGAGCCAAACTGGAACCCCTCTGCCCCATTTTCCCAGCTCCCACCATCATGCCCACAGTCTGACACTTTTCTGTTGAAAGAAGAAACCTTCTGATCCTGAGGAGTATTTGTTTCCTCCTGTGCAGTTTTGTTACTAATCCATGGCAGTTCAGCAGGTTGCCAAGAAAGGCTGCACTGCTCAGGAAGCCCTCAGTGGAGGGTCTGACCAAACCTCCCGAGGCACCAGGGCCACCAGCCATCAGCCCAAACAGCTCATGCACCCACCAGCTGCTTGCTCAGGCTGAGACCAGACCCAGGCTCTGCACAGGGGCCCACCAGGTACTCACAGAGTGCTCATCATGGTCCACGCTCTGTGCCAGGACAGGGCTGAAGGACACCGGCGACAGAGCCCCCGGCTTCTTCCTCACCGCGCGGATCTGCAGCAGGGCACGGAAGGCTGGGAGAGAACACGAGGTGGTGACTGCACAGCCCAGCAGGGCCAGGCCGTGCCAGAGCTCCTTGCCTTGCCACAGACACACAGCTGGCATGAGGGAGCTCTGCTGTGCATGGGGAGTGGGGCCATGGGGCACGCCAAAGCCAAGAGATGGGCTCGGGCTTTGATCTGCTAGCCAAAAATGTCTGGGTACACAGAGCCCTTGTGGAGAACAAGCACTGCCWGCCCAGTACAGTCATGGACAGGATGCTTCAGGTACTGGACAAGTGTAGAGGCCCAGAAAAGTTCCCTTAAGGGTAGGTCATGACAGCACAGTAAGAAAAACGTGAGCTTGGCCTCAGGAGTGCACTACAGGCTGTGTGGGGGACTCATCAAAACCCCTCTGGGTTCATTTAGACCCCACAAACCTCAGCCCTGGGGTCCAGCTGTGGTGGTGAAGGGCTCCAGCTGGAGGGTTAGTGGCTGTACTCCTGTCTCCAGCACAGCCACCCCTCAGTCCTCCCACCACCACAGCTTTGATCTCCTCTCCCTGCACATCTCCTCTATCTGCAGATCTTCAATAATCTTTGTTTCTCTATGCCAAGGGCACACACAAACAAGCCAGACATCTGTTCTGATGCAGCTGTGAGAACCTGCCAGGCATCTYCCTCATTCTTGTTGCACCCAGCCCCTTCAAGACCAGCCTAGAGCCAGAGAACAGAGGCGCAAATCTATCCTTGCTGTCTCTGCACTCCCTGGAATTAGATTCCCAGGAAGTCTGAGATGGGGACATTTTCCAAATACAACCTAGTGCCTTGCAGCTTGCAGATGAGACAATGCTGTTCCTGTGTTTTATGATGTGTTACTTATAGTCAAAGCTGTCTGGCACTTCCTCTGGTAAGATCTTGCTTTTGGTTACTGCATCTTTGCCATGTTTGGACTGTTTAGACTTAATTTCTCAGGCCAAATATCTGTCTTAGGCTCTTTATTTCTTTTCCTGAGTATTGTCAGTTAGAAACAATCAAATACCTCAGAGACCAGGGGGTAAAACACATAATCTGCCCCTTCCAGCAAAAATAAATATTTCTCAAGGGCCTCCTGTGCCTCTGTGCTTTTGAGAAAAAGACACGGAATTCAGCAACTGCTGCCTGAGTGTCAAAACATGTATTTGATTTTTCCCATCTTTTGGGAGCTGAGCAATTCAGGGGTTAAGAAAACCCTCCTAATTCCTGGCAAAGCAAAATACTCCAAACTGACTGTTACCTCATCTCTGCCTCCTGGTGAAATCTGGGAAAGGTTATCAGAGGAAAAAAGAAATCATGCTATGTACTTGGACAACCCTCCAGGGGTGCTGGCAGCTCTCTCAGCCAGAAACCCTCAGGATAAAGCTTCTCGAGCCCTTCTTTGGGGGATTTCCCATCACCTGCACCAAAACACCAGAACTGCTGACATGGCACAGCCCAGAGCACCTGCAGCTTCAGATCCACCCCAGGGAGAAGGTGAGTGGCCAGGGAGGCACTGGACAGAGAGCCATTCTCCTCTCCTGTCCGAGGACATTTATTTTAAGYGCCAGGAACCTCCTGATGCCATCGAGAGCAGGAGCACGTGCAATGCTGAGCCTTGGGGTGGGGCACATAACAAAGCTTCCTCTCCCAGCCTGCACTGCCTTATCAGGAGCCAGGGGGACTCACGGAGCCKGCAGATGGGGCAGTTGTTGGCCTGGTAGCGCAGGGTGTCAGCACAGGAGTTGCAGAGGCAGAGGTGGCGGCAGGGCAGGATGAGGGTGTCCCGCAGGTCYGACAGGCAMACCACACACTCGTTGCTGTTGTCGCTGTTCTCGTCGTCTGAAGGCTGCAAGGAGRGGTGAGAGGTTGGCACGGAGACATGAAGGTGATGCAGGAGTGAATATGATKGGGTGTCCTGGCATCCCTTTCTCACTTCAGTCCCACGTGGGACACTGCCCTGGGGCTGGCAGCCCTCCCTGGTCATTGCTGCCAGGACAGAGTGTGCAGCTCACCTGTGTTCTCTGGAGTACAGAGCTTTGTCTTTAAAATGTAAAAGTTAAAGCTGTGAGAGCTATGCCAAGCTGCCAAGGGACTGGAATCTGGGGGAATTTCCTACCCAAAAGTCTGTGGAATTTCTCTCTTTGCAGCTCTCAGTGGGAGTTTTCAAAAAAGCAAGGTGCAGCCCACAAAGCCCTGCTCACACTCCTTCCTCTCAGGGCACTGCACTGTGAATGCACAGCAGAGATGTCCYTCCCCAGAGCCATGTTCTGTCCAGAGGGGACCTCTTTTGGGGCAGGGATTCCCTTTGACTGGGGCTGACCAAGAACAAGCTCCTGACAGCCTGGTGRCTCCAGGGTCAACAGGGAAGTGAATTCTTTGGCACTCTGGCCTTTCTTCCCTATAGAGAGTGCAGCCCCAAAAGGAGCTGTGTGCTGCCTTCATTCCAGCCATGCTGGCCCACTTCCACAGAGTAAGTGAGTGGCTCTCCTGAACCTCCTGTGCTGGCACAAGCTCTGATGCAGCTGCAGGAGAACCAGCCCAGGGTGCTCACCTGCCCACAGCTACCCTGGTAAAAGGGTTGGTGGGCACCCATTCAACATAAATGTGCATTCACTCATCTTTCAGTCACTCAGAGCCTCACAAAGGGGATTACAGACACTGAGCAAGCTGGGAGGAGAAATTCACTCTCTAACCACAAGACTGRCACCAAAAGACAGCACAGTCTCCCCAGTGATGTCACAGAAGTTGTACCAGAGCCCACCATGATGGCCCAGAATGGAGCACCCTCCCCCTTCACCTGGAGTCCCCTTGGCCACCAGGGCTAACATGTGCCACACCATGGGCAGCCTCGGTGTAAACAGCAATTGTGCTGCTGCCACATCCTCTCCCAGCCTTTTTTTGGAGGGAGGGAAGGAGGGCAGGCTCTTTGCTGTCCCACTCACATGGTCTGCTGAGTAAGGAAGGAAAAACAAAAATGGCCCCAGCCCACTTGTCTGATGGGCCACAAACATGGGATTGCTGGATCAAGAGAATCATCACAAGACTCTGGAGGGACTGAAGAGAAGCCCTTGATCCTGTTCAATAGAAAAATCTTGGAAAAGACTTCTCCCTCCTGCCTTTTMAGGTGCTACCTGTTGGCACAGGCAGATAGGTATCACAGGATGCTCTGGGCAGGACATTGGAGAAGAAATCCTGCTCGTCTTGCTTTGTGGCTACTCCTCTGTTTGCAAACCATGGACTCCACAGCCTGGAGGAAKTGGATGCCAAGGCCAGCACTGGGTACACTCCACAGCCCAGGTGGCAGCAAAGGGCAGCTCTACAAAGGCTGAAGGAAGAATAAAGCAGTCACAGAACCTGTGCAGGGCTGTGCAGCAGCTGGGATCCAGCAACAGCTCCTGCCTCAAGGTGGGAAATGTTCCTGGTTCTGGCACTTGCATTCACCTCCCTCAGGGATGCTGTGCTCCCTCCTCCTGGGGAATGCAAGAGGGAGTGTCTCTGGACACTGGCAAGCCCCAGAGAGCTCAGTTCTCTAAAACACTACAGGAATATTCAAAACCCTCAATGAGAACCTGATGGAGCCACAGAAGCAAAGCACAGACACCAGGCATGACTGCCTTGACTGCAGAGAGGCAGCAACAGTGGCCCACAGCTCTCTACAAGCCCTAAAAATCAGTGCTCAGACACACCCCTGGGGCACTGATGMCCTTCTCTCCAAGCAATCCCAGCAACTGGGAACATACTCCAGAGCCTCATGCTGCCTAAAATTACCTCAGCACAACTCCACTGACTGTTGGGGCCTGACACCAGGGATGATCTGTCATCCCTGGGCTTCTTTGGTGCCTGCAGGAATAACCCAGACTTGMCTCTGGGAATCACCCCCACACTGCCTTGACAAATCTGACAGTAAAGCTCAAAAGCAGAAGGTGCAGGCTGGAAACCCTCAGCCCGGGGAGTCTCTTGAGCACCTTTACCTTGGTCTCCTGGTTGTTTTTGTTCTCGATGCCRTAGATCTCCTGGAGCAGGTAGCTCACYCGGTCAACCTAGGGGAGAACACCACAGTTGGAGTGACAGCTGCTCTGTCCTTGCTGGTTTATAACCATCTTCCCTCCCTCCCTGTGACAAATGTCCCTTTTACACTCACAGCTTCCCTGTTGTGACGTGAAAACGTTAATAAGAACAAATACTGCAGAGGAGAGCTGGGAGAAGGAGTCTCTCCTTGCTCAAAAAGTAGAGCCCATCCTGCCTGGTCTGGGCAGGGAGCAACAAAAGTGGCCAGCTGGGCTGTCAAAATAATCTTAAAAGCAAATATTCTGCTTGTCCCAGAGATGAAGAGGGAATACCCACCCACAGCTCAGACAACGCAGAGGAAATCAGCCTTCCACAGTCCTCTCCTCTGTGAAGTACTGCTTAACTTTAACCAAGATGAACTTCCACCCATTTTTGTAACCTCAGCAAGGTGCTGTGCCAGCAGGTCCTTACTGGCACACCAGTGGCAGCACATCAGCTCCCTATTCATCCCCTGGGACCATAAGGTCAAGCTATGGAGGACAGATAAACCAAGTCCCTTAGCATGTCAAGCACTCAAGGAAAACTCTACACTAGTGCAACATCATTTACTGCCATCCCCAGACCCTTGGTGGCACCTCTAAATTGGCAGGTGTGGTGACAGAAATGCTCGAGGCACAGGTGGAAGTTGCTCAGAGCCCAGCATGGGATGCAATCCTCCAAGCCATGACTTCTGCAAACTGGCAGCTGCCTGCAAACCTCCCCCAGCAGCTGAATTACAGCACTGAGGCAGTCAATAGTCAGACCTATTAAATATCTTTACTGATGAACTGGATGAGGGCATCAAATGTACCMTTAGTAATTTCACAGACAACACTGARTTTGGTGGGAGTGTAGATMTGCTGGATGGTAGGAAGGWTCTGCAGAGGGATCTGTAACTCCAGGGGAGTTTCAGGATAGATACCAGGAAGAATTTCTTCACAGAAAGGGTTGTCCTTTTCTGGAACACTGGAATGGGCTGCCCAGCATCCCTGGAGATGTTCAAGAAATGGTTGGATGTGACACTCAGTACCCTGGGCTGGTTGACAAGGTCAACAGGTTGGACTCGGTGATCTTGGAGGTCTTTTCCAACCTAAATGATTGTGGGATTCTGTGATCTGGTGCTACACAGCAGCTTCCCCAGAGCAGGATGTGTTCCTCCACACAAACCTTCATGACAGATAAAAAGGTGAGTGGGTTGCAAGGTACCAAACAGGCACATCTCCCAAACAGGGGAAAGGAAACACTTTCCTGCCATCTCCAGTAGCTGTCCAGCTCACACCAYGCAGTGAAGCCAAGCCACCAGCACCCCAGTGCTAAAAAGGGCTGGTCAATCCCAAAAAGGGCCTCTGTAATTTGCATGTCTAACTGGCCTCTCTCCTCTTGTCACTGCTCAGAAGGGGAGAGGCTCTGCCATGGGATTCCAGTGCTGCAGAAGGTGACACATGCCAAGGTGGGGGCAGGAGCTGGCTGCATCCAGCCCGTTGGCCAGTCCAGAAATGCTCTGAGCTGGGACACAGCAGCAATAACAAACTGATTCCAGAGTCTCCCTGTGTAACTCAGTGTGCAGCTCACAGACAATCTCTGCTAGGCCTGCATTTCATGGCATGTGAATGACCAGCTGTTGGACTGCAGAGCAAAGCCCTCTGCAGCAGCTCACAACTCACCCAGGAAGTTTGGGAACAATWATGAGGGAGATGTCCTGTTGTAACYTGGCATTTCAAAGCCTWKTTSCAGCATCTTGRCTCCTCAGAGGATCATGATGAGCCACAGTGAGTGCAGAAGTTCTCAGCTCAAAGCATTAGAAGAGGTCAAGAAGAAAGAGACCAAAGTCTCTGCAGGAGCCTGTGTTCCTTWTGACTACTTCCCTCTAAAAATCCTGAGCAGCTCCTGTCCCAGTRGGGAAAGGGTGAGCAGCGCACTAAAGCTCTTACTAGGAAGAACTCTAGGTTTTACGAGTGGGAGTAATTGAGCAGTAGGTGGTTGTACACAATACTTCACCTTCACGTTTCTCCAACCCATCCCACGCCACATCATCCTTCCAAAGGCTTCCGCTGCTATTTTCAGCCTTGGCGGATGCACAYGGAGCCACTGGCCAAGCCCAGGTCAGGTTTTTCTGATGATCCATCTGTTTGTATTCATCCACACTGACTTTCTTCACYCAGGTTGGTGCTTACACTACAACTGATCTCAGCACAGAGCAATTCAGCTCATGGGCTGCTGCTTCCTGATCAAGGCCCACAAAAGATGCCCAGAGCCCTGGCAGTGGCAAGGAGGGAAAGGCAAAAGAAAAGCGGGGAAGGCAAAGAATGTACAATATTATACAGATGGTTTATTCCAGACAGACTTTACACCTCTGYTCTGTGCTCACAAGGATGCAGATGCTATCTCAGTCTCAGTGGTACTGTCTGTTCTAACAAGAGCTTTCTTCTATTTCAAAGCCACAGGAGAGAACTTACAAGCAYTACATTTTACAAACTGCCAGTAAAATAGAAATACCCACAGCCAAACACTGAGTGGGAAGGTTACACACCCTGCCAGCCACAAAGACAGACAAGTACACGCTGTTTCACTGCAGGAGTCAGCTAACCATGCTGTGGTAGGGTGGAGCTTCCCTGGACAGCATTCCCAGCCAGACCCTCCATTTGGGGAGCCTGGAGTGCTGAGTGGAGAAGGTGAACACACTGCCTTAGTGTGTACAGTAACCCAACACCGACTCACACCATGTAAGCAGAGGTTTAAAGATAAAAAAAATTTACACACAACCCCCCCCCCACAAAAAAACCCACCAGTGGGATTAATTAATGGATTTTGATGAGCAAGTTTGAAGGACAGGCCCAGAGTCTCTGCACAGCATTGGTGAGGCAGACAACGAATTACCACATGCCATCTTGAGCTACAATTACTGATAGTGCTTGTAGCCCTTTTCTGACCCAGGGACTGGAATGAACATCTTGGAGCAAATAGTGTCTTATTAAGCCACTTAATGACCTTCTTCATAGTAAAAGGCTATTTAGTTCAAATGAGAAATCCCTAGCTATCAAGTAAGCAGATAAAGTAAAACTTATTTAAAGCCAAGACACAGCACACAGCTAAAGCTGAAAGGATCAGCCACGAAAATGTCATCTTCCTTCAAGATATATCAAGCTGCTCCTTGCAGCAGAATCACTACCAAATTTCTTTTCAGAAGCTGAAATTCTTGGCAATCTTAGCAATCTGCAGTTGGTTATGTGTTTCTGACTATGCAGAGCTGGATGCAACCTCAATCTTGGTAAGGCACTACCCAGCTCCTGCACATCACACCACACCAGGATGGGGRACAAAAGAGCAAAATTAAGGGTTGCCAGCACCTCACTGCCTTTGTTTATGATATCTGAGCTAAGGAGGTGAGATCTCAGGCTCTCAGTGAACACCAAACCTTCCCCCTGAGTACACCAGCAAGTCTTTAACGAAGAGTAGACACTGAACAGGTACTTACGATCTGCTTCTGCTTTAGCGGTTTCACAGAAAAACTGCCATCAACGTGCTAGCAGGAAAAAAAAGGACATGAATTAAATAGCTGGAGTGTATACAAATCAGAGCAGACATATCTCAGAGCTGGTGTCTGCCAGCTAAGGGGAAGTTAGGGTGTGTATCAGCAGGATGGCCTGGATAGCAATCCCTCCCAGCAGAGTTAATGGAACAGGATATTGGAGTGCTCCTGGTGTTCTCCAGTGCAGGGCCAGGTGGACTTGGCTCGAGTTAAACCTGGCTGAAGTGGGTCAGAGCACACATAAAACTCCCCAGGCACGCTGGATGCATTCAGGTTGCAAACAGTCCAGCTGGGTGCAGACACTTCTCCAGTCAGTCCAGCAAGACTTGGCAGAGGATATTTGTTAACACCTCAAAYAACATCCAGTGACAGAGTCACTTGAGGCCACAGCCCTGAGAGAGCAAGGGACTGGCTTGAGGCTGAGAACAAGGTTTGTCCACTGGATGGAGTCAGAAACAAGTTCCACGTGCTCCACATCCCCYGAGTGTGAGCCTTTCATTTGCTCAGTGGCAGCAGGCACAGCTGGAACAATWCTGTGCATGCCTGGTGCCAGAATTAGTGATGGGAGCAGCGTGCCAGTTCTACTCTCCCCATCATCCACCAGCACCACTAAACTGAAGGMAACCAACTCTCCTGTCACAGCCTAGAGAGCAGCAGAGGAGACTCAGGGAATGCTCCAAGCAGGTCCTGTGAACAGCTGCAGATCTGCATCTGTTTGCTGAAGGAGTCTCAGAAGGAAGGTACAACAACATTGCGCCACAGACAAAACAGTCCTGTTTTCAGGCAAACAAGTTCCTGCCTTTGGAGGAACTGCAAGGTCAGACTACACACAGGATCAAGGTTATTCTTCTGATCTTAGAGATACATATAAGTAGCAAGTTACCAAGTCCTGCTGGTCTGTCTTTCCTCTGAACAAGCTCCGGGGATCAGCAGTGCTCATTTATCAAGGACCTCCCCTGGATTTATGGACCTAAACTTCAAAAGCTGCAATTACTTTAAGGATGGGAAATATATTTTAACCAAACAGGGAGGATGAAGAACTCAACATGTACTTTGCCTTGTGACTTTTTATTAAAAGGGAGATTTTAATCTTTTTTTAAGCATCCAGTAGAAGATGAGAGGTAAGAAGTGGCTGAACTATGACTGAAAGATTCCAGTGCCTTGTTTTTTCACATGAGCCAGAGGAAACTACAGAAACATCCCTGCCCTGGTCCTTGGGGTGCTGCAGCTGACTCCATCTCATTTCTGACAGATCTACAATTGCCAGCCTGCAAAGCCAGTGCTCAGAGCAGCCTTTCTAACAGGGGAAAACTCATTTTCCTCATAGACCAAGTCCAACAAAAAAGCAACCTASAACACTTAGAGCATCTTCCAGCCATGTRGCTTCCTTAGGACTGCATGTGATTMCCATGCCCTCTGACTCARCGGGTCACCATCCACATTATCCACCTCAGAGGAACAGAATTAGGGCCTGGCAGGAACCAGGCTGATTGAGATACAGAAGTCAGCCACCTGCCAGCTTGGGAAGTGGGGAATTTCCATCAGCACAGCAYTGATGCTGCTCCCCTGTACATTGCCAGCTCTGCTCCAGCACCTCTTGCCTCACCTCAGCATGTCACTACAACTATCACCCAGCCAGGAAATGTGTCTGCAGTATTATCACAACCAGACACCACATGGTTATGTCATGGATAGGTCCAGTTATGGATCTTGCAACTATTTTCAGGGTCCAGATATCATGGGAAGAGAGTCTGGGATCAAGGCTGGTGCAGACAGCTTGGCCTTACCATGTAGGAAGGGGTCAGCTACACCAAATATACCACCCAAACCAGTGGAGCTCAGTCTTTAAACAGCATAGATCTCRATCCTTTCAGAGGGTTTGGTCCTGTGTGTAAACTCAGGCCTAGCAATGGTGCAAAAGGGTCTGGACACAGCAAATCCAGTTCTGCAGAGATCACAAGGTCCTGGAAAACTGCACAGCAGCAGCCATAGCCCACACCTTCCACAGTCCCACACCCTCTCCACGCACAGGAAACACCCCTGCATTCCCTGAGTGACCAGCTCAGGTACAAATGATAATTACAGGCTGCACAGGAGCTGCTGCAAACCATTCTTTGTACTACAACAGCACCCAGGAACTCGAGTCACAGGCCAGGACTCCACTGTGCCAAGTGTTATATAAACACAAACTAATGACCTGTGGAAATGTTTACATACACAAGAACAGGGACAGAGGGATAAAAAAAAAACAACACCTCATTTACCTTTTCAAAGGCAGCCAGAAGAACATGGGCATGACCAGTGACCTCAACCACCACTGCAMAAAGAGAAAGAGCAGACCTGGTTAAACCTTCCAAACAGCACAAGCATAGAAGTATCCTGAGCTGAATTTTAGTCCATGGACAATTTCTGAGCTGCCATCTGTTATATTTTCACCTTCTCCTGCATTTAAAATTTTTCTTATCTTCTCATCARGTTGGTTCAGAACAGAGCAAGAAYAAAACCCTGCTGGGCTCTGTGGTGGGCCCTACACAGCCACGCCTTCGTTGCCCTGGATGCTCTAAACTATCCCACTTTATTTGCAGAGGTTGGAAAGAGACAGTAAAACAAAGCATTCAGTGGGATTATTCTCCTGTCCCCTCAAATTYCTGGGTTTAATTACCTGAATTTATCACAGATCTATCTGGTTTAACAGCAATTGGCAGCACTTTCAGCCCTGTTACTTATCACTTAATTTCACTCTAGTCAGACTGCCTATAAAACGTTTATTTCTCATACTGACTTCAGACACTGAAACATCTCTGTCCAGTTTTTTTCCCCCAAAGACAAGCATTTTCCCTCTTCCAACGGGAAAGGGTTGTCAGAGGTTTCAGTATTACATTCCTGGCTCCCTCAGCAAATACAGAAAGGAGGAGGTGAGGAGCAATCCCAGCCTCTCTCACTCAGGACTCAGAGGTTCTGTTCAGCTCCAGCTGGTTGGATCCTTTTCCTGAATTCTGTTCAGACTCATGGAAATGGGAGACAGAGTTTGTGAAGGAGTCACAGAAAGAAGGGAAGATATGGAATCACCTCCTTCTGCCTGGAGCAATGAGGGCTGTGYTCAGCACAGGCACAAGAGCTGGTGGGCAGCTCTGCCAGGAAGGTTCAGCTCAAGGAAGCAGCTCCAGTGCTGTAAAAAGGGAAAGGAGCTCCACGGCTTCCTTTGGGCTGCCAGAACAGCACAGACAACAGAGGAACCATTCCCTGGACTATGGCACACAGGTCTTATTTGGAAACAGCCATATGTGAGAGAGATTTGCCTGCAGATCTGCTGCATAACTGAGGCTGGTCATGGCAATTTGGGTGGAATCAGGAACACAATGAAATGCAGAAAAAAAGGGGGTTAAAGCTGGGAATTAATTTACTTGCTCCTCCCACTGCCAGCCAAGAGCAAGGCTGCTGTAGCTCTCATAGTAAATGAAATTCAGGTCCTTTCCCTCAGTTGGAATAGCTGAGGTAGGCTAATAGGAAGAGGAAACAGAATTCATATCACACTACATTCCAGGAGTGTGTGTGACTGGAGTGGTGTGACCTGCTCTGTGCAGCACCTTCCCTGCCTGTTCTGATCCTCTCCYTGGGAACAATCCCACTGGCAGCAAYGGGACAGGGCTAACACTGCAAGCCATGGCACAGTTCAATCCAAACCAGCATCTCCCKGGCTGCTATTTTAATTTACCATCCAATCTTATTTAACACAAGCAGTTCCAGGCCAGCTGTAATTTTCCAGGTGCTCCAAACACACCAGGACAGCTCCTTCCAGTCCCATCAGTTAAAAAAAGAACCAAAATACATAACAATTTCCTCAAATCTCACTTAAGTGTCACACATTTTTGTGCTGATATTCTTTCCAGGAGGGCATTTAAAAGCAGTTGGTTTTCTAGGTTATTAAAATAGATGGGAGTACACTATTGCCTAAGACTGGGCATGGTATGTGCATAAATGTATGCTTCCYATACTGCCTCCTGTTCTATTTTTGATCTTTCTAGACATGCCCAGCATTAGAGAATATAAATACCTTGCCAAAAGTTCCATAAACAGAGGAAGGTGTTTTATATTTATGGTGGAGAAATACACATATATGTCGATTTTACTAACAGTGCCTGAAAGCACTAAAAATAGATGCACTTTAGAAGTAATTTCCTTTATGTTGCACTGTGCTTTGTTAGTCACACTTTAAATTGGCTTATTCAGTTCTATTTCTGTCTGCTTGGAAGGCTGTAAAATAACGTAATGAGTTTCTGGGYTTTTTCACATCTCTAACACAAGAAACTGAGCAAGTGACTGACCTGAACAATGCATCAACAATGGATTTTTTCTTTTCTAATGATCTTAAATTTTGTACAAAATGTTATGGAAGTGAAAAGCTGGTCCTGCTGACCATAAAACCTCTGAATTTCAAAGAAAATGTGMTTTCTTTGTGCYCTTTTCATTGCTGACACTTTAAATRAGGCAAAAGCACACAATCCCCTRAGGGAAATACCATACAAGGTGAATAGTAATCTAAGAGTAATAACCTAAATATTCATTGGACTTCCCTCTGCAAAACAGCAGTGTGCTTTAAAAATAATCATTAATTAATCATAATTACTAATTATGATTAGCTATTAATTAWTTTAAAATTATCAACAATTATTACTTCTCAAAGGTTATGCTCTTTTATTGTAACCATTCAGCACACTCAGAAAAAGCAGAATTTCAAACTGCTGAATGAAGCTGCATTTGGTTGAAGAGTGGCCTGAGCATTTTAAAGCTATTTTCTTTTCTCYGCTCATTTTCAGGTTTTTAGGAAGACAACTTACCCCTCAAAGAGGGAGAAAAGATGAACTGCCACCTCCTTAACCTATAAACTGCAAAAGGAAAACCCAATAAAAAAAGAAGTCACTTGCTCTGATTTGTGCCTGGCATCGGTGGCAGAGTTCTCCTAAATACGATTCCTAAATAATTCCTAAAATTACATTTTTCCTGTAAAAAATGAAGGCTATTTTAAAAAGTATGATTTTAATGTGGTTGGCTGAGCCTTTTAAATACAGGGAAGTTAAGGTGAACTCCTGAAGTTTTTTTATTCTGAGAAGGCTCCACAAGGAGGCCAGTCCTGAAGGGGTCACACRACCTCAAAAAGAGCCAGGAGAAGACCATGGGAGCAGAGCTTCAATTCTTACCATCCCCTTCATCCACCACTGCCCGGATGACCACAGGGAACACGCCACGGTCCAAGTCAAAGTTCAGCTGAGGAAAAGAAATGAGCTGAGGTTACACAATTCACACCAGACTTGCCTGAAGACAACACTGGAGATCATGTTAGATTAATGAGGGCCCTTCTGACAGACCCCCAGTCCCTGGTTTCAAAAGGACACAACAGAGAAGGATTTAAAATTCCAGGCACAAGCTTTGAAAGGGAGTCAACTACAACATACACACACTGACACGGCACTGAACACCAGATGTGGATAGCAAGGCAAAGGATCTCTGTTTGAATTTCAAATGGTGTTTAATTCTCATTAATTCACATGTCCTMAAAGTCTTCTGAGTGATTTGTAGTAGAAAGACTTCCTCAAAATATATCCAGTGCCACGATTTTGCTTAGGTATAACAGGATATATTTGCTTCAGCATARCAGCACATGGTGCTCCCAACACCACAAAAGAGACCCTGGCTCTGCTATGAAGTTCCTAAAGACAGAAGAGGAAAATCTGCAAAACTTCAAGCTCACACAACATTGTAAGGAAATACTGGCCTGATTTCCATCTCTTGGCATGTSATGAAATGCAGGTCCTTGACCTTTTGATTGGTGAGAGTGAAAATTTGAGCACAAGGAAAACAGTCTCAATTTCTCTCTTTGCCCTACACTTCATTAAAGCACATCAAAAGCTCTGTGTCATCTTAGCAATACAAAGAAAAGGCAACCTTACAAACACTGTCCTATGCCAGGAATGGAAGTAGCTCAGGGACTGGATTTCAGTTGTTTTTGTTAATTACTAACTTGGACATTTTTGTCTCATCTCTTGCCAAGACTGAAAAAYAATATGTCATTTCACCGTGATGCTCCAGGTAGTCTGTTTTCAGTTTTTCCATGAAAACTGAGACCCAATTCCAAGTGTTGCTGCACCATTCAGGCAGTGCTTTGGGGCTTCCATCACTTTGCCACGGCCCCAACAACATTTGCAGCCTGATTTGCTCCAGTCCCTCAAAAGAGAAACCATTTAAAGGGAAAGTCACATCAYATCACAGATGTTGCTTTACCATATAAACTCTGGTGTTCTCAAACAAAAGGCCTCTTTAAGGGACCATTTCACATTCATTTCTAGGGCCCTGAACAAACTGACCCAACACAAGCCATACTCTATAACGTCCAAGCAAATCAGTAAATAAGGAAGATAAAATAAACTTTTAAAAAGCTTTCCACAGAACAACCCGACATAACATCAGTTTCCCTTTTTCCCCAGCCAAGAACTATGTCATATCCGAGTATTACACTAAGCAAAAAAATGAGATAAATCTGGGGGTTTTGGACAACACGAGTAACAAAGCTGGAAAGAAATCTGAAATGTCAATCGTGCACAGCTGAGACACTGCCAGCTGTCTCAGATAAAAGTGCTGCATTTTGGTGACCAGTTTTAGGAAGATTTAGGACAAGGATCAATATATAACACAGAGCTGAAATAGGAGGAGAAACTCTTCCAAATCACAGTGCTTGTTTCACAACGTTTTCAGCACCCAGTAACACCAATGAAAAAAGAGGAAGCAGAGGATGCAGCAGAACAAGCAAAGGGAGCTGTCAAAGGGACATGACTTTAGTATGTGAGTTAAAACCTTGCTGACAGGAACAAAAGTGAAAATTAAGCTTCTCAATTCTTTAAGAAGAAAGGGATCTGAGCTCTCTTAGACAACAGAAGGGACTGAAAAGCAGCTCTTCCAGGCTTTTGTAGGCTGAACTTGTGAAATCATCTATTGGCAGAGAAGSCAAGACATCAGGAGACCAGACTCTGCAGGCTCTTGGTAACCACCATGGCATTTGTTAAGGCACGGGACTGATTATAGTTGTAACTGTAACTTCAGGACAATAGCTATTCAATCTTCCAAATACATGAAAGATTACTTATTTTTTTCTGTTCTTATTTTATTTTATTTTATTTTATTTTATTTTATTTTATTTTATTTTATTTTATTTTATTTTATTTTATTTTATTTTATTTTATTTTATTTTATTTTATTTTATTTTTTTTAATAGGTAGAGTTATCTACCAGGGTTCACATGCACAATACACATGCACAGGCTTGGATCAGGAAATTAACACCATCATCAGTGTGCATTTCCTGGGAGAGAGATCCACAGGAACAAATATATTAGCAGCAGTTTAGAAATCTCTTATGACAATTCTGCACAGAGCAGGGGAAAGACCACGGCTTTCCCTCCCTGTGCTATGTGCAGGGGAAGCCCTTGGGTCAAAGCTTTAATATTCAGAAAGCAGAGGGTTACTGCCCATGTTGGAATTTTGCAGATACCAAAGATACCAAAATTAACAGGACTCCACAAATCTCGTTATGTAGAAAAGCCACAAAGCTTAACTAAAACCAAGAACCAGGCCCTGGTCTGTTTGCAGTTATGGGTTAAACTAAGAAGAAGCAAACATGGCCTTACTCAGCACTGATGCACCAGTGTGAATCTGCCCAGAAGGAGAATATCCCCTCACTGCTGTAGTTAAAAGTGCAGCATGTGGCTCTTCAACATAACAGGACTCTTCAAAGCAGTGGTCTCCAAAGTATTCTGACTATTCATCCAATCGGTATTTTAGCATGTATTCCCAATATATGTGTGTTTATCATTTATGGGTTATACACATGTATTTCTGAAGTCCTTCCCACACCCCAATGAATTATCTTGCATGCACCTCACTTTGGAGACCACTGTTCTAGAGGACCAGCCAAAAAACCCTAAAATCTTGATACTAAAACCCACCAAAAGGAGAGATCAAGACAGACATTTGTTCCCATGAGCTCTTTGGCTGGCAGGGAGAGGGAGGCTGAGGAAAGCAGGTTTTCCAGGAAACGTTCAGTGTCAATCTCTGCAGCCTCCCTCCTCAATCTGCTGATCAGTGACATCAMAAGTCACTTCTCTGGATTTCCTCCCTGTTGGCCTGATCTGCCTGCCAAGTTCCCAGACTGCTCCTCCCAGGGCAGTACCCACAAAATACGCTGCAGGAGCTGGGAGAAGTGTCTTCCAGCTGTAACTTCACAGCTTCAAACAGAAACCAATGCTTGTGGSACAACAGGGTGTGGAAAGAAGAGGACACTGAGAAGAGACACTCACCTCATCATCCTTCCACTCTGAGAAATCAATCTTGAAGGAAGGCAGGGAGAATTGCTGGCTTACCCCTCTCTTGTAATGAACCGTCTCAGACTGCAGAGAGGGATTCTTTGTGCTGTATCTGAAGGAAGGGGSAAAAAGAAATTTTGCTGTAACAAATGGCTGCTCCATGCTCGGTTGTCGCTCACTCCCGCCCGTCGGCCTTTCAGGAATCACAAGGTGGCAGCTCTAAGGGCAGAGCTGGCAGGGGCTGGCAGCCATTCAGTGGGGACACAAGGAGGGAAGGGAAAGGTCAAAGCAAGAAGGTGAGCACAGGAAAGAGAAAGCAGCGCAGACAGGCAAGGTCTGATTGTGTCCATACTGACCTGCCTGGGTGCTGGAGTACAGGGGGTGCAGCAGCTTGGCAAAGGCCTGCTCCCTAAAACCAGGGCCTAGGCAACGCTGGCTTTCAGCCCAGCACAGTCCTGGTTTCTGCAGGAAACCCAGGAGGAACCAGCAACGACCTAACAGTGGGAACACACAACCCAGCATGGTGATGAAAGCTCTCCCATGCCTCCASGGGACAGCTCTGCGGTGGGAAATGCTGTTCAGCTCCCACCATCCTGCCAAGCCATTCCTGTCCACCCCTCAGTCCCTCCTGTGCTTCCCCAGAGGTGTTGCAGGGCTGCCAACACCACCTGAGAGACACCAACTCCATGCCAACCACCCAGAGAAGAGTCACAGTTCTTCCACTGTCTCAAGGYTTGTCACTGAAACGCCAGCACTGCCAGGCTGGGATGAACATCTGGAATGGAACCACAGGRCCATTCACCATCTTCTGCATCCTGAGCCCACCTGGTGCTATCTTCCCCAGGAGACATTTCCCTGGCCACTATCCCTTTCTGGAGGGTGCTGYCTGGGCTGGATGTGCCCAGCCTSTCCCAGTTCTGGCACAGGAGAGGARGCAGTGAACCCAAAGCAGGGWGGGAAYATCTGAAGCTGGCTTTACCACCAAAGCCTTTCTTGTCGAACTACCAACTGTGTGTTCAGAGCACAGACCAACTGGAGAAGGTGAGAGTCCTGCCCAAGAGACACTGCAGCAACATTCTCCCTCAGCACAGTGACAAGATGGGCCCCAGCTCTACAAGGAAAATCAACTGCCTTTCTCTGGAAAGCTACAACAGTTCCTGCACCCTCTGAGGATCCAGAAGGCCGAGTGTCACAAGATTCACGTTAAATGCTGGAAGGTCGTGACAAAGGGCAGGTTCACCAGGTGCACTCTGCTCTTCCTGCCAAGGCAGGTGCATTAAGTTATTTAAGACAATACCCTCAGAGCCCATTCTGTACTGTGCTGAAATTGTGCTGCTTTACTAGAAGGTCTCACTCCATCCTTTGCATTTCAAGCATGGTGTGGGAGAGATCAGAATGACAGGTCTTTTATATGTGAATTACAGAGYGAGCAATTGAGTGAAGTTTTATTTACTGAGTTGTCAAGCACAATGAATAGAGCAAGCCTGTATCTAGCTCCTTTTGTGGCACTCTCAAAGCTTCCCAGCTCTGCAGAGAGGCACAATTCTCCCTCCACAGCTGGGAAAGCAGGGGATGGAAGAGTGACTTATCTAAGGTGACAGCAAGTCAGGAACTTACTGGAAATAAAGTGCAGAGGAGAGAGTAGAACTGGGAAAGGGGTGTGAACATGCTGCTGCTGAATGCCAGGAAGGCTGGAGGACTCACATGTACAGCACCAGAAGCCCAAACTAGGCTACAACAGGAAAACAAATAACACTGTTCCAAGGAGGACACGGCAGAATAATACTCACATTGACTTGCTGAYCTCACCGTCCCTGGGAAAAGAAATAAACCAAGCACATAGATTTTCTGAGCTGAAGAGCAGGACAAAACCATTAAGGAGGCTTCCCCAAATGAGCTTTACGCCTCAGATTGTGTGACTGCCTAGCCCCCATTGCCAAAACACATCAGAGTTGGATCTGAACACCCAGACAGCCCTGGACACCTCTGGTCAGCAGCCAGAGGGCTGGTGAATTCCCTGCAAGTCTGGTGACCCCTGACTGACTCACAGAGATGGACCATTCTTCCAAGGTGATGCACAAGTTCAATCCACAAGTTGACACTCCCTGTGCTACACAGGAGGAAAACCCGACAAGGTGTTCCAAAGCAGATATCCTGCGTATCAGGGTCTAAGGGGCCTCCACCCATCCTACCCACTCTGGCTGGCATCTGCTGTATTCACAGTCATCCATTCCCTGCCTCTGCTGCTGGGGGCTCACAGCAAAGAACAGCAGAGAGGCTCTGTAGAGCTGTGCAGATGTGTTACAGAAAAAGAGAGCATGTATCAAAGAATAAAGRACAGCAGAGAAGCAACCACTGCCTCTCACTGCACAAAGACTGAAAGCTGAATGTTTGGGCTGCTGTGGCTCAGACTGCACTGGGTCAGGCCTCCATCCAGGGGAGCACAAAACCACCTTGTGACCACTRGCAGCTCAGGACAGTGGAGATGTGAGGGAGGTCTGTCCTATAAGGTCAGGACCAAACAGAAATCCTCAGTCACATTGTTTTAAATCAGTTTGTTTGCTCAGGTACCCCTGACAGCACAACAATCACCAGCAACCCGAGGTACCCCACTGCTGGCTGCAACAGCAGCTCCCAGCTCTGTCCTCAGGSTTCATGCAGCCCATCTCCTCCTGTGAGCTCTGTGACACCTTTACTCACAAAGAGAGAACTTTACACCCTGCACTGATTCCTTCTCTCTTCATGTCAAATCCCTCCACCTCCCATAACGCTATGTATCAGAAAACCAGTAGATGGGAGATCCTATGACTATAGTCCAGTACTTTTTGAGAGAATAGGAACAAACTAAAATTATTCCCTAGCCTCACTCTTCCTCTGTCAGCAGGGAAGCCCTCACTGACTGCATGGAGAAACTCAGTCTGTGGCTTAGCCAGGCTTCTTCCTTTACCCAGGCCAGACCTGTCATCAAGCACCTGCAGACCCTAAGTAGCTCCCAAGACAAAAGTGCCATGCTAGCGTGGCTAAGCAGAGTTAAACTTCTGTTGCTACATGCTCATTGGGGTGTTTCCCCCTCTGCTTCATCCCTGGTCAGTGCCTGGGGAAGTTCTCAGCAGGGCAGCAGCCCCAGCTCCTGCAGATTCTTTCACTGCTSTGCTCCTCACTCTCAGCTCTGCCTGGCACTGGGGCTGTCTCGGGCAGTCAAAGGACAGTTCCTGTTCCCACAAGCACACCGGGACCCCTGACTGAGAAGTGTCMCATGAGGATCCTTGCCAAGCTGCCTGAGTTACACAGAGTGCTGCCCAGACCCCATTCCTCAGGAAAAGCAGGATGCACGGAGCAATGTTGCCCCAAGGTAACACTCTTGACTAGAAATGGCTGAGAGAGTCTGTGCTTTGAAGAGTCTGTGGAGACAACAAGAGTCCTCTTTCTCTAGTAGCTGCTACACACATTGCATGGCAATTTGCAGTGAACCAAGAACAAAGAGAGCTTCAGAGGCTACTCAGGAAACASTTCTGCCACTGCCACAGGCTGTGACTGCCTGGCAGGCTCCATGTCCTCTTACAGGTGATGAGGAAGGAACCAGTCAAGTTCTGTTGGTGCTCAAATGGGACAGGAGATGATGTGGAACAAGCATCCTCTCCTCTCTCTCCYACCTGCCCATTCCTCTTTCATTCTGGGGCAGCATCTCATGGGTCAGCTTTCGGGGAAAAGAGAAGTTGAACAAATGTCTAAACCCAAAGTGACTTTTATCAATAAAAGAAACACTACCAAACAACAGGAAAGCCTCGGTCTCAGTCAGAGTTAGAAAAGATCCACCCAGAGAGGCTCCCACAAGGAGTTTGGAGGTTAACCAGCTGCTAAGGTGCTGCATTGCAGTCCCTGAGAATCTTCTCCTTCCCTCCTGCTTCCCCCAGGAYTGTTTCCACTTCAAGCCAGGAAAAACCAAACCCCTCCCCACGCAGCTGAAACCCCAGTGCCCACATCCTGCTCTGTCTCCAGCTGCTGGGAGCACCACGCTCCYGGCTCCAGCCAGGCTTCAAAGCTCACACAACAGCTACACAGAGAGGCACAAAGGCCACAACTCTTTCTACAGACAGAGGGTTTGTCTGCTTGCTGAAATCTATAGAATTTGGCTCTCCAGCCTGTGAACTCTGCACACTCCAGTGTTCCCCTGGGACTGGTGTGTGCCTGCATCAAAGCCATTAAAGGCTTGTTCCTAGCAAAACCYAGCGCCTGCCTCTGATTTCTTCACACAGAAAAAATCTCTGCACAAAGCATTCATATTAATCACCACAGCCCACAGCCAAAAGCAGCAAGAGCACCTTTCAAAGGCCCTGAACAGACAGAGGCTATTAAATAACCAAAGGAATATCTGAGTGCCTCTGTCTCCTACGCAAGCTTGAATGAAAACAGCCGTGCGCTGAGCTTCCCATTGGATTTCATTTTGTGACCCAGCTCTTCGAACTTCCACACACAGACAGAGCAGGGAATCATTGCAGTGTCACRTCCCCCACCAGCTCAGAAGATCATAGGAGGAAGTTTGGGAGGAGGTTTGAGATGATTGCAGTGGGCATTGCAAAACAAACAAGGAAATGGGGTTTATTTTTTTAATCTRTCCATTTGCACATCAGCAACACAAACAGCACAGCCCCGGAAAGGGCAAGGATTACAGAGCCAGACTGACCTATTTTCATTCTGTTTTCTCTCTATAATGAGAAAATACAACTTGGCAACATCACTGGGATACAGGAGAGAGTCTTTTCTGTCCAAAAAGGAAGATCTTTTTCATAAGAATGGGCTGCAAGACTCAAACCTCTCACATCATATTTATCATGAGCTCCTGATCTGCCTGGATTGCTCATGCCTTCAGAACTGGCTCTTTCAAGTACTTCCAGCTACAGCTTGGTTTGACTTCTTCCCCCGGGGAAACAACCGCTGCTGTCATGTTTGAACTGTGCAATCCTTCCTGCTAGTCAGCAGGACACCTACAGCTGGAAAAGTCCCAGGGGCCCTCCCAGGAACAGGCTAATAGTGTGCATATCCAGGATTTTGCCAGGCAAGGCAGGGATGCATTCACAAAGCACTCATCAAAAGAGAATCTTARTATCTCTGCAGGCTGCTCCAAAAACACACTTGTCTCCCAAATSAAGGCACAAACACATGAACCAGTTACTGCAGGAGAAGGCAGGCTACAAACTGGGAGTCCTTTAACAACCCTCCATGAGCTGCTGCCAGCCCTGCAACGGAAATGCAATGCAGAGTCCCCTCTCCTTTATCTGGGGGGAAATTACATTATAGGCAATCACTAGCGAGTAGTTGAGGTACAGCTCACAGACCTCCATGTTCCTCCCGGTTTCTAAAACTAAGGAAAATGGACACAGCCAGAAAAATAAATAAAACTGAAGATATTGAGGGTCTTGAGCTGTTCAGAGGCAGGTCAGTGTCAATTCCTAGCCACTAAAGAGACTTGGGCATAGGTAGATCCCTGTTACCCTCAGGGGAATGTACCAGCTGGTCCTCAGAGAACTGATGTGTTTAATCTTTAGAGTGAATTCTAACCACAAAGTARCCAAGCAAAAGACATTTCAAAGGAGAGAGGAGCAGTGCCCTCCAGATTTAAACTAATCCCTGTTTCATCCAAAAGGCTTCTACAGATAKATGCACTAGCACCAGAAAGTGCAGGGTACCTTCCCCAGGGCATGGGGCTGCAGAGGTGAACACATCTTTACAATCACCAATACAATCATCTTCACCAGACTTTGCTGGTCATCTGTGGTGCCACAAAAGCGATGACACAGCTCCCTGTGAGTTCAACAGCTCAGGACAAGAGGCAGGCAGCCACTGGGAGCTACATGTTCCCAGGATCTTGGCTAGGAAAGAGTGCAGCTGAGCCTATCTCCCAGCACAATTACCTGGGAAAGTCTGCTGAAYATACTTTGAGACAGGCCAGGACAGGACTGATAAAGCCACCAAATTTTAAACAGAGCCCAGATAACYCCAGGACAAAGCTCCCTGGCTTGCAGAAATGCTTCCTTTTGGTGATGGAAACCAGCTAATCCCAACAGCAGGCCCAAGACACAGCKCTGTGGCTCTCAGGTGAGCAGAGGCTCCACAATAAGCAAAGCCCCTGCTCACAGAGAGCTACCTTCCCTTGCCTCCTCTCCCTCCCCTCACCCCAAACTGCAGGACCATAACCACGATCCTAGCAGGAGTTTTGCAGGAGTGCTGATACTATCGGGATCAGTGGCTRTTCCAGCAGAGAAGCAGGAATAACTTGTTTAGCATTTCTAAGGAGCCATGCTGCAGGCTGGGAGCTGGGAGAAAATTCCTGCATTTCACAGGGGGCCAGAAAGTTTCTCCCATTTTAGGATTCAGCATCGATTCAGGAGAGTGGAAAAAAAAAAAGGTGTTTTGTTTTAAAGAGCATCTTCATCCCAATCAAGTGCAATAGAAGAAGTTTTGAATTTATACATGGAACAGCTTTTGCACATGCTTGTTCCTTGAATGCAGCTGTTAGCAGCAAAAGAGATTGAGGAAAAGGAAAATCCACCAGCCCAGGCAGGGGAAAGCTGCATTCCTATTAGTGCATTGAAAATGCACTCGCTCCACTCAGAGCTCTAAGAACACAGCCCAGATTTTTTTTTCCACTAGAATTTGAAAAGAATAAATCAAAGTAATTACAGCACTGCCCTTACAGAATTGCTTTGCAAAGCTGAAATCAGAGCTTCAAAAGGTTTTACTAGCAGCCAGCAAATCCACAGAAGCAGAGAGGCCTACTTGGGCAGCTGCACTGGCCCCAAGACGTGCTTCAGGAGCCACTTCCACATGGAAAAAATAGCCTGGGTTGAATTAAAGCAGCTTATAAAGTCTATATTTGTATCTGACTTCCCCCAGCCCCTATTCCCTACACATCTGCATGAAATCAGSATCATGCCTTCCAAAAGGTTCCCTGGCTTCTGGCGCTGCCCCTGCACCCACACTTACATAACATTTATTGTTCAAGCACCCCAGAGCAGAGACAGGCAGTTCATCACTGCTGTATTATGGGGAAATTAAAGTATGATTTATTAAATGAAAGGCCAGAAGTGGAAGAGCGAGCTGAATGTGGGTGTTTTGACCTTTTAGAAGGTTTAGTGCACCAGGGACAGCTGCCACCCCAGCAGGGCAGCACAGAACTGTTGGTTACATTTCACTAGTGGGGAAATCACTGCTGATCCTGGTTTCATGCAGAGRGTTCATGGACACAGGCTTCAGCTCTGTCATCTAACAGAGATCCCTCTCTCACTGAACCATGGACAGGGTGGATTAAAAAAAAACACATTTCAAAAAAATGCTTTGAAGTCGACAGCTGTGTTCATGTTCAGAAACTACCTGGGAATTGTTCAAATGTAATTTTAAAATTGTGTAGTTCATGTTTGCTGCATAAACTTTAAAGGACAGACCACGGTACTGATGACAGTCACTGGCTCAGTGCATGGCACTAAATTTCAGAAAAAATGTGCTCTTAAGTGAACCAAAAACTGTGTTTTCTTCCTCCAACCAACCAACGAACCAACCAACCAAAAGGAGAGCTACTAGTAAAAGAGGACTGAAAACACACTCTGTCCAGAAAAAGTTGGTTATATTTGGTAACTAAAAGAATTTTATTAAGCAATTATTCTTCAAAGCACAACTTGACAAGAGAGTCTCTTAAGAGTCCAATATGAGTAGTTTAACCAACAAGAACAAACATTGCTGGTCTTGGGTCACTCAGCTGCCATTCCAGCCCAGCACAGCCTGGTTCAAGATACTGGCTAAAAATTTTTTTTAAATGCTTCTTTTTAGAATAACTTTGGGTTATTGCCATTTTGACGTAAAATGCAAAGTGGGAGTCTGAAAAACAGATTTTAAATGACATGGCTATTCTTYACAGACTGGCACAAAAGAGGTAGCATAAGGTTGGATATGAAGCTCATGTGAGCTGTAAATGCAGATGTTTCATTGCTACTGACCAGTGACAAAAAATTCTCCTTCAGGGTAAACCAACAGGGGAATAAGAAAAACAAGATTAAAATAATTGATTTAACCAAACCTTGCTGATTTAAGCAAGTCTGGCATGTAAATACATCCACCCTGGCCATTGAGGCCCTTGGTTCTACCCCATTAGCCCATGGATRGTTTCCTTCTTAGGTCAAAAATCAAGGAACACTGCAGGGCAGCACAAGGGACAGTGGCCACCTCTCCACGCTGTACCTGTGTTAGGGAAAGAGGACTTCAATCTCCAAGGCTGCCATTCCAACACCTTCACTAGCACTAAATTCACAGGAAACCTAAGGACCTAAGAGACAGAACAYGGAAACTTTATCAGGATTTCTAAGGCATCCTGCTGCATTCACCTCTGCTCAGGAAAAGCTGCATCTAAACAGAAAGTGTTTTCAGAGTTTGTTGAGAGATAATTTTCAAGCACTTTGAAAAGGAGCTCATTCATTACCTCCCCAAAACAAAGGGAGCCACAGGCTTCAAGAGAAAAAGGAAAAGAGGCCTAAACAAAAATTCTGGATGAGGACATCCTCCAGTTTGAAGGAATGCATATCTGGATTGGAGAATTTAGCCTCTCTTGTTTCTAAAAAACACACCATTCATTGATCATTAATGAGATGTTTATACTTTCCACAGGACAAATCAGTCCTCTTGTGGTTTGTCATAGATATTCCTCCCTGCTGAAGCCTCTGCAGGTCCCTTCCCTGAACAACCAAGGCTGTTTAGCCCCAGCTCCAGAGCATCACTGCAGAAGCCATCAGCACTACCTCCAGGAGCCTCTGGTCAGCCAAAAGCCTCTACTAGAGGAAGCCAAGAGTTTCTTCAGCCTGAATCTTCCTTTGCCCATGGAACCACAGGAATTCTTTGTCCCATGGCCATTGGAAGTGCACCATACCACACCAGCAGCTCACGTGTACCCAACTCATACCAGGCAGAGCACATTCCAGCCACCTTTGCRCTGAAGGAGGGGAGGAAATTTTTTATAGTCTTGTGGGATACAGTGCTGATTGGAATGGTTTAAATGTGCTGATTTAGTAWAAAAGGCTTTAAAATCTGGAGGGATGTACTACCAGGATATAAGAAGGCCCCCACAAATGACATTTTGGTCATTCTTTCCACAGCTAACCAAAGACTAATGTGTACCTGGCAGGRAACACACAGACAGGGTTTCAGGAAGTAAATCCTCTCCCATCTCCCAATAGTCTGTATTGAGGTGGGCAATTATCCCAAAARGAGTTTTGGATGGGCCTCCATTCCACAGACTCACTCGTAAATGTTAGACTGAACTTTACTTTAGTGGCCCAGATGCTCCTGTCACAGGGAACACAGAAAGGCAGTGAATTAGGTGATCTGGGAAAAAGAACAGCTCGTATTTGAAGGGAAGAGTGGCTGTTTTTTTTAATTTCATAGAACACCTTGCTTAAAAAACACAAWTGTGAGTTCCTCTCCTTTGTTATACACATAATGGTTTCCCTACACCCTGAAACCAAACCAAAAAGGGAACAAGAGAAAATACTGGCTATGAGAGGGAATTGAAAGTAATATTCAAAGTTATTAGAAAAAGAAGAAATTTCCCTCTCTACCATCTGTGGCAGCACTGCCTCAGGGGTAATTAATGAGAGATGTTTGACAGCTCCTCATCCCAGCTCCTGTGCCCCTCCACAAGCCCAGGACTTACACGGCCATGCCACCAACAAACTCCTCTGTAGCCTGGCAGTAGATTGTGATGGCAACTCGGGCATCTGCATCAAAGGTGAACTCCAGGCTGTACAGGACCTTCTGCTTCCCATTCTCCTCAGTAGGACTGTCAACATCATCTTTATACCTGAAAGACAATGACAGAGGATTAGAAYATATATTTAGGAGGTACCAACAAGATCACTCTGGGAATAAGAAAAGAATACTCCAGCCTTGGTGTCTGGGCAGGCAAGGCAGCTTGGGCTTCAACCTAGGGCTCCACAGATTTCCTTTCTTTCCCCTGAGGAAGGCTCTTCCAAGATCTGACTGAAGTCATTAAAGTGCACTCATGATGGTGTTGAAGGATCTCACCCAGTCTTAGAGTGCCAGGGCACAGAATGAGACAAGAAAGGGAAATCCTGAATGTCAAACCCTGAGGAGAAGGAACATTCCCCTTCCTTTTAAATCTTCATATTATACTCAGTATCTGGACTAAAGAAATCCTGCATGGGCTTGAGAAATCTAAACCATAATTCTTTTCACTCTGCAATGAAAACGATGCATGACAGGCAAAAAACCTGAGGTTTCTGTAACACAAAGAACTCCTGAAGCTTAACAAAAGGTACCTCCAGTATCACATAGATGATATTTAGCTCAGAAAGCATCCAGATATAGGAATTTCAAACACCTTTAAATGTATAAATGATCAACTAAAACCTCTGGTGCTGTGAGGGACTGGAGCTTGCACATATTTACTGTATGAACAAAAATTAGCACATCCAACTGCACAACTGACATATGATAACCAACAGAATAAGTTTAGAAGTTATTTCAGTGAACATAAAAGTGATCACCACTGGRTGGGTTACTCCTCCCTGCTGCAGCAAAGAGCATAAATCCAGTGAAGAAGGGGTCTGAAGCCAGTTCTGGGCCAGTGAGCTATGGCCATGGACCAGGAGGATTTATGGTGTGTCAGGAGTGGTCACGGAAACCAGCAGATCTTGGAACAAGCAGCCAACACAACACACCACAAGAAAATTACAGAATGATGGAATATCCTGAGCGGGAAGGCACCCACAAGGATCTCCAGCCCAACTCCTGGCCCTGCACAGGATACCCCAACAATCCCACACTGTGCCTGAGCATTGTCCAAATGCTCCTGGAGCTCTGGCAGCCTCGGGCCCGTGCCCATTCTCTGGGGAGCCTGTTCAGTGTCCAGCACCCTCTGAGTGAAGAACCTTTTCCTGATCTCCAACCTAMATCTCCCATGGCACAGCTCCAACCATGCCCTGGGTCCTGTCCCTGTCCCTGAGAGCAGGGGCTGGAGCTGCCCTCAGGAGGAGCTGCAGCCCCCACTGAGCTCTGCCCTCAGTCTCTTCTCCTGAACTGACCAAGCTCTCTCTGCCTCMAAGAGCAGAGTGACAGACAAATGGATGTGATTCACTGGCAGGGCAGCAGCAGATTCTCCATAAATTCAAATCCCATGACCAGAGTTACCACTGAGAGCTCAGGCACTGTCAGAATGGTGAGGGCAGCAAGGCTGCCTTTGAGAGGTGAAACAGCACTGACTTGTCAGCCAGCTCCAGCCTCACTTGTTTATCAGTAATACCTTAATTGCCATGGTGGCTGGGTCAAAGCCAAGCAGCTGAACTGTTCAGGAAAAGCTTGGCACAGTCTCTGTCTTCACAGTATCAGCCTCTCCCCATCAACAGCCTTGATGAATACAGTGCACTGTCAAAAGTACTCAGAAATAGGTCAGACATACCTGCATAATTCAATGTAAAAATTGCCAAGGGAATCCTTATTTACCAAGCTCACTGACATATAATAACTGCTGCCTGATTAAGAGGACTCCAGCATGCATTTTACTTACCACCACATTGAACAAGAATGAAATGTTCAGTTTCAGAAATCTAATACAAAAGGTGCAAAATAAAATTTGAGAGCAGTATAATCAAATACCCAACACACATACTTGTACTAATGTAACCCTAGTGAAAACTACAGCACACACCCGCATTCCTGTCTGAAGGGATTGGAGAGGCTTTTGCTACAGGTTCACCTAGGTCAGAGCAGCAAATCAAGCTMAAAACACCTAACATGCCAGCATAAAAAAAAAGCCAGATACCAAGAACTGGAGTCTGCAGAAACCTGGACACAATATACAGTATGGGGCAAGACTGTATTTCCACAYAAGCTAGTTACATTCAAAGAGTAAAATCACAGCACTTGAAGGCTGTAAAGAAGAAACACTGGGCAAAAGGGCAGGTTTGTCTAAAAACCACAGGGACCATCAACATTTTGTGCTGGACTGACCCAAGAACATGGATGACAACAATYCACTCAAAGTGCTGTGTGTGTCCAAAAGATTTGTGTCCAAATCACCTCTTGCTGCACTGCCCTCCGTGGATCCTAGATTGGAAATGAAGGATCCAGGCTGTGACAGATTTTCCTCTTCTTTCAAAAGAAACAAGGTGGGAGAACYAGCACCTCTTGCAGGTGGAGGCACCTTCACAGACTCACCTCAKGCACAGGTAGGTATTAAAGAGAGCWGCCCAGCACATGTGTGAGCTACAGCACAGACTGAGATACCTGTGACAGTACCAGGTAACAGGGACACCAGTAACAGGGACACCTGGGTGTGGGGCAGCTCACACAAGAACAACATGTCATTAGCACCATCACTGCCTGCTTTATCTTCTCAGGGGAGCCACAAAAAGCATCCCAGATCACCCTCCTGCTCCCAGCTTCACCTCTGCACCTCCCTGCCAGCACTCAGAATGTGCTTCCATCATTTCAAGGAGATAAGGGGTTAAACCTAGACTAGAATAGATCTGTTGCCCTGGGAAACCACCGAGGGGCCACTGCAGTGCCTGRAGGGAAGGTTTCTGGAGGATGCATCTGCTGGGAAGTAGGAGGGTCTGAGCCCTGTCTGCCTGGAACAGCAYCACTGGAGCAGAGGGCAAGGCACAAGTGTCTAAATGGTGGCAGTCACAGCAAGACTGTGTCCTCCTGCTGTAACATCCCTGCTCTGGAGGCTTAGAAAATCATTCACCGCCTTCCAGTACCCGAAGGGTATGAAAAGATGGAGAGAGACTGCTTACAAGAGCCTGGAGTGACAGACAAGGGGGAATGGCTTCACACTGACAGAGCACAGGGTTAGATCAGACATTAGGAGGAAATTCTTCCCTGTGAGGGTGGGGAGGCCTTGGCACAAGGTGTCCAGAGAAGCTGTGGCTGCCCCTGGGTCCCTGGAAGTTTTCCAGGCCAGTTTGGACAGGGCTTGGAGCAACCTGGGATAGTGGAAGGTGTCCCTGTCCATGGTTGGGGGTGGAAGAAGATGAGCTTTGAGGTCACTTCCAACCCAAACCAGTCTGGGATTCTATGATCTGCCACAGAGCAAAGAGTTTAGGTGAGAAAAGACTGCACAGATGGYAGCTGGCCCAAGGAACAAGCAAAGACTACTATGGTGCATACTTTGAGAGGCAGAGATATCTTGTGCCCCCACCCTTATGTGCAGGAATGGTGGGTAACATCAGGGGAACAAAACAAAAATCAGACATTTTGCATTATTTCCTTCTTTGCAAGGCAYGTGGCAGACAAAGGTGGTTGGGGAGTGGTTCGGGTGCTTCAAGAGCTCTTCTGTCTCCACCTGCACTCAAATTTTACAGTGCACATTTAGCCAAGCCCTACAGACAGTGTCCATGTGAAGTGGCCACAAGTGCATGCACARGTTTGGGAAACAGTGACTTTGGTGGGTGTGCATTTGGGTCATGCACAGAGGTGCATTACAGAGCCTTCACAAGCACAGGTACAGAGGAAAGAGACTGACCACCTTTGAGAACAAATAGCTGATCCAACGTTTTGATCGAAAAAGCAAAGCAGGATGACCAAGGGAGCTGAGGCCACCTGGTCTGACATCACTCCTGGATAAAACAATGGAATTGCTGGAGCTGTTTGTTTGTCTGTTAAAGAATTAAAAGATAAAAATATAATTAACAGCAGCCATGACAATTTTACAGGACTAGGGTGAGTCTAACCCAGTTTCATCCTTTCAGGAGATTCACAGGTCTGACCAACATTATAGGCATGCAGGATAAATGTCAAACAGCCCGAGTGCTGTGAGCTCTGCATTACCCACTGGCTGAGCAGGCACTAAATGAGAGCAGAACTAGTGACATCTCTGTCAGCACTGACTTTTACAGGGCAGAGCACTACCAAAGGGTTCTCCTATTTGGGGCTTCTRCAAAGATCTGTCCAGTTTAACACCGTCCAGGGTTGCAGAGCAGGAAATCCCATCACCTCACCACCGCCACCACAGGATGAACAGCTCCAAGAATCCAGATCAGCCCCACTGTGCTGGAGAGGGAAGAGATTTAATTTCTCTCACTCTCAGCAACTCACCTGCCCCACCTCAGCCCCCACCATCCACTTCTCTCAGGCTCTTATCCAAAACACAGAGTGGTTTCACTACTCTCCTGATGCTTCAGACACATTCCCAAACCACTACAGTTGGTGACTCCTTCAATGCATTTGTTCCATGATGYTATCCAAAGCCCAAAGTCTGAAGCAGAGAAGCTGTCCCAGGGTGCAACAACAGACATTGTCTCCTGAGCTGATCTTCYTCCTGCAACTGGACAGGTTTTCAGGATAAGAGGGAACAGCCAGTACCAGCCCACCAGGTACTGCAGCTCTGCAACAAAGCTTCCAATCCAAGGCCAAATGTGGCACACAAGACAAAGGAAGTCTTTCTCTGTTAGTGGTTAGCAACAAAATTCCTGCTACCCTCCTCTGAGGTTCACAGTCTCCTCCTGCCAGAAATCAAACACTCACATGTGACATTGAAGACTCAGAACTTCAACACTAATATCCCTAAGTTTATTCTTTCCCTGCAAAGCTCATGTAAAAATTCAGGATTTGGCAAAACTCAGAATTTTATCTGGTCAGWGTTGGGCAAGAAGGCCAGAGTGGACAGCTCCCCATATTCCTCCATTGCAACTCTCCTGTGAGGACAGGCTGGGAGTGTTGGTGTTGTTCATCCTGGAGAAGAGAAGGCTTCACAGAGACCTTAGAACCCTTCCAGTGCTTCAAGGGGCTCCAAGAGAGCTGGAAAGGACTTGGGACAGGGGCCTGGAGAAACAGGACCATGGGAAATGGCTTCACCATGACAGAGGGCAGAGTTAGATGGGATACTGGGAAGGAATTGTTCCCTATGAGGATGGTGAGGCCCTGGCACAGGGTGCCCAGAGAAGCTGTGGCTGCCCCTGGATCCCTGGCAGTGTCCAAGGCCAGATTGGATGGGGCTTGGAGCAACCTGGGRTAGTGGAAGGTATCCCTGACCACGGCAGGGGGTGACMCAAGATGGTCTTTAAGGTCCCTTCCAACCCAAACCAGTCTGTGATCTATGAAAACCAGAAAGTTTGTGTGGACACTACCAACAGAACTTATAACTTTACACCTCAACATTCGGCTCAGTATTGCTTTATTTGGTGAAGGATGTGGTAAATTTACTAGTTCAGGAAGAATGTGCAAACCTCAACCACTGGYTGGGAATAAGCCAGGCTGGAGAGGGCACAAAGTGTCCTTACGTGCACAGAGGAAGGAAGGCAAAGCCTCTAGGCCAGAACAGCAGAAAAGCACAATACAGAATGTACCCTTGGGGACTGCCAATTAAAATCTCATTTTGGGTCTACATCAGTGCAAAATGAAATAGAGTCATGTTGGCAGTGCAGTCGTCAGCACTGACACAGCAGCAGCAGCAGCAGCACAAGAGCCCGTGAGAGCCTGTGAGGCAGAAAAAAAACTGATAGCACCAGGAATTAGAAGAATGCAAACCTAAACACCACCAAGGTGCATGGACACTATATTCCAAATAGTCCAGAGCTTGGGAACTTGCAACTCTGCTTGGGAAAACAGGACGTGCAACCACAGGAAGCAGAATGACAGAACTATATGTACTAAACGACACCAACTGCTCCATTCACAGGCCTCTCCCAGGGAAAAAGCCACTTCCCATTTGGCTTCTGAGAGATGATACACTGCTTATGCTCCTTTTCTTTTTTCCTAGAGAAGTACTTCACCCTTGAGSTGAAAAATCAAAGAGCTTTCAAAGCAGTTTACCAACGGCCACTTATTTGGAAGTTCAATCAGCTTTGAAACCACAGGTTTTGCTCATTTAAAAAACAAAACAAACAAACAAAAAAAACCCTTCAGTTTTCACGTAAAAACAAACTGAGGGTTTTTGGTTATGACTCAAAGTGCTCACGTTACACCACACTCTCAGAGTCACCTTGGCTGGGAGCTGCAGCTGGACCCCTGCCAGTGCTCCAGCCCCGAGACGCACAATCCGGAGCGACTCCAGCCAGGATCATTGGGAAATGCTCTGCCTGGACACCTGCCCAGTGCTCAGACCCAAACAAAGCACTGAATGCTGGGCCCTGTACCTCAGCCATCTGCTGGAAAGGGGACAGCTGCAGGGCTGAGTGTCAGCCAGTGCTTTAATCCAGCTCTGCTGGTTTAGATCTCAGTGTGGAGCAGTGAAAGGTAAYAGATCTCCATGACTGTCCTTCCCCCACGCATGGGACACAAGCCATGGAAACAAAAGCATAACACTAGGACCAAACTTTGTCTTGGCAGCAGGAGAAACCTGAGGAAGTTTCACTCAGAGCAATCAGTCTTCCTGGCCCGTGACTTACATCAGAATCAACTCCTTTCTGGCTTCTCCTTGCACAGGAATGCAGGAAGGAATCTGTCTGTAAAGTTTATTGACCTGACTAACATCTTCCGCTCATGCTAATGATTTCATGGCTTTGTTTACCACTCCAGTCTGTCCTGTAGAAACAGACACATCACTGGTCCTATTTGGAAACACAGATTTTTTGGATAAGGAGCATATAAACCACGTGAAAGCTCACAAGGGAATGCAGAAACCTCTGGACAGATCTAGCAACAAGGATGTGGATATCAGCCATTCTCCAAAACCTTACCAGTACAGTTTGGCTCTGGCTKACAGATCACTGGGTTGAGTTACATGAAAGGCTCAGGTAATGGCAGTACCTCACAAGTCGGAGAGAATCTTTGCGGATGTTCACCAGACTCCTCAGTGTCTTCACTGGCTCATGTGGAGCTGGAGTTACATAGGGAAACTGCAACAAAAAGGCAAATAATTCTCCTGTTATTACACTATAAAMGGTGGCAGCATGTTACCTGGCATGCAATTTACCCAAATCAAGAAGTATGTAGCTTTCAGGGTACTCAGTACAGCAGCCACAAGGAAYAGTAATAGCAAATTTTATTTACAGATAAATCAAGCGTGTTTCAGGGTGATAATCCTGCCCTGGCCCAGCAACAGCTCATACTGGGAATACACACTTTAAGAAAGGGCATTTTCACAAGGTCTTTTTCTGCACCCTGAGCTCTCAGTCAGGAAAGCCCTGGTCTCCCAAGCTTTTCTTTCCACTAAAGAAACCACCCCCAGCTAGAGCAGAAGAAATGCAGCTCTTTCATGTGTGTTACAGCATGCAAGCAGTGATCTGACTGCTAATCAGCATGCTGAAACCCTGGATTACTGGGGGAAACTCTTTTTATTCTGAAACAATGGGGCAAATGTTCTGGAAAAGAAAAGGGACAGGGATAGGGGGCCTCATTCTATTCTACAGTCAAGAAACCTTCTCTCACAGATTGTCCTTTAAATRGGGACAATAATGCTTCAGACTGTAATTCTCCTTTGTGGGCACAGGATCTCCAGTGAGAAATGCAAAGGAAACTGCTTATTGTGGTGATCACAACCTGTACAGCTGCAGACCCGCCTGCTGGGCACCAGGGACCACCAACACACGTTTCCTTAGAAATGAGGCAAGGYCTCAGTTACTCCAAAGCAAGAACTGGGCCCACATCCAGAAAAGAGTTTCGCTGCTCTGTGTTTGAGTGGTTTTTTTTTTCCTTGAAGATTAATCAGAGCTGCCAAAGGGCTTTAACTTTACATAGGCAGACTATATTCCACAACAGCCTCCTTCTCTGAAGCCTACTTGGCAAATTTCCCATGGTGTCAATGGCATCTCACCCACTCCCATCCGGAGAAATGATGAAACTCAGGGCTGGGATGTCAGCAAGGAAATCCAGGCTGAGACATGCAGGTAATTTAACTCTGCCAGGTTGGCCCCTACAGGGAGGGCCCTGTGTGCACACACAGCACAGGGGATGCTGTGAGCACCCCCAGGCCTGCCCAGCATTGATACAACCACAGGTTTTCAGCTCAAGTCACTCCTTTCTTACTCTGTTGCCCAACTGCACTTTCTGCTTGAACAAGGACTTTCCAGATTCCTCCTTGTCCTACTCTGGAGAGTCCTGTGAACTGAGTGTGGTTCTAAAAAGACCAACAGCACAGCCTGAGGAGAAACTTAGAAAGCAGAAAATGCTTGTCACTGTTCCAATTCAAGCACTGAGTCATCTCTTGCCTCGGTTTCCCCCACGTGTAAAACCATGGTGACCCTGAACTGCCACGAAGCACCACAAACATTAATTAATTAATTAATGGTCACAGCTATACTCATGAAGAGAACCACAACTTCAATTTTTCATTTTCATGTTTTGAAGCTGCAGAAACAACTAAGRAAATAGTGGACAAAACAAGCAGCTCTTCCCTTTCCTCTCCAGAACTCTGAAAACATCTCCAAATGGTTTCTACTCTGTTACCKTTTGGCTCTTTTAAAGCAGCTCTGAGATGCAAGAGAAATCCAAAACGTAACACTTGCATAAAATTCATGTCTGTCCCTCACAACAGCATTATTCCCTTTTCAAGAACAAGCCAATCACTTGAGCAAGTAACTTTTCACAGTCTCTAGACACCTGTGAGCCTAAACCTTTATGTTCCAGCTGGGAAAACTAAAAGAGAGAAGGAGGGACTTTCACCTAGGTATAACACCCATAAAATGTCAAGATCTATCTTAACACTGCTCTACACCCAGTCAGGCCACTCATTTACACACCAACAGCACAYGTTGAACACTGTCTGGAAGCCATCCAACGTGCCCAGGAGCCTTGGGAAGTTCAGGCTCAGCTTCCCAGCCTTCTCTGCAGCATTTTTTAYACTTGCTCAGGCAGGCAGGATTAGTCCCAAATTCTGTGCTCCTGAGTCCCTGTTCTTCTTCCCCCACCACTAACTCCTTCTGTCCTGAGTGACAATAAGCCTCAAAGGTGAATTCAGCTTCTCAGGAAAACTCAGTTTGCATCTAAACAGATTGGAATGACATTCCCCGAGCAGCAAGGACCTCTTAGGTCTATGCCACCCTCCTCTACAAACCCCCACAAGATTTTCCAAAACAGGCAGGAAATGAAAAAGAGTAAAACAGACAGAACATAGGAACTTGCCTGAACTGGTCTATTTCCAAGGAAGTTTAGGTCCATGTTCTCACCAAAAAGGTAACCCTCAGGGTGAGGGGTGTCAAACTTCTCGCCTCCCATAAAGAAGTGACTTGCAAAGTAGTTTCCTAGAAACAAAAAACACAAGGAAATGAAAAAAAAAAAACCTCTAAATGAGTGCTTCCTCGACAAGCCTGTGCAGTTTTAAATTCACAGGTATAAAAAAGCCACAAGACACAGAAAACACTTGTTTATTTATCCCTTCCCTGTAGTACTAAGAGCTACTGCCAACAGTAGAACAAGGGAAAAAAAAMCCCAAAACAAAAACCTAGAATAAATCATTACAGTRGAGATAATTCCATTTCAACTTGTTTTCCAGAGAAGAGAGAGGAGCAGGAAAAGTCAGCTGTTTCCCATATTGCTCCATTCTGGTGAATGCTTCCTGTTTTCTCCACTCTCCAGTGTGAAGCCCAGTCCCACAAACACCATGGGCCTGCTCAGAGAAGGATGAGGCAAARCCCAGCACAGCCAGAGGGGCTCCTGTTGGGCAAAGTTTGCCTTCTCCCCGCTCCTTCACTCTCATATCCCACACAAGAACCACACCAAACCTTTACAGTGAGTGCTGGAGACTGTATACCTTGATGCTAATTTAATTAACAACACTGACAGCTCTAAATGCAGAAACATGGGAGAGAAAACAGAGATTGGCTAAAGTGAATTTAATCTCCCCATATTTCACCACCAATTTGTTTCATTCACCTTTAAGGTGATGCACAACAGTGCAAATTTCAGGACACAAAKCATGTGCAAGGTCACTGGGATTCTGGAGCATGGGACTGACTGCAAAATGAACAGAATTAATTCAAGTRTGTGAGAGCACCACAGACATAGCTCTCTCCTAGAAAGACTTCAGGGAAACACTCTCAAATACAAACTTCACAGAGTTACAATTTCAGAGAAATAGTATCAGGAGAGAACTAAAAGAAAAGACTCCATCCAAGTCACTTTGCTTCAGGTTTCAGAGTGGGGGATGAGAGGACTGAGCCAAATGTACATTTATTTCCCTGGGTGCAATGCATAGACAGCATAAATTTGTGTTAAAATGAGTCATTCCAGAAGCAGTAACTAATCATCAGAATGGCTACGGAGGCATTCTGGAGAGATTTGCAGTCCTCCTAGATAAGAGCAAGCATGATTTACTCTGAAATGGAAGGGTTTTCATGAATGGCCCTGTTTTTTCCATTAAGGCTTTTTCTCTTTATGCTTTAAGAAAGGCTCTTTTCACTCTGCACAGATGGCAGTGCCTTAATGATGATGGTAGGGCTCAGCTATTGCTGAGCTCAGCTTACAAGCACCCAGATGTTTGTAGTACTGAAACACATCCTTCTGTCTCCAGATGCAACAATCACCTTCAGCACAGGTCCAGCATCTACTTAGAATCTGTCCTACAGGATCAGAATAACAAAATCAAAGAATCATTCAGGYTGGAAAAGCCCTCCAASATCACCAAGCCCAACCTGTGACCAATCACCYCCTTGTCAACCAATCCAGAGCACTGAGTGCCACGTCCAGTCATTTCCTGGACACAAATGTAGTGCTCAAAATGACGGGGAACTTTTTTCCAGCCCTCCCAGAAGCAACAAATTAAAAAACTAATCTGCATATAATCTTCAAGCACAGCCACCCTGACACAGCCTCTCCACCTGAGATACAGGCTCACTGTATCTCAGTACCTTGCTGGCACTGAGGTTCAAAAAAACATGCTGAACACCAGGGTTTAGGAATAGATTTCACATTGTATGCGGGTCAAGTAAGATTATGTTTTGGAACATTTTATTTGTTGAACTCTGAAGACAGTACTTGTGCAGGATATCTCAGTACCAAAGCAGCTGGTTATCTGGGATCAGAGTCAGAGAGAGTGACTCTCTCTGACTCTCTTTATTCAGTGAATGAGACAGAATCATAAAATTTGTGCAGAAAGGGACTTTAAAGATGACACAGGTTCAACTCCCTGCCATGGACACCTTTCACTAGACCAGGCTGCTCCAAGCCCTGTCCAACCTGGCCTGGAACACTTCCAGTGATGCAGCAGCCACAGCTTCTCYGGCAACATGTGCCAGGGCCTCACCATGCTCACAAGGCAGAACTTCTTCCTAATGTTTAATCGAACCCTACTTTCTGTCAGTGTGAAGCCATCCCCCCTTGTCTGGCAATCCAGGCTCTTTTAAATAGTCTTGCCCCATCTTTCCTGTAAGTTCCCTTCAGGTACTGGAAGGCCACAATCAGGTCACCCCAAAGCTTCTTTTTCTTTCCAGGCATATCAATCTCAATTCCCAATTCCCTCAGCCTTTCCTCACAGCAGAGCTGCTCCATCCCTCTGATCATCCTGGTGCCTCCTCTGGACTGGAGGAGCTCTTCCTGTGTTGGGCCCCCAGGGCTGGAGGCAGCTCAGCAGGTGGGGTCTCACCTGATAGGGGCAGTGGAGCAAAATCCCCTCCTCTCCTGCTGCCCACACTGTGGGATCAGCCCAGGACAGTTTGAGAACATCTCCAGGAATGAAAAAGTCTCTCTTGTTCCAGTTGAACAGCACCCAGACACAAAACCAGCACGTTCAAGGCACCTGCCACACTGTCACTGCTCTACTACGAACTACTTCTGGGACCTCTACCACATTATTGAGATTTCACACAAATATACACAACAGTTGGAATGACAGCTTCAGTTCCACGTTCAGACTGAACTCTCTTAATCTTCCTTCTAAGTCACCACCTGCAATGTGAAGAAGAGAGTTTTTTCCCCCCCAGAGGCACCTCCTTCACAAGTAAACAAGAAACACAATCAGTGCCAGGCACAAGGAGAACAGGGAAAATCACTCTGAGGAGCTCAGAGGGGCACACACTGGTGAGCAGAACAACCCTGGGGCTCTGCCACTGCTGCTGCACACACAAAAGCTGCCACGCACATGAGGTCTCAACAGCCAAACTAACAAACCAGAATGGCAGCAAACTGTCTCCAAAAATTCATAACACAGTTTTCAGCGGCTAAAAAAAAGATACTCTGTTGCAAGCTTTCAGAAAACACTTGCTACAATGACACATGAAGTTCAGAGCTCTCAAGGAAACACCAAAGTTATACATTAATCCCCTCAACCACCATCACAACCACTTCGGAGTTAGCCCAAGTTGGAGGCAAAACATTTTAAGAAAGCATTTCTTAAATATCACACCAGGGACTAAAAGGAAAAGGAAACTTCCAGAGGGAAAATATGAGACATCGTCTTTTCCAGTCGCTGTGACATTTAGGATTTTTAGTGTCTCTAAAAGGCATGTGCATAATTTCTATGCATTAGAATCCCAGGTTCAGTTTCCAAACCCATTACAAAGACAGTTTTAAGGACTTTAGCCAGGCTACCATGCCTCTTGAAACCTGTTCCCAGAGGTCCCCCCAGCCTATAAAACTACCTTTAGGCAGGTGTTGCAAGGCCAGCTTTACACAAAGCTCTGTAGCTATGGGCCCAAGGAGGATGCTAAGTGCCATCCTCTTCGGCAGGAAAAAAATAAAGGCAAAAAATCCTTGGATTAACTCTCCACAGGACTGCTACAGAAATCCTCCAGGAAAATGTAGTGACACGCTGAACAGGAAAGAATCACCATAAATAAAGGAGGATGGAATCGGATAAAAATGCCAGAGCAAAGAAAAACTGTGGCTTTACGTCCCCTGAGTAAATCAGCACAAAACACAGGGGAGCATCACATTAAAGAGAACATGACCAGGTGACACTGCTGAGGTAGATGAAGCCCTGAAGCCCAAGCAGCAGCTGGAAGAGAAATTGTTGTGGTGGAAAACTTCACAGCAGCTGGAAAAATTGGGACCACTGGGACACCCAGAACAGCCAAGTCTAACTCATTAGTTTATCCCATGCAAAAGCAAATTGGAACCCAAGGCTCCTCCAAGGCATCAAATAACACCAAAATACTTTATATTATATTTAGTACAACATAGTGGTGGGGGTTCATTATCATAATTACACCAGCATGAAGCACCAGACTGCTCCAGTCATAATTACCTCTTCCTAAACCAGCATCCTAATCCCTTATCCATGCAACACATGGATGTGATGCACGAGTGACACATTGGGAAAGAACACAACGTCCTGCAAGAGCCAGAAACAACTGTAATCCCATCAAAACATGGGCTGTGTCATATAACATTCATTAACAGAAAGCAATTAGGTGTCCATTTAAGCTTCTCACCATTAATACAATAAGCAGTGAAATGACAGAAATTGAGTTCTCTTTAATTACTCAGCCAGCCAGTCACCACCACAGCAGAGTGACAGCACAGTCCCAGGTACAGCCTGAACAGCAGCAGTGTGTGAAACACAGAGCCAGGGACACTGTCACGGCACACGTGAACAAGGTGATGAACCAGGTACTCCTATTTAAAACTGCTCTTTCTATGATTAAAGCCTCATTCCCAAACAACAAAGCAGTTCAGCTTCAGAGAAGAGCAATCTGCTTCCTTTTTTCCCCTCCTAGAAATCTCCAGGGAATTCTCTTCCAAGAGCCTACTCCAGAGGAGAAGAGCCATCCCAAGGGCACGTGCTCCATGCCGCAGAGGAGCTCACTGGAACGGGAGCAGAGCTGTGGTGAGCACTGGTGCATTGCTCACTGCTTCTAAGGCAATAGGGGCATGTGAGATCCTTTCACTGCTCCAAGCACTGAAGCACCACAGAGCTCATCACTATTCCCTGCTAAAGGGGCAAAATACCCATTTTTAGCCTGTTTCATAGAGGCACTTACTCTTCTGTACAAACCAGGTCTTCCTCCCAACTGGTCAGGCAGGTGCAATGCCAGCACAGGCTCCATAAAGCAAGTAATTTTAGTTAAAAGGTACCAGCAAAGAGGGGTCAGAGAAGGGAATTGTGCATCACCTTCAGCAGCCTCAGTCATCCAGATGCAGGAGGAAAAACATAGATGATCCCCATCCTGAGCCTTTGAGGAATAAGCAGGGCATTTTCAGAGGATTTTTGACTACAAAACTGCACACAATCTCCACCAAAGCTGTTAAACAACCTGCTTCACTGAGGACTGGCTGGATTCCACAGCAACCTGCTCCATCCTCCCCAGAGCACTTGACTGACCTGGCAATAACCACATCAAAAGCCAATAAAGGAGAAGTGAATATTCACCTCTGCCTTTGCAACCAGCTGTGACTCAACAAGGCACCATCACTTGGAACAACCTGGCACAGCTGCTGTGATCCTCACCACAGGCAGCTGAAATGACAGCCAGAATACCTGTATTTAGGGTTCATTTCCTTGCACATGTCCTTGTGAGGGGGTATTTGCTCCAGAGCACAACCACTCATCCTTCAAACTGATGCCAACCCTGGAGAGCAGCTGACCACAGTAAGTCGAGATCTGCTGAAACCAGAGACAAGAGGGACAGAATGGAAAAGGTGATGGACAGCCCTCGGTGCTGCAGAGAGGATGGAGGACCTCAGGWAATGCTCTCTCAGCACTCCTTTCAGCCTTTCAGGGGTAATCTCAGAGCCTGGAGTGTGTGTCAGGCTCACACTCCAGCACACACACATCCGACACAGCCCATGGAAAACTGGCTTCTTCCAGTCAGGGCTCACAGCAACAGTGTYGAGTTAGAAATAATTAGTAATCATTTGGCCTAAGAACATTTTGTACTGCTTCCAGCTTGCTTCCCGAAATCAAAACCATATTCACTCACTTGCAGTCATCTTCACTGTCAGGTTTGGTATCAACCTCTCCATCTCCAAGGCAACCACAGTGGGGATGGCAGGCCCTGAAGGGACAGTGTCCTCCTGAACATGCTCCACCTGAAGGAGGGAGGGGAGCTGCCATCTCAACAGCCCTCACTGTTCTGGGCTTTGAACCTCCACCTCACAGGTATTCACCAGTTCTTTGTCTGCCTAGAGCTGGAACAATTCTTCTCCCTCCCCAAAGTCAAGAGGATCCTTGTTAGATAAACCCAAAGAAGGTGAAGAGAAAGCCCTGGCCTAATGCCAGCTTTCAGAAGGAGCATGAGAAAGTGCCACAGAGAATTAATTAACAGGCCTCTAATTGCATCCAGAGCCTTTGTTGGAAGTAGCAATATTTTTATTTAATCAGCTGATTGAAAGCATTGGCTGTTCAGTTTTACATGGGAGGTATCACACATGGAACACTCTGTGGCAGCATTATAGTCAACAGATCCCTTCCAGGGAGCAGGGAAACACACACACCCAATCTCAGGTGTGTGATGGGGTGACAATCCCAAAACCCAACACATCATTAACTTCCAGTTCAACATCACCAGAACAACAGGATGATGACGTGAAAGAAGTTTAATGTCCATTGCATATTGTGGTTATAATTAATCCACTCCTTATCTAAAATGCTGTCACATGCAGATTCCGCTGCAGCCAAGCTGTGACATTTGCCTTTCCCAGCTGCCCAAGGAAACTAGTACCCAAGCCCCTAAAAAAAGCAGGTTATATTTTCTAAGAGTGCCAACACAGCTGTTGGATTTTTCTGGGCAGGTTTCCCTCTTCCATTTCCTCCACACCACCATTCCTGCTGAAAGCCAGCCTGCAACAAGACAAGGTGCAATGATGACAGGACTCTATTTGAGATGATCCTGCATCCCCTCCAAACCAAACAGGGGTTTTGGCCCCCTCCATTACATAGCCCTGAGGATGTCAAAACCAGCAGGTCATGGACACACACAGGATGTGAATTTTTGAATGAGAAGTCTTAGTATCTGAGAGAGAGGGGACTCAAACAGCTCCTCTGCAAATTCTTCAGCCTGCCTGGAAAAGCCCGGACAGAACTGAAACCTAGAAAAAATTGTAAGCAAATGAATATTGCAGGGGAAAAGAGAACCTGAATTTCCCTGGTGACTTGTTTTCTTAGAAGAATAAGTAAAACTCTCTAAACAAGTTAAGCCTGGCCAATCTCAAAGCCAGCCCAAGACAAGGTGAGTCATGGGCTCACCCCAACTGCACACAAGGAGCACCAGCAACTCTCCAAGCCTTTAGAACAATTCCCTTTGGAAGACAGACACCCAGTAGGCTGCGTCAGCCCAACAGCTCCTAGGTGAGAACCACTGCCATTTTAAGGTATTAAAGAGGGTTGTCATGCGGGAATTTTTCCATCCTGTATTCCACCAGACCCAATTCTGTTCCATGACCCCACAGAACTCTGCCGTCGCTTCCCCTTTACCAGCGGCTGACCCACAACTTGTTGAGGCCACATTTGCAGCGTGAGGAGCGGTCCCCGTGCACCCTCAGCAACCCCCGGGAGCACGGGCGGTGACGGCGGCGGGCGAGCACGGCCAGCGGGACAGCAGAGTCCGGGATGCAGGGCACGGGGACACCCTCACGGCTGAACCCCCGCGGGCAGAGCCGCCCGGTGCCGCCGCCGTGCCCACACACATCCACACACGGCCTCTCCGCCAGCGCGGGCGGGCTGGGCCGCGGGCAGAGGCACAGCCGGAGCCAGCCCGAGTCAGTGACAAGCATTCCTGCAGCCCCTTCCCCAGCCGCCCCGCTCGGCCCGGGGACACCGTGCACGGCACGGCCTGTCCCCCTCGCCGGTCCCCGCGGCCCTCACCAGACTTGGGCGGGTAGCGGTAGGCCGAGTTGGCCTGGATGTCGATGTCCTCCACCCCCGCGATGCGCCGGCTGAGCAGGGAGCCCATGGCGGGCGCGGGCAGGGCGGGCGGCCCGGGGGGCGCAAAGCGGCGGCGGCGGCACCGGCACCGGGACCCGCACCCACGGCGGCGGCGCGGGGCACGCCGGGACAGCGAGTCCGCCCGCCCTGCGACTACAGCTCCCGGCAGCCACGGCGGCAGCGCCTACCAACGGCGGCGGGGGGGGACGGCGGCACCTACCAATGACAGCGCGGTGGGGGGACCATGGCACCTCACAGCCTCCCCAGGGGAGCGGAGAGAACTCCGCCGGCAGAGGGCGCTGCGGCGGGAACGGTGATGGGGATGGGAACGGGAATGGGAATGAGGACGGGAACGGGAATGGGAGTAGGAATGGGGATCTGGATGGGAATGGGAATGGGAATGGGAATGGGGATCTGGATGGGAATGGGAATGGGGATTGGAAAGGGAATGGGAATGGAAATGGGAATGGGAATAGGGAGGGGGATGGGGATATGAATGGGAATGGGAATGGGGATGGGGATGGGAATGGGGATGGGGATTGGAAAGGGAATGGGAATGGGGAAGGGGATGGGGATATGAATGGGAATGGGAATGGGAATGGGAATGGGGATCTGGATGGGGATGGCAATGGGAACGGGGATAAGAATTGGATGGGAATTAAATGAAAACGGGAATAGGAACAAAATGGAATGGGAAGAGGATAGGAATGCGGATGGGAATGGAGATGGGATGAAAATAAGGATGGGAACAGGAATGGACCCAGGGATAGGCATGGGGCACCCTGCACAAGATGCACCAAAGGATGGGCATGGAGAATACCAGGGGGCAGCCCTTGGATGGGGAAGCCCTTGGGAGCTTGTACAGGGAAGCGCAGCAAGGACACTCGAGGGCACACGCCTTGCACAGGGATGCACAGGAAGGATGCCCAAGGTCATGGTCTACACAGGGATGCAGGGGGCGGAATTCCCAGGGACRCATCTTGCACAAGGAAGCACAGGAGAGGCATGCCTCTCCTTCCTGGGTTCCTCCCATTGCAGGTAATCTGCACAAGAAAGCAAATGCAGATGTCTGGGGTTGGGATGTGAGAGCAGGGAATGGCCACGTCTGTCTCACATGTGGGACACACAGCCAGGAGCACGGCATGGAGGAAGAGGCACGAAAGAGCCACACACGTCCCGGGACTGAGCCCTGTCCCCTCTGGCACCAAGGAAGAGGGCAAAGCTGCTCCCTGTGATGCGAGGTACCTTCCTGCACACATGCTGCAAAGGAACTGGGGATCCAGATTCTCAGCGATGCAGTTGGGAATCGCTGGGAGACATGAAGGAGCTGAGGCGGCACATGTGAAATCCCTTAAACTGGCCTCTGGAGCATGAAATAGGGCTGGGATTCAGGGAGATGGGATGGGGTAGGGAGCAGAGCCTGCCAGCACGGGAGGATTTTGTGATAGCAAGTGAGTGAGTGAGTGAGCACGCAGTGGGTGGAATTTGCTGGCTGTAAACACAAACTAAAACACGCCCAGTGGGAATAAGCAAACAATCCCAAGGGGAAGCGTGCTTCCAGACAGTTATTATCCCTGCAGCTGTTGTGGCCACACGAGTACAGCCAGAGGGGGTGTAAGAGGCACGGGATGCTGGGGAACACGTGCTGGGGGTGTAAGAGGCACGGGATGCTGGGGAACACGTGCTGGGGGTGAGAACAGAGCAGGACCAGACCCTGCTCTTCTGCATCCCATTGGGAAAGGTTGGGAAAAGACATGGAATCAGCAACAAGTCCTGCAACTAGCAACAAGTCCTGCTGGCCAGCCATGAGAATCCTGGCACAGAGGAGCCCCAGGCTCAGCCTGGCAGTGCCTTGGCAGGAACTGTGCCTGGAAACCCTGTGCTGTGTCCCCCAGGATCCGGCTGGCCCCTGGAGCGATGGTGCCTCTTGGGTGTGCTTCAAGCAGCTTCTCCATGCAAGGGTTTCTCATGATAGAAGTTGCACAGACAGGGAGGGATGGAGTCTGCTGACCAGCACAGTGACAGGGATGGAGTCTGCTGACCACTGCAGCGACACGTGTGCTGTCCCGGAGCACATCCAGTGCTTCCTGCCTGCACAGCCATAGGAAAAAGCTCCAGGCAGTGCCCTGGCAGCAGCGGGGTGATGTGAACAGCTCATGTGCCACCAGCAGCCCCAAACCGAGCAAGATGAATCCACAACCCTCAAGGCCTTACTCTGCAGGCTGGCAGCTGATTTGGGGCTCAGCGCTGGAGCAGAGTGCACACAGCAAAGATCAGCAGGTCCATCTCCCTGTGCCATCCTGAGAATTGGTTGCCACAGCCTGGGGGCAAAGCAGAGCTGCATTTGCACCTTGAGGCAGGCGAGGAGGGCATTTACATAGGGACAGAAGATGAGATCCCCTCTCCCTTTCCTCTCACATCCTGAGCACCAAAAGCATCCTGCCCTTCCCTATCTCAGAAGCAGAGACAACTGCCCCAGAGCTGTTTCCTGAGCTTTTCTGGAGACAGAATCATGAAATCCTGTAACAGTTCGGGTTGTAAGGAACGTTAAAGATCACCTCGCTCCAAGCCCCAGCCCCATTCCCTGAGCAGCTGCCTGCGCTGCTCACAGGGAGCACGGTGCCGTAGGGGTTAAGCRGGGGAGAGCCAGGTCCCACCGCCGCGGGGTGTTGGCTCTGCCCGGGAAGCTGCGGCAGGAGGTCTTTTGTTCGTGCAAAACCTACACCAGCGGGAAGGTCCCTCCCGAGCCGCCCGGCTCTCCGGAGCGCTCAGAGGAAGCCGTCGGGCCCCATGGGGGTTGTTGCCATCTGGGAGGGCAGGGGCTTTTGCTGGAGAATCTCTCCCTGAGGGTTCTGCTCCGTGAGACGCGTGTGACAGACAGCGACAATAGCAGCGTCGTGCCAGGGTCGGGCTCAGCCCTTCCGTCCCAAATCCCAGAGCCAGGAGCGAGCGGAGCTGAGGGGCAGCAGCTCCTTTGCCCCCGCCCGGCCCGCGGGATGCAGGCGCTGGCATACACAAAGGCAGGATATTGCACTACGGCCTCCTCCATCCCGTCGGGGCAGTGCCAGCAGCACGGGGAAGGAGAGTGGGTGGCTCGGGGCAGGGAGCAGGGCTGACCTGCCACCCCACACTGGTGTCCCACAGCACCCCAGTGGGTTCTGTGGGTTGGAGGAACAGCAACGCCCAGCCCAGGGCACTGTGGCAGCTGCAAGGAGCAGCAACAGCCCCACAAACCCTGGTGGTGCTACCTGAGTGGGTTTTGCACCTTCACCTCTCTGTTCCCTGAGATGTGTTTGTCCCCATTTTGGTGCTGCCAGCCCCTGGGCCTGCTTGCACCATGAAGGAGGAAAGCCACAGTGATGGGAGGCCTTCTGTGAGAAAGGGATAAAAACACTTCCAATGGAGCCTGAGACCCCGGGTGACATCACGGTGTGGGGTGAGAGTGGTTAAACTGGGGAGGACCAGGGTGAAACTGAGCCAGGGCTCCTGCCACCAGGACCCTACAGAGCCCCAAGGGTGGTGAGACCTCAGCTCCTGCACTGCCTTCCAGCTCAGCAAAAMMCAYCCAGGAAAAGATGATCCTGGAACCATTCTCCAGCACAAACTGGAGAAGAACAGCAGGAAGGAGGAGGGATCTTTTGAACCCCGGGAAGAAGATTTCATGGAGCTGCAGCCTGGAGAAGGGAGATGGGCCAGAGGGACACCCACCCTGCCCACTGCCACATGTTTCTCCAGCCACCACCAGCTGCCCTTCAGGAGTCTCCTTGGACAAGTCTGCTGGGGAAGCAGCTATGAGCACACCCGTGTAAACAAGGAAATGTTTCCCTGAGAAGCTCCCGGTCACTAGAGCAGCTCATCCAAAGTCCAGCTGCTTGGGGGTTTATTACCCAGTGATGCAAGTTGCTTTGTCTCAGTTGCTCCCATTGCCACTTGCTGTGTTTGTCATGTACATGTAGAMCAACAAGGTTCAGGAGCCTTGGAGACAACACACAGAGTTACAGCTCACCAGAAGGAGTGGTGAGCCCATGAACTTTGCCTCCCTAAACGCTGCCCTGCTCCAAAGTGCTTACAACCGTTCCCGAAAGCCCTGCTGGGCTAGGCCCAGCCCTCCTCCTTCCAAACACAGAACTGCAAGGTTTCTAAACATGCCTGGCTCTTTCTGATTAAAATAATCCTTCAGGAGATTTGTTTTTCCAGCTGTATTTACACCTTGCTGGTTACAGYTCTCCCTTTGCCACTTCTCTCTGGRGGTTGTCTTGACCTTGTAAAAACAACTGGTCACTCTTGTACGGCTGCACTCCCACTTGGATTTAGGCAGTGAGATATATAGAAAGAGAAGGAAAACCCCTTGGCCCTGAAATYCTCCAGTTCTCCAAGGCCTGAAGAGGCTGAATCGTTGTGCAACTCCTGAACGGTTACTAAAGGACATGTGGCAAATGGTGACCGGCTATGGATGATACTACAGTAATTCCAGGCAGCGGAGGCTGCAAACCCCACAGATCAAGTGCATTACCTGCCTGAGCTTCAGACATTTAATCCTCACGGCTCAGAAATACCTGCAAAATGCCAGCTAGGGTCAGAGGTGTTAGCGAACAATCCACTCGTGGCCAGGCTAGACCCCTCCAAACTGCAGGAAACAGCCCAGAACGGCTCCGGAAAGGTGGAGGYGGGTGGAGGCGGCTGGAGCCTTGTGGAGCCAGCAGTTCCCTTCATCTTTCCCCGTGCTTTTCCCCGGTGTTGTTACCCCGGGGCACTCAACCTCGTGTCAGTGCCTGCTTATCCTTAGCAACACCATTGTCTGCCCTSCCGGGCGCTGCAGCGCCTGCCTGGCCGTGAGCTTTCATCTGCTGTGGCAATGCCGCGCTCTCAAAGGAGCCTTTCACGGGGCCGGGAGCCCCCCGGCGCCTTCCAGAAACTTCCCTCGCTGCCGCCTCTCCTTTCAAATCCCAGCAGCCGCCTCAGTGATGCACCGACACGCTGCGGCTGAGAGAAAAACGGGACCAGGACGGGATGAGCAAACCCGCTATGGTTTATCAGCGCTGAKGGAGGGCGCGGGGGACAGGGGGCTGCTGCTTCACCTCCCCTCGGGCAACGGAGCTGTGTGGCAGCTGCGAGCCAAGGGGCCTCCAGCAATCCCCCGCAGGCTGGGGGAGGGGGGAAACGGCAGGRTCTGCGGGGATTACACGGTGCCGAAGGGCAACGGCAGCGCCGGCTCCCCGCTCTCCCCGCGGCCCGGCCCGGGCCGGAGCCGCCGCTCCCTCACGTCAACAGGAAACCACACGCGGCCGACTGTAAACACCGCCCGTGCCCACGTGACCGGGCGGCCCCGCCCCGGCCCCGCCCCGCGCGCGGCCCGCCCCCGCCGCCCTCCCATTGGGGGCCGCGCCGTTGTTGACCATATACGGTCAGGTACTACCAAGCCGCGGGTGGCGGTTGGTCGGCCCCGCCCGTCACTCAACACGCGCCGACCGATCCGCACACAAAGCGGGGCCTGCTGGGAGTTGTGGTCCAGGCGGGGGCAGGGCGGCGCGGCGATRGGGTGGGCGGGAACTACAAGTCCCAGCGGCGCCGCGCAGTCGGGCCGCACCGCCCCGCCCCGGGCGGCCGTGGGCGGGGCTGGGCGGGCGCCGTGAGTCAGTGCCCGGTAAACATTGGCGTGAGCCGCCGGCCCCGCCGTGCTGGCGGCGCCCTGAGGGCGGCGGGGGCCAGGGCCGGGGCCATGGACGAGCTCAAGCACCAGGTGATGATCAACCAGTTCGTGCTGGCGGCCGGCTGCGCCGCCGACCAGGCCAAGCAGCTGCTGCAGGCGGCCCACTGGCAGTTCGAGGTGAGGCCGCCGCCCCGGTACCGGCCCCGGGCGGGTCCCCGCGTGCAGTTTTCCGGGGTAGTTTCGTGCAGTGTGGATCGGTGCCCGGCCTTGCGGACACGTCGCTGCGCCCCCCCCCACCCCCCACCCCCGCCTACACGCGCGGCGGCGGCGATGGGGTGCGGGCCGGGCCCCCGGGGATACCCGAGGGAGCGTGGGCGCCACGCGGGGCGGGGGATCGGGAGGCCACGTTGCGCGGGGGCTACGCGGAGAGGAGCCCGAGCCCCACGCCGAACCGCGGGCGGGATAGGGGCGCCGAACCCTCCTCCTATTCCCCCCCGCCCCCACCCCAGCCCTCCCGCGTGGCCGTGGGCTGGAAAACCCCAGCGCAGCCTTTCCCACGGCCCTGCCCCGGAGAGTTTGAATCCTCGGGCAGCCTTGGGAGAGGAGACTTAGTAGGTCAAAGCTTTTCTGGCTTCAGACGCCTTTTCCTGTCGCTCACTAGCGGGATACTCCGTGACATTGACAGGGGTTAACGCCGTGCGTGGGGCGGGGGGTGCCGGGGGAGCTCCCCGGTGCCTTCCAGGGTGTTCAGCTCTCCGAAGATCCCCGGAGCTGAGGTGCAGGGAGCAAAGAAGAGTGCGGTGGCTGTCGCCAGAAAATTGCTTTCTAAATAGGATTTTTCCTTTCCTTGTGCAGCTCCCTAGGCTGGAGCTGATGGATTTGACGCTAATGGCACCTCGGTAATTGAAGTGTCTGTGCTGTGCTGCAGGAGCAGGACTGAGTCAGGCCGGGGAGCCGGAGGCTCCATTTGTACCACCCCCGTGGCCGGAGCACCTCTCCTCCCGCCCGGGCGGAGCGGGCGCCGCTGGTCGGGCTGTCCCGGGGTTGTTCCGTAACGGAGCAGCGGCCGCATGSACCGGGCACGGGCGCCGTCCCTCGCCTTGCGCTCACGGCATTCCCAGATGTTCCGTCAGAGGCCAGGAGACATGCCAAGCCAAGCCGTGCGTGGCCGGGGAGCGCGGGGTGCGCTTGCMGGGATGTGCGGAAGGCCGGGCCGGCGATCCGCACCGCCGTGCCCGGTGAACGGCAGCACCGCTGGCGTGGGATGTGTTGCATGTGTAACGTGCTCCGGCGTTTGTTTACTAACACAGCCTGACAGTGGCCCTCTGGGACAGGCGGGATCCTCTTCCACCACCTCCGTGCGTGTCGCAAAAGAGCCGGGGAGGGATGACAGAAGTTTTAACTTGTCTTTCAAAAGGCTTTTTTGCAGAACTTTGCCACCGTTTGKCGAGTTGCACAAGTACAAACAGCCGTGTCCTGCCGGCTGGGCACTCACATGACTCAGAGGAAGCTGGGCTGTAAACAAACGCTGCCGTTACCATGTTCCCACTCACTTTTGGTGCAACGGTCAGATAATTCCCTTTGCAAAATGGCCGCTGGGCACGGCTCCTTCTGGGAGCCACGCTGGGGAGGGATCACCTCTCGACCACTCCAGCCTGCTCTCACCTCTTGCCTGGGATACTCCCGAGGCTTTTGTTATTCCAGTGCAGCACCCATTTGCTGGCTGGTCTGCATCTGAATTGAGTATAAATCGGGGGAGTTCAGGCAAGTTCAGTACGAGGGAAGGCAGCATAAATTAGCTGTCTCCTTGGAGTCAAAGCGCTGCTCCAGGGGCACGGTGCGAATTKGATCAGCCGCCTTTACCTGAGGATTCTGCTTCTGCCTCTAAGGCCACCATGGAAGATGTGTTCTGCACAGGGGAGCCAGGTGAGCTCAGTGGCCCAGTGACACTGAGCAGGAGTTGGGTTGTCCCAGCTTTGTGCTTCCATCCTGGCCTCCATCTGCCCTGCCCAGGACCTTTCTTACATGGGCCGGTGTCCCACTTGCTGCCTGTGACAGCCCCTGGGGTGTTGGTCATTGTCAGGAGGGAGAGGGAGGCTGCTGTGAAACACGGACAGCTTTGGGATGCTGCTGTTTTGGGGCCACTTCCTTGGGCTGGGGCTGCTTTGAGGATGGCTGCTCAGGGGCCATTGTGTGTAGGAAGATGAAATATAACCTGCAGAAAGGGTTTGCTCTGTGTGTGTCTTCCCAACCCTGGTAGACCTGGAGTTTTTCCGGGGTGGAAGGAACGTGATTCAGGACAGTGAGTGGGGTGGGAGRTCAGGAAAACCTTCGGGATACTGCCACTTTGGATGTGGTGCTGGGTGATCAGAGCTGACCTGTACTGGTTGACCAGGGAGCCTTTTTKTTTCATCCCATCTATCCTTGGGGAATGGGGCAGTTCATGGGTAGAGTGTGGATTGCCTCTCGCACTCACTGTGGCTCCACTCCTGTTTCYTAGGGACCCTGGGCAGGCTTTCTCCTGTTGTGCCTGGTTTAGTTTGCAGCTCTTGCAGCTCCGTGGGCCCTTCCATGCTTCCAGGGGCGGCTGCCATGGCTGCCAGCCGGAATGGCACTGCCAGCCCAGCCCTCTAGCAGCTGGAGCCGTGCCATGGCTGATCCCAGGGGGAGGTTTACAGGCCCAAGAAAGTAACTTGGACTGTCTCTGAGTGAAGGCTGGCACTCAGCCTCCAGGGCCTGGCTTTTTTTGAGAAGTCAGGCAGAGCAGCAGGTACCTCCTCTGTGGCTGGAATCCAGCAGGTTACCAGGCAGACATTTCAGAGTTTGCAGAATCTCACATGGGACTGGGCAGTGGGTCAGTCTCCTTCTCAAGTAGAAGGGTATTATTCAGCTTTGTTATGTGATCGTTGCCCTTGGGGCTGCTTGGGAAGGATCAGAAGAAACTAGTTTTAAAAAACGCATCCATTCCTTCCTTTTCCTGGTGTTAAGAGGCCTCCATTCAGTGTAGAGAGGTTGTGTGTAGGGAACAAGAGGAGGAGCAGGTGTCTGGCTTCACTCACTGTGTCCATRGCTGAATTTCACTTCCTCTTACATATTTACGTTTCACGAAGCCCCTTCCTTTGTGGCTCGAGGACAGGATGCCCCTGGCGCTGTCCCCACTGCTGGGTGCCCTGTGCTAGGCAGGGCTCRTACCTCCAGCCACCCTCTCTCCAGCTGGGTCACCACAGGCACCTCTTGGCATGCAGGCAGGGTCCTGTGTGATGCATTCCTTGCAAAGCTCCTGGATTTGCATCCTGGGTGAGGGCACCATGGCCTGGTCACCTGCTGAGCATGGCCAGGCCATGGGTGTGGGGCTGCCCTGCTCCCACTCACACCAGAGTGACACAGGCATTGGGGCTTTTGGTGCAGGGTCAGGGCTGAGCAGAGCTTGGGCTCYTTCTGCAGCAGAGGAGCTTTAATTGGCTTTGCTGTTGCACCAGTCACCGTGGCACTTGTGACGCTGTCTGGAGACCAGGTGGCATCAGCAGCTTTGGTGCCTGTGTCCCTGGGCCCCTGTGGCACTGAGGGGGGCGTGAGCCTTTCACCCTCCAGGCTGGGGCTCTGCAGGGCCCTTGGGAGGTGACAGCCGTTCCCTGCGGGCTGTGGGCTTTGTGCTGGGTGCAGGGGTTGTTTCTGCCGCGATTGGAAAGGGGCAGATGGAGGGGAGGAGACAGTTTTAGGCAGAGGGGCCTGCAYTGACAGAGTGCTTCCTCTGCCCAGTCACAGCTTTCATCCCAGTGCTGGCAGGGATTGCTGGGCAGCTCAGGGGGACAGCAGGGACCTTCTCTGCCCCTGTCTGCCMGTGGCACAGTCCCAGGTATGAGGCCACCTGGAAAACAGGAGCACAGAGCAGATTTAATCAGCTTATGGTATCTGGCTGCGCCCACACTTCTGCCTGTGCTTCCCGTTTGCTGTTACCCCCTCTCTTATCACGATCTGTCAGCGATAGGGCCTGTGGRTGTTGACGTTGGACCTCACCCAGGACGAAGGGTAACGTGGTGGGGGGTTGTCACTGCCTCAGAAGTGTCTGCRGCTGTGTCGGACATGTCCTCAATTSATAGCCCTGTGCTGTCCTGCCCAGAGCTCTCTCCAGGGCCATAGACCCTGTTCCTGCTCTATGGCCATCGCTGGGGTCTGGTGGGTGCTGCCTGCAGGAGCTGAGGGCTCTGAGCTCACAGCATGACTGGGTGCAGAGTTCAGGTGCTGAGTTATTACATGCAGCTATTGCAGGGAAGAGGCTCACCAGCCTTGCTATTGCACACTCCCCCCGAGGTCTGGGAGCTGCCAGACTCTGCAGGAATTGCTTCCCCCACCCAGTTCTGGATCATTGTTTGCAGACATTGCTCTGGCTGCCACCTGGTTGTGCCAATAGTTTTCTGCTGTTTAGCCAGGAAACCATAATCCTTCTCCTTCCCAGGGCCTGCCAGCCTGGATGGTCGGGGCAAAATTAGTTTTCCCATCAGATCAATGAGCTGAGCTGATCTGCTGTCATTCATCCTGGCCTTGGAAAYGACACAGGAACATGTGGGCACTGGGATGAGAAGTGTGTGTGGTGGCAGGATTGCTGCAGTTGGGCAGGGTTTGGTGCACCCTCCCTGGGTTTTTCCAGGCTTTTCTGCCTTTTCTTTTTTTTTTCTTTCCCATGAACTTGGGCAGCCCCAATCCCTGGCTTTCAGGAAGGGAGCAAAGTCTCGGGTAGTGTTGCAGCACCCAGCCACAGCTCTGCACCTTACACCTCAGAGTGGAGACCTGCAGGCCCTGGGGAGAGTCGTGAATGGGATTGAAGGGGGCTTTTCCTTCAATCAGAAGTGAATCCAAGCCAGTTCTCTAACATTTCCATCAAGTCTCATCTGCAACTGAATCAAAACATTGTTTTCTAGCCCTGACTCAGTTGAAGGCAGGCTCAGAACAGGAGTCACCATCATGGAATCACAGAATGTTTTGGGAGGGACCTTGAAGGTCRTCTCATTCCAGGGACACCTTCCACTATCCCAGGTTGCTCCAAGTCCCATCAAAGTTTGCCTGGGACACTTACAGRGMTGGGCCAGCCACAGCTTYTCTGGGCAACTTGTGCCRGGCCCTCACCACCCTCTGAGTAAAGAACTTTTCACTGTTCCTGCTGTGCTCCCCCAAACCTCCTTCTGCCTCTGCTTCTCCTAGACCTGGGCTTGGTGTCTATCCTCCTGACCATCCTGTTCCCCTGGCCTTCCCTCCCTGCAGCCCTTTGTCTCCTCTCACATGCCTATGGCTTGTGACATATTTACCAGACTATTACTGGGTTTAACTGGAAGCTACAAAACAATGTCAGTCATCATCATGCTCTGTTTGCACCTGAATTGGAAATGTTCTGCCGTGTGAGGTGGGCATCTGCTGCAGTCCCTGCCCTGGAGATCTCCTGGTGGGAATATGGKACTGTGATCGTGTCTTGTGGAGGACACGCTTTTAACTGGTTCCTGCTGGGGTTGGATTTGGCTTTCTTTGTTTCCCAGCACACAGTGGCTGCAGAGCATCCTTGTGAGTTGTGAAACACCTGCTGGGCTCTGCCCCAGCAGTAACTGTTTCTTGCRAGGATGGTGGTCCCAAATACACATGGTTACCACCTGCCCTGGTGTGAGCAGATGGCAGGCRCAAGTCCCTGCTTGGGGACAGGGAGCAGCTGTGTCCTCAAGGCYCCCCAGAGCCTGTTTTGGATCATCTTTGGAGTCTAGCAGTGTGCAGGGATGAGGTGGGTGCCCATGTTGCGTGCTGGTCGGTGCCCAGTRTGTGTGCCAGTGGTAACATCACCTTCCCTTTTTTTCTTCCTTTCAGACTGCTCTCAGTGCTTTTTTCCAAGAAACAAACATCCCCTACAGCCACCACCATCAGATGGTAAGTGCTTTCCCAGCTCCCCAGTGCTCTCCTGGGGCACAGCACCAGCTGGCGGGCGCTTCAGGCTGATGCTCATGTCCAGCTCACTGCTTCCCAGCTCCAGGAGTGCAGGCAGGGAGGTCTGGCTGGGCACTGCCAGAGCTGCCTGCCAAGGAAGSTTTTCCTGGAGAGCAGCTGATGGCTTAGCCTGGCCTATGCAGTGGGACAGCAGAGCCCTGCAGGTGGTTTGGGGCTGCTCCTCCAAGAGGGATGGTCTGATGGAGGACGTTGGACACCATACCCAACATGGGAGAGAGAGCCTGCAGAAGCCTGAAGCACTGACCTGTGTAAACACTCACAGATATGTGGTACTTCCCGTCCTGCAGCAGCCACACACCAGTCCTTGTGTGCTCGCTGGAGCGAGCAAATTCCCAGAGCGTTGCTGGAGCATGGCTCTGGTGCGGCGTGCAGAGCGTCTGGAAGTGTGTAAACACCCACACGTGGGTGCTGCCTGCCTCTGCTCTCTTCCAGCTGTCCCCAGACTCGGTCCCTTAACTCTCGTGCCCCGTCAGTCTGTAATCTGCTTGGGCAGATGTGTCTTAGGGATTTGCTGGTGGCTGTGGCCTCATTTGACTCTCCAGGACAACTGGGGATTTGGGGCATGCAGAGCATGTTCCTGGCAGGGCTGGTGTGTGCCCAGTATCCTGGTGGCTAGGAGCTGAGCCTGAGCCTGGTGCCCACAGAGCCAGAGTGCTGCAGGCCTGGGGTGACACCAGTGGGTTGTGCAGCAGAGGGGATCCCTGACTTGGGCACGCACAGGATTGTTACCACAGCGTGAGCCTTCAGAGCTGCTCATGGACAACACAGTCTGCAGAGTGCAGTTCTGGGGGCTCCATGTGCCACAGCAGGGCAGGCAGAGGGATCTTGGCCATGTCCTGGTGGGAGGCAGAAGGTGKGGACCCCCCTGACCCCGTGTCTCCTTCCCGCAGATGTGCACTCCCGCCAACACGCCGGCCACGCCGCCCAACTTCCCGGACGCCCTCACCATGTTCTCCCGCCTCAAGGCTTCCGAGAGCTTCAACAGCAGTAGCCCCGTGGCCTCCATGGCGACCTCTCCGCCRCCCCCGGCCCCGCCGCTGCCCCAGCACGGGGCCTTCAACCCCGCCTGGCCCACGGCTTCGCCACCCGGGCAGCAGCAGAGCATGTGGACTCCGGCCGCGCCGGCGCAGCCCGCGGGCTGGCCAGCTGCCGTCTCCCAGCAGGCCAGCGCAGAACAGAAGGCCAACGTGACCATGGAGGCAGAGAGATGAGGCCGCGGCGGAGAGCGGATGCGGCGGGGACCCCTGCGTATAAATATATATATATTTTTTCTCCTCCCTCCCCAAAGAGGAGAGGAACTCTGCTGCCAGGGCGTCTGGCAGCCGCCGAGACACATGAGCAAATAGCTGCCTTGCATGGGTTTGGTTTGAAGTAGTTTTTACTTGTTCTCGAGCTGAATGGAGCTCCCCAGAGACAGCGGGAGGCTGCGTGGGACCGGTGCTGGCCTCTGCCTGGGACCCCGATGCTGCCAGACTCTCGGGGAGGGAGCCACCCTCCTCTCTTGGGACGCCGGAGTTTGCATGCCAGTGACATTTACAGAGGAGGTCCCTTCCTCAGGGTCCCCTGGGCCACCCCACCAGGCAGAGTGGGTTGTGCCTAAGTGTTTCCCCTCATCCCTTGGCCCCGATCGACTGGGTGGGGGGCAGACACCCCGAGAGGCTTGTTTTTTTGTAAGGGGTGGAGAGAGCAAGGGCTGTTTCTGCACCACCACAGCCGCCACCCCGCACACACCATCCTCACTGGTGAGCAGGGCTGGGGGACACCGAGCGTCGGAGAGGCGTCTGGCCCCTCACCCAGCCCYGGATGGGGAGCAGGGGTTGAGCACTGGTGGTCCGGCTGGGCCAGCTCACCCTCCCCTCARCCTCCCAGGATGGGGTTTGCCCCAGGGCTGTTTTGCATGACACAGTGTAACCCTAGAGACTGGGATCGTTTTTAACCCCTCTGTTCTTTTCTCCCGGCGGCTGGAAGTCTCTCCGGATGTGCCGCAGCCGCTTGCAATACACGCTCTTCTGCTTTGAATCTGGTGTCTTTGCTTCGTTTGCAGCAGCGCCGGGACACGGGCAAGGCTGCCCTGACCCTGGAGTGTTTCGGGATCCCCTCTGCCAGTGGCTCAGCACATCTGAGCTGTGGCTGGCTGCATCTTCAGCTGCTCCAAACACCCCATTCCAGCCATGCAGTGACTGCCAGCTGCYTTTAGCCAGGTGCATAGAAGGCTGAGCCCCAGTAGCCCAGCTCTGCCACATCAGCTGTGGTGTAAGATCCACCAGGCAGGGCTGTGCTGAGCCCTCAGGCTCCCCTGTGACACCCACAGATTCTGGGTGTCTTGCTGTGAGCTGGCTCCTGTCCCCTGTTCCCCAGCTCTTGTGGAGATTGCTGTCCCTGCCAGACCCTTTCCCAGCGAGGCTGTTCCCCTGCATCCCTGCACTCCCCAGTCAATAATTAATTTMAATCTCTTATTTGTGTTGCTAAAATAAACATAGTAGGAGGGATGGTTTCACCTGGGGTGCCTCTTGGATGGCTTGGGCAGGGCCCCAGAGCAAGGGCTGGAGYTGGGGTTGGCTCTTGTGAGCTTCCCTGCATGGAGTTGTCACCCTCAGTCCTGCCCCACTGAGGTAGAATGGGCCAAGTTGGTGGCCCTTGGAGCGAGCCGGGGTTGTGCACCTTCTGTCCCGGCTCTGGTGAGCACATCAAGGTCAATGTGGAGTCCTGCTGGCAGTGGGGATGGTCTGTGAGACATGGGGGTGCAGCACTGAGCCACCCAGGGGACACCCAGAAGGGATTTGTCCCCAGCCTCAAAAGGAGACAACTGCCTGTGGAACCAGGTGAAGCCACACAGGGACCTAGGTTGTAGGGAGGGGAACCTGCCTGTGACTGTCCCAGGGCCAGCAGGTGCCATAGGATAGGAGAATTGAGTGCCAGATCTGGACATGTGGCTGGTCAGAGAGCTGATGGAAACATGGCATACCCTAAAAGCATCAAACTCTGGTTGCTGAATCCCCAGGCATGTCCCATGTATCCCCAGGAGCTCAGGGACTGTGCAGGGGTGGCAATAGAGGAAGGAGCATCTCTATGGCCTCCCTCTTTATTGAGGAGCTGCCAGGGCAGTGTGACCCCAACTCTATCAGTCCCCTGAAGCCAGGCAGCACAGACTTGGTGCACCTGCTCCACCCCAGCTCCCTGTGCCATTTCACAGCCCCCTGGCCAGTTCAGACACCAGTGAGCTTGGCACCAGCCCCCCAGGAGCCTGGCCTTGTCATCTGCAGTGGACAGCGACAACCAGACAAACAGCCTCGCATGGGGCACGGCACTCCCAGCAGCTCCCTGGGGAGTGCTCAGCAGCAGCACTGCCCACATGGCAGGGTCGGTGGCCCAGGGGACGCTCAGGACAGGCACCCGCCTGAGTATTTGGGGATGCAGCACATCCCTGTGGTGTGCCAGGGGCAGAGCTGGGGAATCTTCATTGCTGCAGGGGGAGCAGCAGAGACAGCCCAGGGCGAGAGCCATCMCCTGCAGACCCCAGCCCTGCCACCACCCCATGTGCTGGTGCTTGTTCTCAACACTCAATCTCTGCTCCAGCAGCACCTTGTTCGTGCCTGGGTGCTATTTACCTCATCCAGGCTTCACCACATGTTCCTGCCCTCCACTCAGCCCACCGTTGTTTGCCCCTAGCTCCGCCAGCATGGCATGGCCACAAAATCCTGGCATGCTGCACTGCTTTGGAGTGGGGATGTGCCAAGTCTGATCAAGCCTGTACCAAGCCTGGTTCAGGCACCAGTCATGGCAGAAGTGGCTCCTGAGCTGTTCCTGGGGATTGTGCTCACCTGGGTGTCCTTGGTAACACCCCACAGCCGCTCTRCAGCTTCCTGCAGCCTTGTTCACTACTCCTGCAGCTGGCCCAGCACCTTCCCGCCAAAATCCAGCCCCTGGGGAAGACGTGAGGCCCTGGATGAGCCAGAATGGCTGCAGAACCCAGGCAAGGTAGAGGGGTGTGTTTATAGGTGGCCCCAGAGAGTGGCTAGTGAGGGCATCCTGAGAGATGTCCCAATGTGTCCCTGGCAAGTGGGATGTGGGTTTGCAGGCCCCAGGCCTTTGGGCAGCACCTCCTCAGACTGGGCAGTTGGGCACCCTCTCCATCCTGCAGTTGCTTCATTCCACCCAGCACCTTCTCCAGATGGGCAGCCACATCCTCCAGGTCCCTGAGCTGGCTGAAAACAGATACCAAAGCTTTGCTCTGGGCAGTGCCAGCASCTGCAGGCCCCCAGCACAGCGACATCCCCAGCAAGATCCCCTGGCAGTCCTGGGGTGCCACAGAGGGCAGTGACCACGTCCATCCCAGCCATTTCAGGGACAAGGCAGAGGGACAAGGGGGCTGCAACGATTGGGGACTCAGATGGGCTGAATGTGGCCCTGCCTTTCACCTGGCAAGGGTCTGGTGGCACAGCCTGGTACAGTGACCTGGCATGAGAGAGGTATCTGTGCCCACAGAACTCCCATGTGGCTCACATGGGTCCCCATGGCCTCGTGCTTGTCCAGCAGTCAGCTCAGCCTGTGTGGGGCTTTGTGGGCCAGCCTGAGGACTGAGGCCTCAGGACTGAGCTCACAGCCAGAGCTTCTGAAACAAAACAGCCCCTGAGGTTCTGGGGAGGGGGAAGAGCCAAGGGGTGTTGTCAGCAAAGGAGTCTGGCACCTGGGAGCCTGCAGCACCTCACCAGTCAGCACCTGACAGAGGGAACTCTGATGCAGCTCCTGACACACCTCCGCCTGTGACCAGTGCAGAATCAGCCCTACTCCAGGAAGGGAGAGCTTGGGCAGCCCCTGGGAAAGGACGGGAGGCTCCAAACCTTGACATCACCCCCAGTGCCATCCCATCCCCAGCCCTGTGGGTCTCCCAGGACATCAAAAGAAGAGGGTGAAATCCTCCWAGCACTGCAAGGAGGTGCACTGCTGCAGAAGAGCAGTGGAGGTGGCCAGGACACCAGGATGCCCAGGGATGGGTGCAGGCACCAGTGGCTAGGAGGGTGACATAGACCCTGCCAGAAGAACCTTGTGAAGCCAAATGCTTACCCGGGCAGGTCACTGTTGCCAGGGCAGCCTTTAGGAGCTTCAGGACATTTYCCACAAAGATTTGTAAAGGACTGACATCCCAGTCACTCCGTGCACTCATGCCATCCATGCAGGTCTCTGGAGGCACCAAATCCCTCTTCAAAAGCTCTCCAGTAACTGCCCCAGCTCTGGCATGCACCTCCTGGAAATTTGTTGCAGTTGAGAGCCCTTAGCAGTGGTTTTCAGGGAGCAGATGATGGTGATCGTCTCCTGCAGCAYGTCTGTGATGTGATGAACATGGGTTTGGTGGCTGGTTCTGGGTCCCCACAGGCATGGAGACATGGAAAGCAGAGAAGCAAAGCAGWGTGCAGAGAAGACCAGGGCTTGGGGATGTTTTTGTGGGACCCACAGCATCAGCCACATCTGGCCAGCCCCTAGTGGTACCCATGGAGTTCCCCCAAACTGAAGTGAAAGATATCCAAAGGGGACAAGCGTCCCGGCTTCAGCTTCATCACCCCAGCAAAGTGCTGTTGCCTTTTGCCTTTGCTCTGTGGTAGTGCTCAAAGACAAAGTCACAACATGTGAGGTGGGACTGGCCTGGGGCTACCAGGGCTCACAGGAGACAAAGAAATGCTGGGATTGCTGCAGGCCAGCCCCATGCTCCCTGTGGAGAAAATGGGAGAGCACAAGGCCTCCACAACACATTCTTGTTCGGAACATGTGAGTGAGGCAGGAATTTCTGATGTTATCTACAGCGTTTCCCACTCAGAATCTAAGCTTRAACTTGGTGCTGTGGCAATGTCTCCCACAAGATCCTGCCTTGAGGGGGGACAGCCTGCCTGAGGGGCAGCACTGCTGTCACCTGCAACTTGGACACTCACAGGGAAAAGAGGAGCCTTGTAAGGCACGCGGCTGTTCCTGTCTGGGAAGTGGGAGCTGTGTGCTCCAGCCCAGAGTGACTCCAGGCAGAGCTTCCAGGGCAGGATGGGAYCCAACACACATAAATCTCAGAGCAAGTATCCCTGGAGGACAAGGGGTGAGTGAGGAGTGACTCAAATCACCTGTGGCTGTGTTAGAATATTGCTCTTTTAATTAGTCCCTGCAGTGCAGCCGAGACCACTGGAGCCAGAAAGGTGCCACCACTGTTCCACAGGTGCTCTGGTCCTGGAGCAGCAGGATCCATGGCATGGGCCATGACACTGTGTGCGGCAGAACATTGGCCAGAGCACGGTATCATGTGGGSCATGAGCTGGGACACCTGGTAGGGAAGGCACCACGTGCAGGACAGGGAAGAGACAGCTCCAGGGAGACCTCAGAGCCCCTTCCTTCAGTGCCTGAAGGAGTCCAAAAGAGCTGGAGAGGGACTTTGGGCAAGAGCATGGAGTGACAGAACAAGGCTTCGAACTGCAAGAGGGGAAATTAAAGTTAGATATGTGGAAAAAACTCTTTCAAGTGAGAGTGCTTATGCCCTGGCACAGGGTSYCCAGAGAARCTGTGGCTGCCCCTGGATCCCTGGCAGTGTCCGAGGCCAGGTTGGACGGRGCTTGGAGCAACCTGGTCTGGTGGAAGGTGCCCCTGCCCATGSCAGGRAGTGGAACTGGATGATCTTTAAGATCCCTTCCAGCCCAAACCGTGCTGTGATTCYCTCATTCCGTGACTCTGCAGAGCTGCCCGGGTCACCGGGAGCAGATTCGGGCCCGGCGGGGTTACAGGCCCATCCCGGCGCGTTCCCCCCTGGCCCATTGCGGCCCAGGCCCGCCCCGCCGTGGCACCGCCCGCCCAGCCCGGCCGCCCCGCCCGCCGCCGGCAGGTGCCGGAGCCGCCGCCGGAGCCGGGAGCCGGTAGGTGCTGGGGGGCGGCGGGGGTCGGGCGTGGGGCCGGCGGAGCTCGGGGGCCGGCGGGAAGGCGGTCCGGGCCCCCTCAGCCCCGGACAGGCCGCGGCGCCTCCCGGCTGCGGGACCGGCTGCGGACAGGAGGCACCGAGCTCCGGGGGTGACACCGAGCTCCGGGGCTGACACCGAGTCCCGGGGGTGACACCAGGCACGGGGGGACACTGAGGAGCGAAGGGGGGACACCGAGTACGGGAGGACACTCAGCACCGGGGGAATACTGAGCGCAGGCGGGGACACAGGCAGAAGACCAGCACCACACGCTGCTGGGAAGAAAAGGGGAGGAAATCAATCCCGRTTAACTCTGTGAGGACGGAGCAGGCCGAAGGAAGGGCTCGGTGCTCGGCCGCGGCTGGAGCGTTCTCTGCGGAGCCGGGGAGAAGAGGTACAGCTGGATGGGGACGTGGGCCGGGAGAGGAGCGGGACACAGCCCCGGCCTCGCATGGGCCTTCAGCGCTGACAGAGTGTCGCAGGGTACTGCTGAAATCTTACAAAGCCTCAGCTCTGTGCCTTCAGCAGTGCCGGGAAGGCTTGGGACGGGAGGGCTGGSATGAAATTTAATCTGGTGGAAAGCGAGGTCGTGTACTTGGGAAAAGACTTCCCGGTGTAAGGCGAGCGCTGCTGCCCGGGCGAGGTCATGAGCAGGCGGGGGCTGCGGGGAAGGCACAGCTGAGAGAGGAGCAAATGAGATCCGGACAGATCCAGGGAGAGCAGGGAAGGCCTAGGAAAGAACGTGTGTGATTCCAGTCATCCCTACTCGGGAGAGGCGAGTTCATCTAGTGATTAGGGATTATGAGCCCATTTTAGAGGAGCTGAAAGAAGCTGAGATGTTTCAACAAACGGCAAGAGAAATGATGATGGTGGGTATGATTGCCCATTAGGACATTAGCAGTGAGATGAGGGGATCTCCTTCAGTTAGTGCATAGCATGGCACAGCAACGCCAAGGAATAAATGTTAGTGGGAAGCTGGAAGGTTTTTTTTAACCATTTAAATAGTGAGATCTGGGTTCTGCCTCCCAAGGGGACTGGAGAGGCAAAGGGCAGCAGYTGCAAGGCAGTGTTCAGTTGCTTTAGGCAAAACACAGGCGGTTATGGTTGCTGCTGAATGGAGGAATGAGGTTGGGATCCTGGGGAGAGCTCCGGGGCTGTGCAGAGGAGTGGGAACAGGCAGGCTGGGATGGACACTGCCATACYAGTGTCCTCTGGATCCTTCATGTGAGCCATGCTCAAGGTTAAACTTCTCCAGGTCACTGGAAGTTTGTGCCTCTTGGCCTGAGGAAAAGCTGCTCTGAGGTGGTCTTCTTGCACCAGTGAGAACTGGGGAGGGGACTGGTAGTTGTCACATTTCAGGCTGAGCCTAGAATATCAGGTGGTAGAGATGAGATTAGGCACAATGATTGTAAGTAGAAACGTTTGAAATTATAGTTTTAGTGGGTTTGGGCTGTATGTAGAACTCTCTGAGAAACTCTTTGGGAATATGCACAAGAGCTTCCTGTTTGTTCCCTTCACCCAATGTTCTTAAAACAGGGCTTTAGTTTCGGCAGGGGCCCTGCTGGTTTCAGAGTGTGACCGGAGTAGGCAGCAGGGAAAACTACAGTGAGTAATGCATAGCATGGTACATAACCATAGTATGTCATTCATTCATGTTTAGGAACTAAACAAACTCGTGTGGAAAGCACAGGMTGAAAACTCCCTTCTCCCAAAGGCTTCTCTGTCTCAGTGTTGTGGTGACAGCCATGTGCCCTGGGAAATCCCCGGAAGCRTTTAGCGATGGACCTGCTCTGTCCTTCTTAGATGTTACGTGAGGAGCTAATTCCTGCTTGGAGGTGGGCAGGTGGTGACTTCATGGCTGTAACAAGGGCAGGGGGATGGCGCAGTGTCCCCAGATGTCCCCAAGCGATGCCAAGTGGAGCAAATGTGGTCAGTCCTGCCCAGCTGCTCTTATAGGGGTGGTGGGGCTGTGGTGGCTGTGTCTGCTCAGGACTTGAGGCCTTATCAATCAGGCTGATCTGAAAGAGAGGCCAGACAAACTTAAGAGAATGAGAATACACAACTTTAATCCAGGCCTAACAGGCCTRCTGGTACATTAGGGCAGACAAAAGCCTCCTCCTGAGGCTACACCCGAAATGGACACTGGGTCACGAGATCTTCACCTTTTATAAGTTCTGCCTTATTAACATATTGGGTCTTAATTCTCCAATGATCTTTACAGGTGATGATGTCAACCACCCCAAACTTGCTCCCCCCAACTCACTGTTGTTTACATATTTTGGGGCTCTCGGGCAGTGAGGTGTCCTTGGATTCAGGCTCAGAGAGGGATTGTTTTGTCTAAAGATGAAAGAACGGTAGTTTTAGTGCTGTACTAGGGAAGTACAAGAATACAGATGCATGRAAATAGAGAAACKAAAAATCCTAAGGCATCAGACTGACTCAGGTTGGTGCTGGGAATGGAGATGTGTGTGTTCCAACTGAGTTCCAAACATCCTGCCACAGGTGTGACAGGGACAGGTAACAGTGAGCGAGCTTCTCTGATTTCAGAACCTGAGCCCTTCCTAATAGGATGAAAGACCATGCTGAGCTTCTTGTGTTCCCTTACAGATATTGCACCTCAAATTCAGTTCTGAAATTCAGTTCCTTGTGTTTCTGCTCTGCTCTGTCTCAGCTGYAATTGTGAAGGGAGGGAGAAGTCTCCCTCAGCACCTGCTGTTGGTTTATGACCTTATTTTTGAAGTTCCCTTCCTAACCAGCTCTTTCTGTGCCTGGGAAGCCACACTGTGGGCACTGCTTTCCTTCTGGATGAGCCATAGGTGGTAAACATGCTCTGGGAGCATGGCTGTGGTGCTCCTGTAGCTGAGGGATGTTCAACCGGGGGCCAGACTAGAGCCTGTCCACAGCTCTTACATTTTGGGGGGTTTGGGTCCTTGTTACGGTGTTGTCACCTGCAAAGCGTTGCCATTGCCAGTCTTACTAACACAACCAAAGAAGGAATGAAAGTAATTTCATTATGTAAAAGAATATCTCTTTCTCCCCTTCAGATGTGAATTGAGCAGATAAATGCATGTGTTTAAAGGATGTAGTTGATTTGCCAGTATGAGGATAAGTGGTTTTGGAAGGAGATACACAAACTTCTTAGTATCTGCTCTGATCCAAGACTTGTTTTTTGCTTGTGAGTAAAGAGAAGTATGAAATTCAGTGTTCTTTGTCTGTTTGTGGTACATTGTAAAGCCCTATATTTGATTTCTTCTGATTGCATTAATCAGGAGAGAATATCCTGGATCGAAAGAAGTGAGTTTTTTTAACTAGTGGGTTTTTTAGGGTCTGCAGTGGGGCTGGTGTTTCACTTCTGGCACTGTTACCAGGSCTCAGTACATGTGCTGAATGTACCATGTGACAGTTTCCCTATAACTTTCCTGTACCTTTCCAGGAAAGATTGGTGGCTGCCAGGTGAGCCAGAGAGGAAGTAAACAGCATTTGCATAATATGGAGATTAAAATAATAACAAAKGGAGCAGGACTGAATATATCTTTGAGCTTCTAGACAGGTGTGCCAGCTTYTCAGAGGTGTCCTGCCATAGTGATATGAGCAAAGTTGCTGAACACAGGGTGAACAGGAGAGTTGAGAAACAGCAAATAGATGCTGCTGTCCCTGGTAGCTCTTAGCAGCAGTCACTGATGTCCTAAAGGGAAATATTTTAATASTGTTTGTGCACTACTCTTCTAGTCRATATAGGAAGAGTGATRGTTTGTAGTGGGAACTTCAGCTGSAGGTTTTTGGTTGGGTATGCTTCCAGGACCTGATTTTGCAGCTCTTATGCAGGCAGAGGACTYCAGCCTAGAGCCARTCAACCCTYSTGAAGGTTTCAGAGCAACACACCTGAGCCCACAAGTGTGCAAACACAGAGGTCTGTGTACCCTTTTTCCTTCAGAAAACACATGATGAGCAACTTCTGCCTTGGGATGTGATGTTCACCTTGCTGTTTTTCTGCTGTTCCCAAACAGTCCTGGGTATCCATCTCACAGCTGGAGAGAAGCAGTGCCACTTCCATAAGCAATGTCAGATCTTTGCATGCTCTGCACAGGACCTGTCTCCTCCTCAGATCAAAGGGAATGCAATTGGAGCAGCTGCCATAGGAAACCACGATCCATTTTCTCACCARAATAAAGTCTCTGTTGCAGGGGGAGCAGTTTTTATTTTCAGCGTGAAAYGCTCAGGGAGACTCTTGACTGCTGTTACAGTTTTGCTTAGGGCCCATTCATTCKGAGCAGCCTCACGGCTGCAGTCTCAAATTTGTGCATTTGTGGTGTCGAGAAAGGGCTATTTGAGAACAGCCCTATGCTGGTCATTGATCTGGATAGAGGATGGAGGCAGGAGCAAAATGCATCATTGCTGAACATCTCCACGTGAGGCACTTCAGTGCAGCTGTCTTTAATCTGGGCTCTCTTAGCAGGCCTGCATTTAGAGTAAAGAAATAAAAGAAATAGSCCCAAAAGGTGATTAACATCTTAGGAACTGTGCAGAGCAGCTTCTGGCAGTGYATGTTTGACTTTGTACCACTTGGCACGATTGAACCTGAGATCATCAGAGAATGAAGAGCTGAGCTGGGGCTTTCTGTGCAAATTAAGTAATTTATTTCGTGGTTACTTACTGTGATTAGTAAGGTAACYATGCGTTAGTAATCTACCACTTGCCTCCTTTATATACAGAAAAAGGAGTATTACCCAGTTCTCCTATAGATTTTAGGATAWAGCATTTGTGCTGAGATGGGGGTCCCACTGCCCTGAACTTTCCTTCTTGTATATGTTCCTGAACATTCTTGGATACCCAGCCTTGCATTTAGAAAGAAAATCTTCCTTACCTTGCCCTAACAGCCTGGCTGTCTATTAACAGTTTTGGAAGATATTTTTGGAAGTATTCTTGCTTTAAGCTTACACATTGTTCCATCCTGCATTCTGCCTCAAAGTCCTAAATTCCATCCATTACATCTTACTGTGATGCATGCACAACCCATGCTGTAGCTATACTTCATCTTTATTTGCTCCTTGCATTGCAGAGAAAATGAATTTTACTCACAATTTGAACCATGACAGCCTTTTGCTTTGGGACAGTTTCCTTGAGCTGTCATTTTGGGAGTTAGTGTCAAGGTTGGGTCTACATATGAAGGGTTTGTGGTTTTCCCAGCCGTTCCCAGAGCTGWGAAGAGGTGAGCAGTTACACCTGGAGCAGTTACACCTGAGCACAGGTGATCTGCCATAGTCTGGGGGCAGCAGGCACCAGCTCTGAGGATCTTCCCACTTCCTACCTTTGCAACTTTAATCTGACAGTACCTCACAGGGCAAGAGAAAATGAATTGAAGGGGGTTTTTCAAGCACATTTATTTGATGGTAAAGGTGAACCCCCCTTCCCTGATTTGTGAGGGATCATCGAGGAACTGCATTAAAAATAAGCCCCTCATTGCTCAGAAATTGCTTGTGCTTCCTCCCAGAACCCCACAGCTGGAGAGCAGGTGTAATCTTTCAGATGATGGGTGAGTGAACAAGATTACTGTCCTGGGGAGAATTACTGTACAATTGATTTCATTTAGGTCACAGAACAAAGACTGTCAYGTGGGAAGACTTGAGCAAAACCTGGCTGCAGCCTGGCCTTGCTGGGGGCCAGACAGGCAGTGCTGAGGCTGGATGTGAGATGGGAACACTTGGCTTTGGCTCGTCTGTTCACAGAGTTGTGGGAATCCCTTCCAAGTCGTGTTTTACCTCATGCCCTTCCAGTGTGGGGAAGTGAAACAGTTCCTCACCCTCTGCTAATAGCATCCCTGAGATCAATGTGCTTTTCCAAAGGGAAAGCACTTGTCCAGCCTGGAAATCTTTGGGGTATTTGGATGCTAATGCTGCAAAGGAACGAAAATCGGCACAAACTGGGAGCAGTTTGTGTCCTGGCAGCCGTGCATGGCTGAGGGGGTGTTGTGGCCAGGAGCTGCTGCCGGGAAACACCAGCAGCTTTTCCCAGTACAGCAGTTTGCTTCCCAGGAGCAGAAGGAGGGTCAACTGCTTTTTRTGGCAGTACCATGTGTTTGCAGAGCTTTTGAAAATAAAGATTGACTAATATGTTCTGGATTTACTTGTTCATATCTGCAAGACCCAGAACAGCTGCTGTCCCATGTTTTCTCTCCTTCCCTTTTGGGTTGGTTTGTTGTGGGTTGTTTCTTTTTTTTCCAAATGGCCATGACTCAGCCCTTCCCTGCTGCTCTCTGAATTTCCTGGTTTCTGAATAGGCTATTCTTGGGACAGCAATTCCTGACAGATAGGAACAAGGGAAGTGTTGTGTTGTTTTCTTTATTTCTTCTGTGGCCTGCATAAATGCTCCGCTTCCCTCTGATTTCTGCCTTGTTCCCACGTTACTGAATCGTCCTAAATTGGTGGATGTCATCTGGGGCATGTTGCCCTTGTAGCAAAGGAGCCCTCTCAGACATGATCCAGGCTTCCACAGCAGCAGCTTTTCTTTCCCAGCAGGGTGGTGGTGACAATCCTAAGCAYGGAGGGTTAGACTGCTACAGCTCTGTCTGTTATAAAGCTTAAATCCACCTTGTTTTAGCCCCTCTGCCTCCAAGGAGCTGTGCTTGGCCCTCCCATGATCTACTGGGCAAGGGGCTGATCAGGTGAAGACCAGCACCATGTCCATGCAGGATCGGGTGGCTCAGCCTGCCTGTGGGTACACAGCTGCCTCTGTGKGTACTGTCACAAGTAAGGAGGAAATATCACCTAGAATTTAAAAACAATGAAAAAAAGCTTTCTAATGGCTTATTTATTGACCCCCGCAGATGGCAGAGGCTGAAAAGCTAAAGGATGCTCGTCTCTGGAACACTTTAAAACAAAAAGCTTTTGGATTTGTTCTGAAGGTCATTCCTCTGTAGTGTCGGCTGGGGAAAGTCACCTTCTGTGGCAGGGTGCACTCCCCAGGCCAGGTGTGCTGGCTGCTGCTCTTGATGTGCAGTTGGAAGTGAATTTGGTATCTAACATTAAACAATCTTTGCTGGGTTTTAGTTTTATTAAGAGCCCAGCTCTTTCAAGACACAGTTGTATGTGAGGGGTAAGTAGCCTAAACTGTTGTATATTTTGCTTTGAAAATACAGTTGGCTTTTTAAAAACCCAGAGGTAMTCTTATGTTTTCTCAAAGCCTGTAGTTACCAGTAGAAATTTCTCAAACTAGAGGGCTCAAAACACAGGGGCAGTGTTCTTCCTTAGCATCCCTCCACGTTTTTGGATATGCTGTATTGTTGTTAAGCCAACCAAGAGAAAAGCTGCCCTGTGTGAGTAGGCTTTGAGAACATTCACTGCCAGATTAAATTAGCYTTTCTGAGAATAAATTAGTTGTTGTGATGCAGGCAGCCCCGCTCTCTGCAGCTGTAAAATCCGCGTGTGCTGGTATCTGCAGCAGATAAATGATGTGTTCGGGGCTGTGCTGTTAACAGGAGATTAGATTTCTGGCTGGGGATGAATGAAAAGCAGCCTGTTAGATTTTATTGATTATTTCTCCAAATGAGAAGCAGGCCACCCTTTTAAAGGAGGGAAAGGAACCCCTGCGATTCACGGCAGCTCCATTTTGGGAGAAACTYATGGACTAGAGCCAATGCTGTACCCCTGCTGCAGTGACTCTAACCTGGGATGCTTTTGAGATCCTCGGGGCTCCTGGTCACCCAGATCATGGCAGAAGGGGAGGATAAAAGCTGGAACATGGAGTGGAGGAGTCCAGTAGGGATGGCATTTTGGCTGCTGCCAGCTCCTCTGGGCTTGTGTTTTTAGCTGAGCACTGGATAAAAAGCTGCTGCTGGTGTGTTTGCACTGCCCTTTTCTTGGAGGCGTCTTTGGTTTGTCTCCTAATTAACTTAATGCCTTTATTGTGCTTTGTGCYGCATCAGGAAGTGCTTGCAGGAGGCTGAGCCTGTGCTGGAACCTCAGCTTGTCCTTCCCACCTGCGCTGCTGGGACCTCTCAGCTCCTCCAAAATGTTCATGTAGTCTTTGAGCAAGCTGGGACTAGAGACCATTTCCACTGCTGTTAAATGTCAGCTCTTTCCCTGGGCTTGTTGCAGGTCTTCCWCAGAGACGTCATCTGGAGCATATTTGTATTTTGGGAAAGGAGGTTTCCCCCAGAGTTCATGGCTGCCACAGGGGGTGTTAATTTAGCCTTTCAGACTCTCCTTGCTATGATTCAGGATGGTTTAGCATGGTGGGAGCTCAGTTTGGAGCTGCCTGCTGGGCTATTCTGATGTGAGAGAAAATAGTTCCCAGCTTGTTTAGTGTGGTAACTGTGGCAGCTGCTCTGTCTTCCTCAGGCTCAGGCRAGGATTTGAGCAGCTGAGCTATTTACCTGCCCTCAGGGTATCCTGCTATTATGGGCTTGAATCTTCCCCATCCTCTGCTGTGGGAGCAGTGACCCATCCTCGGGACTATTCCAAACCCTCTGACCAGMGATGCTTTTCGTGCAGCAGCAAAGCAGTGAGGTGTTGCTGTGACAGAGAAAGGTCCATGCTCTAGGCTCTTCCAAAACCTGAGGTGTGTTCTGTGTGTTAGGGCTGCTTGGAGTCCAGCTCTGTCCTAGATTTTCTGTGGGAGATCTGGGGAAGGTGTTAGGAAGGAGTTATCRGGAACTGGTGGGGCTGCAAACTGAAACCACAGCCATGGAATACCRTGGAGTGAAAATGACTTTACTAGACCGGGAAATCAGTGTGGACTGGGCAAATCTGGTGGGAACTGTAGGAGGAATTGGGAATGGCAGGTGCTGTGTGTGACTCAGTGGTGCTCAGCACTGGGCACACTCAGTGGTTGTTGATTAATCCAAGGGCTTTCCCCTCTGGGACATCGTCATCTGTCCTTGAGCAGCCCGAATGAGTTGGGCCTGGGAGCAGGGCACTGCAGGGTACCCYCCTCCTGTCAAAATGCCATGGACAATCCAGCCTCACACTGGTGGCCCAGGGCTGCTCCAGGAGATGTCCCAGTCCGGAACTGGGAAGTTGTGTGGGAGCAAGAAAGTGAATGTGGCAGCACAAATGGCCTCAGCATGGAAAAAGTCCTTCTAGTGCACATCTTTGGATGCGTGTGGGTCCTCCTTGTTGGCAGTGGGACTCAGAGACATCTCAGACCTTGCACACATGATCCTGTTGAACCCTAAACCACACACCTTTGCAAAGAGTGAGCCTTGGCCTTACATAAAATTGAGTGACATTGAGCACTTCACACTAGTCCTGAAAAAAAGCCAAGGTGACACTGTACCTGTTAAATGTGAATGTCAGCAGCTTCTCTGGCGCCAAGGGGGGGGATCTGTGAGCATGGGAAATGCTAATGTTGGAGGCTGGAGTCGGTCCCACAGTGAGCTGGTGCTCTCCTCAGTAAGGAAACATCAGTACCATGACATATGTTTTGTACAGCACTTGAAAATGGATCTGGAATCACCACCAATGTATTCAAAATTATTTCATTGTGTTGAAAAATCTGCAAGGGAATTCTGAATATGCTCTCAGGCACTGATTAATTCTGAAACTGAAATGCAAAAGTGCTGATCATCTCTGACTCTAATTTTCTCCTCCCTTGGAGCTCACTGTGCCATTTAATGGATGTCACACATCTACTCAGTTTGRTTCAGCAATGTAGCTATGTTATTTGACTTTCTCTCGAAAAATTCTRTAGAAGGAGGGAGAAATGAAAGAATGAGTGCATAAAGAAATAAAATACTTTTAGTTTAATGTTGGAAAGGGAATCTATAAAATCCTGAGTTTTGCTGAGGGGTATAGTGGGTACTCATTGTGTATTCACCTTCCCTGTGCTGCTGTCCCCCAGATGGGAGGCACCAGATGCCGACAGCAGGAGATGCTTTTTGTGTAGGTAACTGAAGAGCAGAACTCAATGCTCTGCTGTGGCTGGGCTTGGTGACTGGGAATGATCTGGGGTACTCTATGCAGAAACTCCAGGCTGCCCCATCTCCAAAACCCTGAGTGCTGAGAGTGGAGGAGACTGACAGTTCTGCCTTTGATCCCTTCCTGACTCATCCTTAAGCCTCTGTTCTGGACTGCCGTCAGAGGTGAGCTCGGATCTGTGACTATCCTTAGGAGCTGTGGAGCTTCTCCCCGACCTCCTGAGGCTTCTGCTTGCTGTTAAGCTCCTTGAGCTGGGGTATTTTTGTTTGCTTGATTAAATGAACAGCTATTCTTGTGGCACAGTCGTGTTTGATGCTATGTTAAAGCACAGTGTTGGAGTAGATGTTGGGTTTAGTTGAATCTCAAGATTCTGGCAGGTTGTGTTATCAGCATTATTAACAGATATCAAAGGGATGATGTAATGCAGGATGTATCCTCTCAGGGGGAAAATTAAGTAGATAGAGAGGACCGGAGGCAACAGCTGCTGATATCACTGCATGCTTTCCCATGGATGTTATCAAGCATTAGCTTGGATTCTTTGTGAACTCCACTGAAAGTCTCATGGAAAAGCTCTCTGGTTCCCCAGGGATTTGGCTTGCAGCACCCTCCTTTTCTCATCACTCTGGAGCAGACTGGTAGGATGCAGAGGAACTCAGGTTTATCTTTAATGGTTTTTTTTAGTCACACTCATGAGAACACCTGGTGTTTTGCAGCCTGTCTTCTCCCATGCAGCCAGGACACCAGCTGGAAGGGCCTGAACAGTGAGCATCTCCTGAATGGSAGAGTGGGTTCTCCAGGTCCAGTAGCAGCCTGTGGAGCTGCCTGGCTGCAATGTGCTTCCTGCTTGYTCTGTGTTCAGCAAACTTGCTTTTGGGGGCCAAATTTAGCTGTCCTGGTTGTGTGGAGTTCTCTGTGTACACCTGAGCCTTCCCCAGTGCACTGACACAAGGGCTGGGGTCCATTCTTGAAGTGTGGGGCCATGGTCTCTCCTACCTCTTCAGCCCTTCCTGGCTCCTGGATGTCACTGTGAGCTCTGTCAGCACATGATGCTTCCCACAACCGTGTGCCACAACTTCAGAGCCAAGAGCAGAGAGAAAGAGCTATCTTAGTTTGTTCTGTTCATTTTGGATAGTTTTTCTTTAAATGTTCAGGTTAACCAGGTCCTGGCAAGGCTGTTTCTGCAGCCCCAGTGTGAAGAGCCAAGAGTGCTTGCTCAGCCTATCYGGAGGCGAATAGCACTGGAGAGAATCCCAGAGGCAGCAGCAGGTCCTGCAAATGCTCCTCCTGCACGTAACCCTTTGTGGGTGTTGCAGATAAACCCTCCTTGTCTTAAGCAGGGAGGATTTTGTGTCTGGTTTTCCTGATATCCGTGCAGAGATGCTGCTGGGAGCGGTAATTTGAATCTCTGGCCAAGAACAGCTGAGCTGGGGCTGCACCRTGGAGATTATCTGATTGTGCTTTGGATTTAATGCTCTGAGAAATCTTGTTTTGGATACCGCACCTGGCTCCCATCGAGGATCCTGCTCTGAGGTGATTTGTCTGCTGGGTGATGGTGGCACATAGAAGGTCAAACAATATGTCCAAGGTCCCCAGGTAAATTACTGCAGTGGGGATGCTTCTCCAGAGATTCACACACTGGAGAGCAGAGCAGGCAGCTTTGGCTGTCTGACATACCTGGATTGAATGGTGAAAAACCTTCTTCTCCAGCATTCCTGTGTTTTAAGGGAGAGCTGCTGGCCTGCCTTGCCAGCTGAGCTCTCTGTGCCCGCACTGAAGGAGCAGTCTGACCCTCCTGGAAGAAGCAGTTTGCTGCAGCTGAAATCTTAGTGCAGAAGTGTGGGAGAAATCTGCTGTTCTGAGAGCAGCCTGACTGTTCCTGCACGGTGGGTTTGCRCTCCCTGGCAGTGATTTGGACTAGGGAAAACACATCTGAGTCACCCAGAAAAAGAACAGACCCTTCCTTCAGTCCCTCACTTGGGTTTCTGTTTCCATCGGAGCCTTGTGGAGCACTGCAGGCATGCGCCCTCTTGCTGCCTTGTCCAGGACCAGGGTGAGGAGTTGAGGAGGTGCTGCCAAGGTTAACAGCGGGTAAAGGAGTGGGTACATGGTCAAGGATTGCTAGGACATCCTCATTCTGAAGGAGGCTGAAGCACTCTGTGCTGYTTATTCCTCCCCTCCTGGTTCCGAGGAGGTGGTGTGCAGGCTGGAGGCAGCAAGCGCGCATGGGAAGAGGCAAAGCTGAGGGGGAGCTTTGGCTCGTTTGCAGGGAAAACATCTTTTTGTTGTTCTGCATAAAAACCAGGCAGAAACAGCCACTGGTACTGCTTGCTCAGCAGGGATTTTTGCTGCCTTTCCTTTGGAGGTAAGAGCTCTCCGGTGGGATTGCGCGTGGTGGGAGCTGAGCCACATCCCTGCGAGCGGGTGTGCGCACCGAGAGGGCAAAGCCTGTGAGCTCCGGGCACAGGGTGAGGGCAACATCCCTGTGGGTTCTGGGCACAGGTGTAGCACAGGGAACACGCAGCTCCAGGCTAGGTTTGGAGGTGYCACTCTGAAATGCTGTTATGGAGGAGGGCAGTGGGGGTTGGGATTGCCATGGTCAGGGTATGGCTCTGCACCCCTCATCCCACCCTGCTTGGTTCTCCCTCCTAAAGCTCCTTTGGAAGAGTAACAGACTCTGGCTCAAATGACATTTTGCCAGCATCTGATCTGCCTTTTGTGCTCATACCCTTCCTTAGTCTCAGTATTTGCCAGTTTCTGGAGCACATAGCCTGTGGCACACAGGTATCTTTCTTGGGGTCAAGAACACTGGGATAGTGTTGGCCACAATGATGTTTCTGTTTCTAAAGGAAGGGTGCTGGGCTCAGTGAGGGCCAAGCGTCTTCAGAACTCTTGGCTTTTAAAGCTGTATTTCCAAAAGCCTGGAAGCCAAAATCTGCATCTCTTTGATGTGCAGTGAAGCTGAAAGTGCTCTGTGTATTTTCTCTTATTTATTTGTTGAATTTTAGTGTGGTTTTTTTTTCATTCAGTATCGGAAGTTGGGTTTTACTGTGGAGGAAGAGCTCCAAAAATGTGCAGCAGCAGCTTTTGAAGTGTCAACGTCACCGAACGTGGTTGACTATGAACAAATGCTGCTTCCTGTCTCAGTGGCTGGAGCYACTGCTGCTACAGGGAAAACAAAGCTGAATTGCTATGGATCTCAGTTATAAGGGCAGGAGGAGCAAGGACAGCACAGGCTGTGTCTGCCCCTGGGATGGATCTCAGTGGGGTTGTGAGGCTGACTCAGAGCTGCCGGTGCCAGCGCTGCACCACCACGGCTCACACGTGAGTTGGACCTGCCAGCATCTGCTCTGCCCTTGCCAGGTTTGTCTCACCCATGGAGATTTCWTCCGGGAGGAAGCAGCCTGAAGCACAAGCAGCTGCTGCCAGGGAAGAATGGCATTGATAGACCAAATCTTTGTGTCTCCCAGCAGTGCAGGGATGATCTGTGACTGCTCTCTTTGTGGCATTRCCTATTTTGTGTTGCTAGGACCTGTTCTGGTGACACAATGTTCCCTGGTCCCACTGCACACCAGTTATTTTTKACAAGTGGTTCCCACCATAGCTGTTTGGAGAGCTATGTGCAGACCTTTCCTCTTGCCATGTTTGAATCTCAGCCGCTTTCTGCAGTGATGTAGAGGGGAAAAAACCAGCATGGGACACTGGACCCTGACACATCTGATCCTCTCATCACTGCTGCTTTGTATCAATTTAGGATGTGTCTGTAATRGGAACCAGGAGCTTTAGGGTATTGATGGATGATCTTTGGACAACGGCCTGGAGTGACAGGACAAGGGGGAATGGCTTCACCCTRCCAGAGGGCAGGGTTAGATTGGAAATTGGGAAGAAACTCYTCCCTGTRAGGGACRTGAGGCCCTGGCACAGGGTGCCCAGAGAAGCTGTGGCTGCCCCTGGAYCCCTGGAAGTGTCCRAGGCCAGGCTGGACAGGGCTTGGAGCAACCTGGTCTGATGGAAGGTGTCCCTGCCCAYGGCAGAGGGTGGAATGAGATGGGCTYTGAGGTYTTTTCCAACCCAAGCCATTCTAGGATTCTACAATCCCTCATTAATTGGATCTGGAGTTGCTGAGCACAGGAAGGAGGTGGATTAGAAAGCCTTGTGTTTCCACAGGCATGGCTGTGTGCTGCCCCACGGCACTTTGGCTGTGCTTGCTTTGCAAGAAGCCTCAGATAGACCTCTTGGGGCTGGGGGTTACACCTCTTATCTGCATAGGGGATCTAGAAATCTGTTGCCATGGRTTTGTTCTTCTCACCCAAAAGCTTTCTGGAATGAGATGCGGGTGCACAGAGCCAGGGAGGACACACGGATTGTGGCCACAGGTGGGCCAAGCCCTCTCTGCTTTGGGGCTGCAATGGAGCTGTGTTTGTCTCACTGCTGTGCCCCAGCAGGTTAATGAAAATCCTTTCATTTTCTTTAGCAAATATCCATCCCCTTGGGGCATGAGGGTCTTTTGTCTTTGTTTAACAGAAACAGTGTTTGTGATGATTCTGAGTGGATTTATCCTCTGTAGTAAAGTTTGAAGAGGAAACCAGTAAAAGCTGTTCTTCCAGCTGAGAAGAGCTAATCTGTSCTTTTAGCTGGAAATAGCATCTCCTCTCTCCATCCTTCTTCTGATAATCAGYTCCTTTGGAGTCTTAGGATATATTRCAGTGTGTCCTTGTTCCAAAGAACCTGCACAAGACATTGGTGATTCCATCAGATCTTGAACTTAAGCCTGGTAATCTTGGAAYACTGCAGGGCTCTCRGTGCCAGGGTGGTGAGGGATGCTCTGGGGAGCTCTTGCCCAGCGCCGAGGGGAAGCTGACTGCTYTCTGGTTTCCCACAGAGCTCTCCGTCGGGAATGGGCCAGACCCTCATTAAGATGAAAGAAAGCACAGGAGAAACAGCTCCTAAGAGGCTTAAAAGCAACAGGCTTTATTTTCCTCCTGGGAAGGGCACATAGCCAACATCTTGCTCTTTACAGATCTCTCTTAATAAGCAGAATATTGCAATAGGAGCAACTGAGCCTGCCAAGTACAAGCAGAACAGCCCTGCATCCCACAGTTTCCTTCATCSCAGTGCACGTGTGGCTGTGTGCCCCACGGGCTGTCACCCTCGTGGCTGCCATTCCCTGCTGGGCAGGGTGGCAGCGTTAATGGCTGCTTCACCCCGGGGCTGTTGCTTCATCTGATGGGTGTTGGTGAGGGACGTGGGTGGGTCTCCTCCTCTCCTGTGTTTTCTTGCAGCTGCTTTGATGGGGGGAGGCTGGGGAGTGTTGAAAGGTGTTACATTATGGGAAAGCAGCATCTGAGCGGGAATGGGAGATGTATTACGTTAGAAAAGCCCCATGGGCTCAGTGGCCTGTGAGGGCAAGGAAAGCTCCCCGGCAGGCTGRTGTCCCAGGTAAGGACTCAGGGGTGCTCTGGTTGGGCTGGGCTCATCCAGGACTCCTGCAGGCATCAGGATAGGAAGGTCTGAGGCTCCTGGTTGCACACGGTGGGGTGGCTGGCTACTTTGAGAAGAAAAAATCCTATTTTTCTTCACATCCCCACTGAGCTAAAAGGAGCACGGCCCAGTTTGTAGCTTTGTAGGTCACTGAAGGAAAAGGCAGGCTCTGCAGTATGCCTGGAAATGCTCTGTGCCRTGGCAACTCTGCTTCCCTGGGCTCTTAGGAAGAAATTGGTGTGAGAAGCAGGAGGAAGATGACCCCCAGCTGCCCTGGTYTTACTCTTTGAAGCTATGTGGCTGCAACACCACTTCAGACCTTGGGGGAGAAATACTTGTCAGGAAATATGGACATCCTGGAGGAGACCCTGTGCCTGTCAGGAATCTGCTCAGCTCCTGGGGGGATCRGTGTGCTCCTCCATGAGCAGCAACAGGTGCTGCTGCTCCTCCAGGGACTGATTAGATTTCCTTCTACCTTGCTCRGTGGCAGGGAGCTTGAACTAGGAAAAAAGGAGTGGAACAAAGCAAAGCCAAGCAGGTGAGGGAGGGATGGGTCTTCCTGCCTTGCTTGCCAAGTCCTTGGCTCTGCTTGACCCGGCAGCTGCAGGTGGAGGTGGCTGAGCCCCACAGGCCCCTCTGTGGGCACACCTGCAATGCAGGGCTGGGGCAGCACCGKCTGCCTGGCCTGGTGCCCGTGCAGGCTCTGCTGTGCTGGGGAGGTTGGCTGCTCTGGGCGGGCTGCCCAGCACGTGGCACTGGTGCCAGCAAACGGGAYAAGGAGGGTCACATTTGCTCCTGGCCCATTGGGGTGAAGGATGGAGCTCCCAGCACTSCTCCCTGGGCTTTGACAGCAATGTCACCCGGTCCCATGCTGGATGGCAGCTGTCCCAAGCTCCAAGTGAGCAGCCTCTCACTTGTATTTCCCAATTTAGTCACATCCTACCAGCTATAATTGAGCCAATGGAAACAGATAAATCGAGTTCCTTGATGTTGTTCCACTTCCTTGGATCTCATAGCATGTCAGTGAGGCTTTGCCACATGCCAAGGACATGGAGCCTCGTGCTGGCCATTGARGGGACACGTGGGGAGGCTCCTGCCCAGGGGAGAGAAGGGGTTTGGTGTGGCAGCCAGGGCAGTGCTGCAGCTGTGACTCCTCTCAATCTCTGTAACTCCCTTGCTGTCTCCTTTTACACAGATCCAGTGGGAGAAGTCTCCTTCCAAACTACGCTGCTCAGAGGAGCTGCTTCTCTCAGCTGTCAAGGCCTCTGAGCCCTTGCTGTTAGGAAGAGGACAGGTAAATTGTAGCCCACATGAAATACAGCTCCTGCTGTTAGGTGGTGTTACCTTAACTCACTGGATTTATGTAGAGATGCCCTGTGGGTTTGCACCTCAGAGTTTGCTCTTCAGGCTCAGGGCGGGAATGCTGTCATCCTCTGGGCATTGTGTGTCACTGAGGGTGGAGCTGGGGGCTGGGGGCAGTGTGGGCAGCCCTTCCCCTTATTTGGTACCTCAGCACTGCAGCTGAGGCTCTCAGCACAGCACATTCCGGCCCCAAGCTGCCTTGATGAGCTGCTGTGCAGGTGGAGCTGGCAGGAAGATGTTACACCTTGGACTTGCTGCCTGGTCACAGCCTGTCCAGCYTTGGGGMTGCACCCCTGGTTCTGCCYGGGGTGGGTGCTGAGGCYGGAGCMGTGGTGCCACCARCCCCAGCCTYCTCTGTTACCTGTCACCTCCCTCCYCAYGCACTGCACAGCTCCAAGCAGGTGTCAGTGGGAGGTTGGTGTCACCTAAAGGTTTTTGTCCCTGCAGGGCTGCCTGGAGCCATGTCCAACGACCCACCCCCACCGTACCCGGGGGGCCCCTCAGCACCACTGATAGAAGAGAAGCATGGCCCGCCCACTGCACCAGGTACCTGGGGATGTCCCCGCTGCTCAGGGGTGACATTGCCAAACAGACAGAAGCGAAGCAAGTGTGGGTTCCCTGGGAGGGTCCTGGCTGTGGCCTCTCCTCACTGGGGAGGATGGTGTAATGCCCAGTCATGTCTGTCCCCATGTCACCCTTGGGGGAGGCAGGAGGGGTCCCAGAGAACTGAAAAGAGCCAGAAGCACTCCCAGCTCAAAGCCTGGCACTGCTCCCTGCTGCGGGGTGAATTTGGGCTTCTTGTRGCCTAGAGGATGGGGCTTAAGGGGGTGCTCCCCACCTCTCCCTTCCACGTTGGGGTTGATCCCCTTGGCCGTGCAGCCAGGCCAACATCTTCCCCTCAGCTCTGCTGCCTCCCTGGCCACTGACTCTGTGTTTCCTTTCAGAGGGTGTCACCCCAGTTGTGGGACAGCCGCAGGGGGTTCCCATCCCCCCTCCTGAGTTTGGACCCCCCCCATATGAGCCGCCCTCGCAGCCGGGGTTCGTGCCCCCCCACATGCCCACGGATGGCTCTGGGCCCTACGTGCCACCAGGTGAGTCCTGTGAGGGGCTGGGGGACACAGGAGGTAGGGATGGGCAGCAGCACGTTTCCTTGTGCCCTGGGGAGTGGGGGGGACACAAGAGGGGTTGGGGCTGCCATTTGGGGCTTGCAGCGAGGCTCCTCAGGATGGGGTGGGGGGCACAGTGCCTGTAGCAGGGTTGGCTCCAAGTTTGTATTCAAAGGGGGTGGTGTTGCAGCAGTGTTGGGGGCCTCTCCAATGAGGATCTGGCCTCTCCTAACATGTACAAAGATGCTTACTTGTGCATGTATCTCATTCACAGGCGGATACTACCCACCCCCAGGCCCTCACCCTCCCATGGGCTACTACCCTGCCCCAGGCTCCTACCCCTCTCCCGGTGGCCACACGGCCACAGTGCTCGTCCCACCTGGAGCTGCCACCACAGTCACAGTGCTGCAGGGAGAGATCTTCCAGGGTGCCCCCGTGCAGACTGTGTGTCCCCACTGCCAGCAAGCCATCACCACCAAGATCTCCTATGAGATTGGGCTCATGAGTTTCCTTCTGGGCTTCTTCTGCTGCTTTGTGGGGTAGGTGCTRCAAGCAKAGYTGGGGCCTTGGTGGGTGCTCAGCCYGGTCCTGGTAGCCCCAGTGCTGGTGGCATGGGCTGAGGTGTTGGGCAGGGTGGGGACCTTGGCACAGAGGTGGCACTGGAGCAGCAGAGGGGCTCCAGGGGTGATAGCCCCTAAATTAYTCACATCTCTTGCCCATGACCGAGTGAACCCCATGCCCAGGGGCTGCCCCAGCTCAGCATCTCTGGCTCTCTCTGTGCTCCAGGTGTGATCTCTGCTGCTGCCTGATCCCCTGCCTGTTCGATGACTTCAAGGACGTGACACACACGTGTCCCAACTGCAAGGCCTACATCTACACGTACAAGCGCATGTGCTAACAGCACCCYGGGAGCCACTGGAATGCCACCGGCCCTGTCCCGCTGCCGTCTGTCTCCGCTGTGCATCACTCCTCGCTTCCCCCGCCGGTGGTGTGTATGTGTTATCCCCGGCTCCCTCCCACGCAGAGCTGCTACCACCTGCCCCCAGCTCTGCTCCTCACTGGGAATAGTTGGATTGGTGACACTGGTGCACAGGGGAGGTGGGCCCAGGCCGCAGACGCTGTGTGGGGGCTGCCCTGCAATGCACAGGAGTGGGGAGCATCACTCTGCACCCCAGTATGCTCTGGSGTGCGAGCGAGGCCCCCCTCACCTGGAGCAGCCCTGGGAAGAGCAGCAGCTGCTGGAGGTGCCCACCCCAGTCCCATAGTGCAGGGGGTGCCTGGCTGCAGGGWTATGCTGGGTTGGGAGCACAGGAGTGGACTCGAGCAGCCCATGGTGCCCTCAGAGGATGCAGCACAGCCYTTGTGGCACTTTCAGGAAGGGGCTCAGTGGCAAGGAGACAGAGGGTAGTGCCACACACCAGGTTTCAGTGTGGTTGATGGCATCCTCCAGCCCCGTGGCAAAGCCCCTTTCYGAGGAGAGGCAGAGCTGCCTTTGAGTGCACAGAGGGGCCCGGCAGCAGCACTGCACCCTTATCAGTACCTCCGTCCTGCCCAGTGGCTGCTCCAGCTGCATGCGCCTCCTCCTAGCCCCGCCGTGGCTCTGGGGGCAGGGACAGCTCCTGGCAGCCCTTGCCCCCTGGCAACCTGAGAGCCAAAACTGCACCTGGCATGTCCTGCCTGCCTGGCCCRTAGAGTAGAGGAGTTTGTTACCAGGCTGCAGCTGCAGAGCCACATCCTGGGCCCAGTGGGGGCTGTGAGGTCCTCCTTGCTTGTGGGTGTAGGGGGTATTTTTAGCCCACTCATGTGGGACAGAAGGAAGGGACAAGCAGGCAGCAACAGGAGCTGCCAGCAGCACTCTCACAGGAGGGGCAAGAGGACCTGGGAGCCAAGTTGAGCCTCTCGGGGCTGCTCCTCCCTCCCCTGGCCCCTGCAGCTCCCAGAGCGATGTGGGGAGGTCTCTTAGTACACAGGTCTGCAAACACAGCCTGGCCTGCACAGGCAGGTGCTGTTTGCTCAGGGGTGGAACTGTGGCACTAGTCAGTGTTTTTATGTAAATAAAYAATAGACCCTGAATTTGTGTACATCTTTTCTTTTTCCCTGCTCAAAATTTACAGCAGATCTGCCTGCAGGAGAGCTGAGGATGAGGAGACTGGCAGGTTGGGGGTTTAGCAGTACCAAGCACAGGAGGAAGAGTAGCAGCTTCCCTACTCTACCACGAACCTCTAAGCATGGGGTTGCCATGGCCCTGATAGCACCTGGCTGTGTCCTCTGAACAGGGCAATGGGCATCCCCACATGGAAACTGCCAGGGGAGACAGCAGGGACAGTGGGTGCAAGGGCAGAACTTTCTCAAGGACTGCATGAGTCAGAGACGAGTAAAATGGTGTGGGACTCCACACTCCCTTTCTCCCCATTAACCCCCTCCCCAGCCTCCCCATTCTCCCAGTGACATGCTTTTGGCTTTCCCCAGCTACAGCGTTGCAACTTTTTATTTCAGTCAAGACTTCAGGAAAAGTAACCAATAACCAACCCTCAACCCAAAGTTGCACAGTACACATCTGTCACCTCCATACCCCACCATGATCCTGCCCCCAGACCCAGGGAGCTCCCTCCACCAGGTGTCAGATTTGGTCTCCAGGACATCACACCAAACAGGACACTGCTTTGAGCTAATAGCCCCATAGCACAGCCTCAGCCTCTCAGGGTAGGAAAGCAAGTGCTTGTTGCTGAAAAGGCTGATGACACATTCTGGGGATGCAATCCAGGGCAGGAAACCCCCTCCAGACACTGCTCCAGGGACGGAGATGAAAAGCCAAGCATGTGAAGCCTTTGTCAGGATAGGACATCTCTAGCCTTAAAAGCTGTCCCAGTGCTGCAGTAGAATCCTCACCTCCTCACACTGGCCAGTCCTGTGCATGTCAGCTAAAGACGTGGTGTTACAGCGTGTGCAAGGAGGCTTGGACAGTCCCGCAGGATTCCTGTTTATTTCCTCACTCCCACTCTGCAGCCAACTCACCACCAGCAAGGGAAAGGTCTGAAAATGGGCAGGGCACATCTCTCCCCTTGCCCGCAAGCAGAGCCACGTTGTGCCCATCACAGGATGTACCAGGCTGCAGCTCCTGCTGCCASGGCCACACAGGCTGCCAGCACCAGCTGCACCAGGGGCTGCCTGGCCAGGYCTATGGCGGTGTGGAAGGGGCAGCCAGGGCTTGCTGTGCCTGCAGGACACAGAAAGCACCGTTAGCACTGCCCCTCTTATGCCATGTACCCGTGGCAGCTCTCTYGTTGCCACCACCTACCCAGTTTGTCTGCGTAGTAGGGGCATTTGCGGATRTCTCCTTTTCCATCGTGGACTGGAAAGCCTCCATCTTGGGCTTCTTCTGCCAGTGACCTGCCGATCTCGTCCAGCTCATTGAACACCTGCAAGTGGTCACAGCAAGCATGTGAAGCAGGCAGAGCSAGGCAGCTCTCAGCCAGATCCCTGGCACCACTTGGGAGAACAGGCAAGCACCACTGCTGCTTCCCTGTCCCCACACTTACAGAGCATCTTGCTGTGTTGATAACTGGCACACCTTACAGTTCTAGRAAGGCATAGCCCATCCCAAGAGCACCCAGTCAGAGCCAGGAGCAAGGCAGCACCACCCTGCTGCTCACCTCCCAGCCTGCTGTGGGTGGAAATGGGAGGCAACAGGCTCTCCTCTCCCTGCTGCAGACCCTTGTAGGATCCCAGCTTCTGCASTGGTCAGGCAGCCCCCTCCCGCTGCTGTGGGATTCCATAAGGATCCTGACAAAGGAGCCAACCACATCCCACCATATTTCTGGCCAGTTTAAATCACACTGACCTGCTACAAGCACAGATTAAAGCTTCCATCCGTAGCTAAATCTGTGTTCATCCCCTGGGGCAAGTGGCAGCTCAGTCAGGTTTGATGAGAGGCAAATGCTATGGGAGGAACAAGAGGCTCCAGACATTTTTGACCATAGGACAACACGTCAGACCTGAGACAGGAGATGAATTGTCACCAGGGTGGTGCAACACACTCAAGCTATTTGAGGCTGTCTCAGGACAAGAGCTCTGCTCCCCTCACTGCTTYACAGCCACACAGCCCACGGGAATCTTGAAGTCACAGTAATTTTGCTTTAATCAAAGGGCTTGGCTATGATGTTGGAGCATGGGAGGAATGCCTGCCTGACACCAGCTCCAGAAGCTAGTGAAACAGCTTGTAAAACTAGAATCCCAACCCCTCAAGGAGGGCCTGCAGTGGTCTCAGCCCCAAACCACTACCTGGGTGAGTGGTATGACTGAATGAACCTGGGCAAGATTTAAAAGCTGCAGCACCCACACAYACCGGTCCTCAAGGGATTTGTTTAGTACCTGCATGTTAAATCTGAAGGCTTTGTTGGCCTCTTCCACTATCCTTTCCTTAGTGTTCTTATCCAAGTCCAAGGCATTCATTCTTGCTCTGTAAAGCTGCTTGAACTGCTGYGCATTGGAAACGTTGTCAAACACGTAGAATTGGATCCCTTCCCCAGTACTGGGCAACTTCAGGGCCCTCTGGGCTACCTTCTTCAGCACCTGGCCACCTGAGAGGTCCCCCATATAGCGTGTGTAMGCGTGAGCCACCAGCAGTTCTGGCTCGTGTTGTCCCACATGATGGATTCTGTCCACATATTGCTGAGTTGCCTCTGAACACTGGATCTTTTCTTTCCAGTCTTCTCCATAGAAGTATTTGAGGTCTTTGGCCAACGCTTCTCTCCGGTGAAGCTCCACAGGGAAATACAGAGGAGCAAAGACTGGGTTGTTTTTGTTGCGATCAATCTCCTCTTCCAGAGCAGAGTAGGTGAAGTGCAGGGCCACAGTGGCCAGCTACAGACAGAGCACAGCTCACGTGAGAAGCTTGTCACTGGATGGGCACAAGTCACCTCATGACTGCTCCCCCCTGCATGGAATTGGGGTAAACAAGAGGAAACCCCCAGGTCCAGCACAAAATCAGGCTGGAGAGCCTATACCAGGCAGGCACTGCTTGAAGGAGCAAAGGCTCTGCTCTACCTCCATAACACCCCCAGCGTTGTGGGGCTCTGCCTTSGAGTCTGCATCAGTCACTGGGTACATCAAACAGACGGAAGCAGAGCCATACTCACCTTGAAGAGCTCCTTCTTGATCCRTCCCTTCAGGAAGTCCTTGACAAACTGAGTGTTCTCTGCACGGTCGTGCGATTCCTTTGTGCCCTCCTTCAGCAGCTCCGAAAGGTCCATGGGGCTGCAGGCAAACAGGAGAGCTCCTTTCACCCCACTGCCACACACAGCAATGAATTAGTCCCTGCTGTGTTCTGAGGGATCCCCCCCGCCACCATCCCAGCTCAGAGAATATACGAGGTGGGACCCTCAAGCCACCCTGCACGTTGACCTAGCAGCAGCTGGAGGAAGCAGCAGGGTGGCAGCAGCCCATGTGCCAACCAGACTCGCCACTCCAGGAGGGCTGGAGCTTAGCAGGGGCTCTGGCCCAGGATGCTGAGGCAACTCTAAAGGACCCTCTAATCCCTGCACCATGATTTTTGCTTCTCATCCATGTGAGCCAAACAACACTAAACAAGCAAGCCTTGAGCAAATGGAGAGCGACTATCAGGACAGGCTAAAGGGCACAGGGTCTTGGTGGTATTTGCTGCTGGAGAAGGAAAAAGGCTCAGATGGGAGTAGATGCACACACAAGCAGGTCCCCAGCTTTCCCAACTTGGATATCAACTTTTGGAGAGGAGAGCTGAATGGCACAATAATGTAAGAAGAGCCTTAAAACGTTTATTTCTCCTGAATCACACTGCTTTTGCAAGTTTCCACAAGGTGTCTTATTTTAAAACAGACCCAAAACATTAAAATCTATGATTTTAGACTACAGGCACAGCACCTACCTGGACACTGGTACAGTATCAACACATACACTCACTCAAATCATGCCAAAGTGCACCTTATGRTTTTCATCACTAGTTTGCTCCAGGTTGCACATTACTGTTAGCTCCAAGGGAGACTTTGAACACTCCAGACCCACTGAGTGTGCCAGGAGAGYCAGGAAACATTAACTTCTCATGAAGCTGAGCCTGTCAAATCAAAGAAGTTAACCAGCCTGTCTAGGTCTTTTAGGAAGTACCCTAGTCATCCTTTCCATTTTCCAAGTCTAAAGACTTGGCTTTATAACATGTGTGTGAATTTGTTTTTTAAAGTAACCGCCTAGAAAATGTCCTTGCCTAGACCTGTGTATTCTGCAAAGGCAAGAGCTCACCAGAACAGAGTTAACCTCCTAGAGTCATCTTTCAAAACAAGAAGCGGCTGTCACATAAGCCTGCCCAGCAGGCCATGGAAAACTGTCTCCCTTTGGCCAGGAAGATACAAACACAACTGCCAAATAGTCRAAGTGTTTGTGAAATGTGACTTTGATAGTAGAGACTAAAAAAAAATAACCATAACCATGTTGTCAGCCCTGCCAGATCACTCCTTCCCATCGCTTCCATCCTTCCAGTAGTTTGACTACAGAGATTTCACAGCATGTATTTTGATTAGTCACTTATTGTGGTCCTGCACTTCTTCCACATGAGAAGGATCACTCCTTTACCTGGAAGATCTTCTGCCTTGCCTGAGGCTGTGTCTGTGCCACTGTGTAGGACRGGACTCACCTGACACTGTCATCTTCTGCTTCCTCATAGCGCAAGACATCCCCTTCCTCTCCTGTCTCCAGGGCTGATGGCATTGTAGTCAGTGCTGGGGATCAMTCTGAAAGGCAAAATCAGAGACGAGTTTTCAGGGGAAGCTGCCTTAGCAAAGGGATGGGAGTGAAATATTGAACAGTCCAGCAAGAAGCTCTCTGAGCTGCTCCACCAGGCAGGGCAGTGAGGAGCCGCCTCTGGCTGTATCCACCTCACACCCTGCACTTCCAAGGAAGCAGATTTGCCTGTTCAGTTCAGCCACCTCAGGTGAACCTCAGCACTGACACYCAGTTYACAAAACAYTAACCTCAGAGGAGACCTACAACASAGCAAGCAGCCTGCATTCTGTTTCCCACTTCAGGATGGCTCCCAGCTGAAGATGAGACCTCCATGTTGGGSATCTGCACTGAAACTGTGAGCAGGCTGCTTTGCCCTCATGCTACCAAATATTTCCCCCAGTGTCAAACTCTGAGCAGAGTAACAGGAAGGGGAAGCCCCTCTCCTTCACTCAGGAGGAAGAACAAGCTACATTTCCACAGCAGTACAGAGTAGTACAGAGCTTCCCTGGAAGGAAGCRGTGGTGCATTAGGCCAGCTGAGCTCTGAAGTCAGGCAGCTCACAGGGGAAACAAGAACATTCSCTGTGACAGAAGAGGAGGACCTTCCAAAACAGGGGCAGACTTCACTGCTCTGCCTTTCCTGGGCCACTCTCCAAGCAGAGCGAGCTGCAGAGAGCTCCTGTTCCCACTCACACCCTTCTCTCCTGCCTGGCAGGTTTTACTTCCAATCCYACAAGTAGCTGGGTTCTCCCTCCTCTTTGCAAAAGGAAACAAAAYCTCCTTGGATGTAACAGGATGCACAAGCCTTACCCAGAAGCARGAACAAGACACACTTGGATTATATTGGCTGAGCACAAAAATCCAGGCACCTCATTTATAAAATGGACCTGTAATCAGCTTTGTGCAGAGCAGCAYCACCACCTTACAGGCAGCCTTGGCAGAGGAATGAGGAGCTAAGCTGATGCTGGCTCTTCAGAAAGCGCTCACCATGAGAACCATCCTCATGCTGCCCCCCTTCAGTTCAGCTCCCCCTTACAGGGCTGCATCCATGGATTCACTGCTCAAAGCTGGGGACTGGGAGAACCAACAAGCAGCTGCCTTGAGCTGGTCAGCACAGGGCCAGCACTGGCACAGCCGCTGCTGGAGCCCAGCTCACATGAACACACCAGTTAGAAATTAATTGCCCTTCAGTTGCTCACCACTGAGTTTCTACAGCCCTGCTTCACAACGACCTCAGTACTGTCCACTCTCCAGCCAGGAGCACAGCTGAGCCACATCCTCAGGTACAGCACAAGGKCCCCCCAAGCTCAGGCACAGCACCTGCTCTGGGGGGACTCATCACCAGGTGAAGGTTTYCYCTATAATCACAATCTTTATGGTCCKTGGGACACAGCCTTCCTCAGGGGAAGACTGACCAAATGCATTACTTTGTGATGCCAGGAGCCCAGGGCTGGGACAGAAGTCAATCTGGGTCATTTGGGGTGGCAGCCCTATATTCTCATCACCCCTCCCTTGACATGGCATGGTGCAGCCTGCCCACCCCAGGATAAAGGTCAGAGCAGAAACCAGCTTCAGCTGCTGTATTGTCTATGCAGTAACTCACTAGACAGCTAAACTCTGGACTGATCTTCACTCCTCACACAGCTTCAGCCATTGGGAAATGCCCACTGCAGAGAGGGGAAACCAAAGCACAAAGGCAAATGACCCACCTGAGCTCAGCCAGAAGCCTGTTGTGGACAYAGGGGGAACAGGCTACACACCTCCTGCCAGTGCAGATCACCAGCTCTGTGACACCCTGCCTGCCTGTTCTGCTGCACATCAAGAGATGCAGTTCCCAAAATGAAACTAGACAAACTAGTTCCAATTTATCTTAGACTCCCAGAAAGCCAGAGTCCTGGAGGTGAAGTGTGCTGTGCCCACATGCCCGCAAGAGCTGCTGGTACAAAGCAGCAGGTGAGAGCAGAGCTACAGAACACCTGAGCACCACTCATYCCTTGGGAGAGGCCTGAAGGCTCGCATCAAATCTACCCAAAAGAATATACCAGGTCAGGTCTCAGAAATCAGCAGCAATGGCTCAAGGCTCCCAGTGGTCACACATAGATGACCCTGAGATCATCACATCTGCTCACTCATCAGAGCCTCCACTCCCACACTGAGCACACTCATGTTCACACAGRAACTTGGTTTTCCACATCACAAAGGGGGACCTGGTGGTCACAGAAGCCTTTACCAACCCTGTTAGTAGTGCTGTAGAAGCACAACCAATGGTGAATGACTGTCCCAGGAGCACTAACTGCTGCTGGGAGCAGGGGTTAGCATGAAAAAAGTCATTGAGGGCCTTTGGTGCATTCTCAGACTTGTATCTCTCCCAGCGTGTTTTGCAGGGCTCACTCTGACACTTGCCTCTCCATGGCAATGGGCAGGGCAGTGGTAACACCAGTCCCTGTAGCCCCAGGCGAGGGCAGAACATGCGCAAGAAARTCTGGAAGCTCAGATTTTTCCCAATATAGTCTCTAGCACAGACTCCTCCCCAAAAAGACAAGTCGGCACAAACCAATCCCATCCTTCCCAGTGCTGAGTTATTGCAGAACCRGGAGGGAGGGAAGTCAGAGCCATTGTGCCTAATGCCACCACACATCACTGCTCTTACTGAAAAACTGGCAACTACAAGCTCCAGTCTACAGTCACATCCCTGGTTTCTCTGCTCTTATGAAAAGAAGCGTGTCCCACATGCCAAGGAGGAGGTTCAGGCAGCTGCCCACCTCCTCTGCAGAGGCTGGAATGTCATTTCATTTGCTGCAGGGAGCTCTGCTCAYCCAGGACCTGGCTGATGTTCAGGGTAAACACAGACCTCCCCAGTACCTGGACAGAGCCTGTCTGGAAGCAATCCAACATCTGCTAGTTGGGATGGCAGAGCTGAAGAGTGGTGAGAAGGCTTGGTAAAGAAAACATCAGCATTCCAAACATTTTTTTTTTCCCAATGACAGCTTTCAAAACCCCTGAGGAGGCACCTCTACCTCATCTAGATGYGTGTAGTTTGCCCCTGCACACAACTCCTCAGCAAGCTGCATGCCCCAGATGCACAGCTGTTCTTTTCAGGGCAAGATGACATTTAATCCCAATAATCCTGTGCCTTTTGAAGGCCTTTTGACTGCTGCCGCAGGGAAGGAGGACTGGAAGCCCTGGTTTTGCTTGGGCACTCTGGGAGAAGTCCAGTAACTCACAAACACCCCAGCAGTACAGAGTTCACACCTGCTGTTTAACTTTCATGCAGCTTCAAGGCATTTCCCCACACACAGAGCCCAGAGTGTGGCTGAACCTACCAGAGTATCGCTGCAGCAAAGACAAACCTCACAATCCCAGCCCTAGAGGCTTGAAGAATCATCCCAGAGGTTGCCTGGCAATCCCAGCAGGAGAGATTCTCATCTCCTTCTCCATATCTAGGGAGGGATTTAGCACTGGTTGCTCCTGGAAATGGAGCCTCACAGACTACATTACCACATTACCTGATCCCAGGTATGTTGMAGACTTCACCTGGACACAGCCTAAATTTAGACAGCAATTCAAGTCCAAGACACTTCTAGCAGTACCTACACAAAAGCTACTTCTGTCTCCCAGAGCTGCAGCCCAGCACTTCAACRAACTGACCAAGGTGAGCTCAAAGACCTTGYCCAGTTCTGTCCTTGGTRGTGGCCCTTGTRTCAGGCACCCATTTAAGAACCTGTTTCCTCACCTTGGCTATRAGAACAGCCAAGGGGTAAGTCAGTCAAGGTTGAATCTGCAGTGACAAAGAACACATTGTGAGAGACACACACGAATACACCAAACAGCCTTTGCTCTGGGGAGAGTCAGTGCTTGCCCTGCCTGTCCCAGCACACTGTCAGCTGTGCCWGGAATGCACYAAGCAGGGCCAGTGACAGGCACTTRGGACTAAYATATGCAATGCAGCGCTTGTGCAAGTGTTGAGGCTTAAATAGGACGTTTGTTTCACCCAGTAATGGAAAAGCAGGGACAGCAAGAAGCCTTCATTCTTCAAGGACTTCTCTGAGCTCGGTGGGGCCAAGGAGAACCAAGTGGCCCCGTCGYCACTGGGAACACCGAGCGCAAGGTTCCTGTCCCCAAAGCCCCGGGCGTCGCTCARGAGCAGCCGTGCAGAGTCACTGCGGGGCTCTGAGGGCCCCGTGCTAGCGCACAGCTCCGCTCGCCGGGCAGGCACTCGCCCGCGGGCACACACGGCAGGATAGGAAAGGCTGACAACGGCCGGCAGGGCGGGTGGGCAGCACCCGGCTCTGCACCGGCACACGGCTCGCGGGAGGGCACTGTGGGCCCAGGCGGCCCGGTCCGGGTCAGGGCGGTCAGGTCGGCCGCTACAGCCTCGGGCCCCGGCAAGCAACAGCGCCGAAACACGGCTCTGAGGATGCCCGGGCGGGTTACCCTGCCTAGCGTCCCCCTTCCGCAGAGTACCCGGGCCCACCCGCCCTCGGGAGCGGGCAGAGCCCCGCACTGGGAGTCCCACGGGAGAGGGGAAGGCCGCGGGCTCACGGCAGGCCGCGTTGCCATGGGAACCAGCGCACACTCACCGATGCTGCCGCCACCCGCGACCCCCGGCGCCAAACAAAGACCCCGCACGGCCGGCCCGGATTTATCGACCGGGGGGTCACGGCTCGGCCAATCAGGAGCTGCGGACGGCACGCGCCGCGATTGGTGAAGGCGGCCCACACGCCCCGCAAGGGCCCCCCTTCAGTAGGCGGGCGGAGCGCGAGACGGCGCACGCACCAAAGCCGCTATTGGCGGAGGCAGCCGGGGCGGCCCTGGCCCCGCCCCCAGGGGAGGCCGGAGCGCAAACCCGCGCATGCGCAAAGCCCGCCGCGCGCGGGCAGCCGGGAGTGGCGCCCGAGAAGGAAACATGGCGGTAGTGCTGCGGTACCAGCGGCTTCATTGGCGGCTGCAGTGACGGCACCCGGCGCAGCTCTCGTTCCACGGCCCCTGCAGGGCTGGGGGAACACCCGGGACAGCAAGTGCAGGGGGCCGAAAGCACCAGGCCTTGGGCTTCTTTGTGCTGCTGAGGGAGGGAGCTCAGCGCCTCTGAGACCACAGATCAGGAGCTTTTGTTAACCGAGGGCTGCGGGCTCTAAGATGGTCTGTGTGGTTCACTCTGTTAATTGTCCACATGTGGGCACAGAATCATTTACCTTCCTCTGAAATACACCAAGTACATTCCAGCCTTTTCAAAGCACTTCCTTTCCCTCCCAAGTTTTCTCTCCGAACACCCCCTTCCCCTGTTGTGCCGACGCTCCTTTCCTGACCTCCAGCTCCTCTCACTGCCTGTCCCCTATTTGCACCTCTCTTCTTAAGGAATCGTTTTCCTAAAAGAAACTGCCTTCCCACTCCACGACCAGGCCAGTTAGGGCTCCCGTGCCCTGTGGATGTGCCGGTGCCGCAGAAGCGCGGAGCTCACGGGGAAGCCCCTCCGCACTCGGGGCACAGGCACAGGGCCGCTCGTTTCGGGTGCAGCGGTGCGGGGTGAGCTGTGCGCTCTGCCCGAAGCTATCCCCGCACTCAGCACAGGCCTATGGGCTCTCTCTGTGCACCCGCCAATGCCGCAGCAGGGCCGGCCTCCACAGGGAGCTCTTCCCGCACTGCACGCATTTGAAGGGGCGCTCGCCGGTGTGGAAGCGGCGGTGCTGGATGAGGTGGGAGCTCACCGTGAAGCTCTTCCCGCACCCGGAGCACCCATAGGGGCGCTCGCTGTATGGAACCGCCGGTGCTGGATGAGGCCGAGCTCACGGTGAAGCTCTTCCCGCTCCCGGAGCACTTGTACGGCTTCTCCCGCGTATGCACCCGCTGGTGCTTCATGAGCTCGGAGCTCTGGCTGAAGCTCTTTCCACACTCGGTGCAGCCGTAGGGTCTCCCCAGTGTGCACTCACCGGTGCTGCACCAGCTGCGAGTTCCCGGAGAACCTCTTCCCGCACTCGGCACACCTGAAGGGCTTCTCCCCGGTGTGGTCACCTGGTGCCGCAGCAGCGTTGAGCTCATGCTGAAGCTCTTCCCGCACTCGAAGCACTCATAGGGCTTMTCTCCCGTGTGCATCCTCTGGTGCTGGATGAGATGGGACTGCTGCCAGAAACGCTCCCTGCACTCRCTGCAGGAGAAGGGTTTCTCTCCASTGTGGATTCTCCGATGCTGGACAAGATTGGAGCTCACCTGGAAGCTCTTCCCKCAGTCCCCACAGATCACCAGTCTCTCCACAGATGGATTTCTCCACTGGATAACATCTGGCAGCTTYCTGAAACTTTTCCCATGCAGCATAACTCGGCTTTGCTCTTCCCCAGAGGTCTCTCACCCCCTTCTGACCTGTGTGGGACTGGGTCCTGTGCAGGACTATGGGAATTGCTCTCCCTAGAGAGTCCTGAGAGTAAACTCTCAGGCTCTGCTGGCTCAGGGATACCTTGGTGGAAATTCTTCTCTTTTTTGCTCACAATATCATCCTCAGCTGTAATAAAATGAAAATCCAGAGAGAAGTCACAGACAGGAAATTTTAGACAGGGATTATCAAAAGGGATCAAATTCTAAAAATCCACCAGATTGACTCAGAAAGTTCAGATACTTCCTTCCAAACTGCACAGTGGATTTCTCAGCATGTTCACAGGAACAAACCTTGGAAACAACCCTGTGTGCTCTGACAGAACCTGAATCCACTGAAATTATTTGCATATTAGAGGTAAAAGTTCAGTGCTTGAATGGGAAGGATGGCTGCTCTTCTAGGAGATCTGAAAAGTTATTAAAAGCTGAACTGGGAGTCATGGAAGTGCCACAGAGAACCGTCCTGCTCAGAACAGATGCAACATCCCTGGTCTTGTGCTGCTGGGGCTGCAGAGAGAGACACTCCAAAAGAGATACTGTCTCTAAGGGATGAAACGTGGAGACACTTGGAGCCTGGCTTATGCCAGTCTTGGAGCAGAAGAAAGACAACTTTATGCTCCCATGGATGCATGGGAGAGCATGCAGGGCTGGGATGAGGAAGTCATGGAGCAGGAGAGTCACTGCAGAACTAAGAAAGGAAGGAGAGCCSAGAATTGCAGCCCAGAAGATCTAAGTACATATTTGATCTTCCTCTTTCTGGTCAGTGTAAGAAAACATCACAATGTGATTTCACAGTGAACTCCTGAGATACCTTTTACAATAGCTCAGTGTAATATTGACACCACCTCATATAATTTTCCTTAAAATTGTTCCATGTGAGGAACAGAAACTGGAACTTTGATAGTCATCTGTCTGCAGCTACTCCATCCAGGTGGAATCTGGAGGAAAAGAGAAGGTGGATGTCCAAACACAGGATAAGGACATTTTGGGCAGCCCAGCATGAAGCCCTTGCTCTGTGGGTCAGACGTACTGAGCACATAGTAGAGCTTGGGAAGCTGTTCTGTTGGTGTCCTCTGTAAAGGGTTTGATCAAAATCACGATGACATGACCTCACAGGAGGTATTTTAAGTGAAAGGGGACTAAGTTCACAATGTTCAGGAATTGATACTGGAAGCATAAGGCTGAACTGGCAAAAATTAATAAGCAAGAGAGACAGAAGAGTGTGGTTCTTCCTCAGCCCATGCCAACTTGGGTTGATGCTCAAGCCTCTGATATGCCCAAGACTACCAGGGCTAAGCTCCCAGTAAAGCCCCAGGTAAACAGAGCTTGGGAGAAAACCTAAGTATCACCTTAAGTACCTCTGGATCTCTGTTTCTCAAGAGAACCCACTTGAAGCTCTTCAGAAATGTCAGTGATTTTAGCAAAAGGGAGATCTGGAATCCAAAGGCATTCCCAAAGACATTCATCCTTTGCCAAAACTGATATGGAAACTCAGCTGCTGTGGGACGAGTGACCCTTATGGGCAGGAAGGATGGGAAAGGGGAGGTGCTGATGATTCTGTGTTATTCAGACACAAAGGCTGACATAAACTGTGTCAGAGCCTTATAATACTGACCAACCAGGTGACAGGGGAATGACAGGTAACAAAGAACTGCGGAGTGGAACAGCCTCTATTACCAGGATTGGCCTAGGATGTTCTTGATATCATTCTGGAATAGCCCCTTCGAGTTAGAGCAGATGGATGAAAACTGCAGCTCCCAGGCAGACAAAACAGCTAATGAAATGTTAATGATTGTTAGGGAAAAACAGAATAAAGAGAATGTAATTGTGCCCTTGCTGCTCAAACCCCACACCCTGACTGTGTGCAAAGGCAGGGATGGATTATCCATTTCAGAGAAATTCCAATAGAGCTGAGTGAGATACAGAGCATGATATGAATAATAAAAGGCACAGAACAGCTTCTGCATTGGAGATAAAGGCACAGCTGGTAGGGATATTGCAGAGGACTATAAAACCACAAGTGGCCCATGGGGTGGGTGGGGATACCTCCTGCACTATCTGCTCTGAATTACCAACAACTGACATGAAGTGAACTACTAGAAGGCAGCTTCAAATCAAACTAAAGAAAGCAGCAGCTCACAAAGCAGCTGAATATGCCATCAAACTACTGGTTGCAAGCTGTCACAGATACTAAAACATGCACAACTTCAGATGGCAAGAAAATATAAAGAGCTATGAGATACTGAGACATTGCATGTCTAGTTCAGGAGTTTCTGAAGTCAGGAGTGCCAGTGCCTGGGAAAGCATTCAGGAACACATGGCTGCCTGTCGGCCTTCTCTGGGACCGAGCACTGGCTGCTGCCAGGGACTACAGGGAGGACCATGGTCCATCCTGGTATCGTGAATCCTGTGCCTTCTGGTAGGGTTTGGGAACCTTGAAGTAGTTTTTCTCACTGACAGTTTCACAGATGACTAGACAATGCTGAGTTAATGGTCGGAGTCCATGATCTTAGCGAGCTTTCCACAAACTTAATGATTCTATAATTGTACCATCCCTTTACCTGCACAGGTGCTGCTCAGCACTGTTTCCGTCTTTCCTCGGCAGCTGCCGAGTTGGGAGAACCACAGTTCCTCCTTCTGATCCATGGGGGAGATCATGTGTTGGGTGAGCCGGCACGGCTCTCTCCCTCTGTAAGGGACTTTAGCACGGTTTCGGGCAGGAAGGGAATGACAGTGCCCAGGGAAACGCGGAGCCTTCGCTGCAGAGGCTCAGCGAACAGGACACAATGGCAGTCATCGCTTTCTGAGGAGAAAATTTCCAGAGGACACCAGAGCAGAATTCTGGAAATCTGTACCTGGGCTTCATGTCCTTCCAGGACACTGCACCTTCCAGTGCTGTCAGGGGCTGGAGCCACCCAGGTCTCGAAAATGTTGGGAAGGGAGCAGTGGCTTTGTGTTTAGCAATCACACATGGTTTGGGTTGGAAGGGACCTTAAAACCCATCCCATTCCACTCCCTGCCATGGGCAGGGACACCTTCCACTAGGTCAGGTTGCTCCAAGCCCCATCCAACCTGGCCTTGAACATTTGCAGGGATTTGGAATCCACATATTCCCTGGGTAATCACAGGGATGGTTCTGCTAAAGACTGCATTACTTCTCCCAGGCACTTTGTGTTCATTAGACATCTGATGCACAATGCCTCCAGAAGAAATTTTATACTGGGACGATATGGAAAGCAAACCAGCACACTGGAAATGTGCTCTCCGAGCAGCTCCACTCCTGAAGAAGAACTGCAGGAAGGATTGCTCACAGATTTGTCCCTTCCATATCTAAGCACTGGCACTGTAAGTGTGGATCTGTCGGCCCATGGAAAGGCACTGCAGTCACCACTCTGGGCTTTACAGCATTCTCTTATTTTTTAAATTCAGCTGGGTCCTTCAAGGGTCTTGACCATGGTGAGGGATCATACACTGGCACTCATGAAGTGCCATTGAACAAGGCGATGGTACACACAGAGCTGTGCCTGTGTAAGAAAACAGCTCTCTTCTCACATTCAGAATTGTTTCATAGGCATCTGCAGCACAGTCTTTCAGAATAAACCTATTTAGGAAGTTTTGTTCAGGCAGGAAATGAGACAATACACAAACCATTATGGAGTATCCCAAGTCAATTCCACTGCTCATTTGTCACAGTGAATTTAGAAGCTCGCATGGTGCTCTCACATAAAACAGAAGCTTTGTGTAACGACAGTAACCTTTATTTGAAAAAAATAATACTGTAGTTGATTTTTTTTGGCAGCATTGAAAGTGTAAAAAGCAAGAGAATTATAAAACTAGTTTTGGTAACTTGCTACACAGTTGGAAATAAAAAAATTATGACAGTGTATCTTCCAAGGCAAACTAGGATGCACTAGGAAGGTAAAAACCTGGGAAATATCTACAAATGGAATTGTTTGGCAATGCATTAGCACTGGCAGATGGCAAGACCAGTGTTAACTAAGGCAGGCCTGCTTTGATCAGGGATTAATGAAGCAGGAGAATGAGATAGGATTCAGATAATTTGCAGTCTGTATCAGACATGTCCTTGTGATCTTCAAGGCTTCAAAATATTTTAAATCCTTCTCTCATAGTCTTAAAAAACGATTACAATTACATTTTGCCAACTTCACCAATAAGGAGGCATCAAGGCAAGCAACTCAAAGTAGTCAGCTCCAAACCCTGACAGAAAGATGTGGTATTAAAATTACACTTCTTTTTATCCTAACATAGTGGAGTGCTTTAAGAAAAAATTAATTTGAATGATTATAATTTATATCTACCGAATGAGGATGCTGCACTTTGTGAAGGTAAAGATGTAACATTCTTTGATAGCGGATATAATTCTTAACTAAAACCAGAAAAAACTAATATATTCCCACATTAAGATCTGTTAGTAGGACGGAAGCTTTTCCCCATGTGAGACGTGTACTTGAGAGAAATACACTGAGAGAACAGCATCGACTGGAAAGTCAGTTAAGGCAAGCCCCATCCTTCTCAAAGCAGTCATTGCTTGCAGCTCTTGACGAGAAAGGTGGGAGAGGAAAAGTGCCATTGCCTTTCCCAAGCATCCAAACCATCCAAGGGCAATTGAGCTGTATGCCACAGACCATCCATACTTGTGCCAGTCAAGGTTTAGAGTGGCCACTAGAAAGAACTTCTACTGGGGAAGGGTGATTAGATATTGGAATGCACTGCATTGGCATGGAACTCAAACCTGTGGTGTCGTTGCCATGGTGGGGGTGACTTCCAGGTTACAATCAGTGATCTCACAAGGCTCTTCCTGCTGAATTGATTCCATCATTCTGTGACCTCACAGCATTTGGGGACAGCGTCACACTTGATAAGTGTCCCCAGCCCGTGGCCGTGGCCAGAGCCCAGGCAGACGTCGGYGGGGAAGGACGGGCAGAGCCTTTGAGAGCGGGCAGCTCGTCCGTCAGCAGCACCATGGACGGGCAGCTGCAGTCGCGGCTGCTGATGGTGTCGCTGGTGCTGCTGCATTTCCTGCAGCAACCGGAGCCTGGCAGCCCTGCTGCTGCTGCTGCTGCCGAGGACACGGGGACCTGGGATGTGCTTCCCCAGGCCCTGGAAGAAGAGCAGCAAGAGGCAGCGCCAATGAGGGGCCTCCTGGCGTTGGCCCTGGAGGTGCTGCCTCCCGTCTTCGCGGCCTTGGGCACGTTGCTCCAGGCCGTGAAGCTCCTCTGGGTCCTCGGCAAGTGGCTCTGGAGACGCTGGGGAGAGGTGAGCCAGGCTCTCGGGCAGGTGGCACGCTGCCGGGGGCCGGGAGCCGCCAAGGCCTT
>NW_026623402.1:883368-886703 GCF_030028575.1 Malurus melanocephalus
TTTCCAGAGTTCCAGTTTACATATTTAGGCACAGGCCTAATGCAGTTCAATAAAGTCCACCTTTTCTATACTTGGATGTCTTTACTTCCTGTCCCCTATGCGTTTGCGGGGCACCGCCATGGATGGTTTTGCASCAGGGCTTGAGAGCRTTCAGAGGCAAGGCCCTGGCACAAGGCCCCCGTGCCAGGCCACGGCTCACGCAGGCTCTCTCTGGGCCGCCTTCTCAAGAGGCTCCTGGGYGGCCCAGGCAGCGCCGGGCCCCGGTGCTGCAGCCAGCTGCTGTGCGGGCGCTGGCGCCGTGCCCCGGGGATGAGCGCAGCGGGGCCCAGGCCTGCTGAATGCRTGTGTGGATGATGCCAGGAGGGGCTGCAGTGTTCCAGTGTCAAATAGGTGTCTTGGGTTGATTTTTTGGTGCCAGTTTTGTTCTGTATTCCTTTTCCGTTGGCATATACGCCAAAAAAAAATGTTGTATCTTTAAATGTAACCCGGAAGAAGGAGCAGGAGCTGCTGGGAAGGCGGAGCGGACAGTTTAACAGCCAGCGCTGCCATGCGATCCGGGCTGCTCGAGCTCAGCTCTCTCTCTCTCTCTGTTTCTTACCATGGGAGCAGAGTTACAGTGTCGCAGTTTCGGCTAGCTCAGTTTGTCAGCTTCGGCGGCTTTTCCTCGGACATCCCCTCTACATCTCCTGCGGTTCTGCTCCTGGGGCGGTCCCGCTGAGGAAGGGGCCGCGTGGCTCCATCCCGTCCCGGATTCTGGGGGCAGACCGGGCTGGCAGCGGAGGCACGCCGAGCCCTCTGATCCATCCATGGGGAAGCGGGGACTGTGGTACGGCTTTTTGTTCCCTCTCGGTTGTTTTCTTTTTGCCACTGTTACAAGAACAGCCACGTGGGTTTTCCTTTTGTTTCTTTTTCCCGGGGTGGAGTCGCTGCCTTGCCGCGTGGCGAGTTTTTTTGTTTGAATATCTGACGGTTACTTTTTATCTGTGTCCTTGTGATCTAACGGTTACTCTTTATCTGTGTCCTGTGGGCACTGTGTTTTTGTTAATAAAACTACCTTTTTTTTTCACCTTTTTTGCCCAGCATCTATTTCTTGTTGGTGGGGAAAAAAATTATCAAATTTATTTTCATTTCAGAGGAAATGTTTCCCTGTAACGTTTTTTCTCTGAAAAACATTGTCTCAAAACCGATACAATGGGCGAGGGCGGCGCCAAGCGGGGTGGGAGYGTGGGGTGCCGCAGGGTGGGAAGGCTGTGCGGAGGGCCCCGGCCGCGGCTGCTTGGGCCCAGAGCAGCGGCCGCAGGTTGCAGAAACCAAAGTGCCGGGTGCTGCCCTTTGGCCACAAGAAGCCCCTGCAGCTGCAGGCTTGGGCAGAGTGTGTGGAAAGGCTGCCAGCAGGAAAGGGCTTGGTGCTGCTTGTGGACAGCGGCTGAAGCTGAGGCAGGAGTGCCCAGGTGGGTATGAAGGCCAATGGCAGCAATGGCGTGGCCGGCAGGAGCGGGGCAGTGCTCGTGGCCCTGAGCTGGGCACTGCTGAGGCCGTGGCTGGAGCGCCGTGTCCAGTTGTGGGCACTTGCCTCAATTGCAAATGGACATTGAGGGGCTGGAGCGGGTCCAGGGAAGGAAGGGAGATGGAGAAGGGTGTGGAGCGCGTGTCCTGTGAGCAGGGCCTGAGAGAGCCTGGGGAGCTGATGGTGGAGAAGAGGAGGCTTTGTGGGAGGGAACCTTGTCCCGCTGGGCAAGTCGGTGACAGGAGGGTGCAGCCAGGTGGGCACCGGGCTCTGCTGGCAGGGAACGAGAGCCAGGACAAGAGGGCGTGCAATGGCGGAAACACAGAAYGTGCCCAGTTGGAAGGGACCCCAAGGACGCTCCCAGTGCAACTCTCTTGGTCTGTGCTGAACACGGCGCTGTGAAAGGCCGCTGTCCACAGAGGAGACAGAGGAGTCCCGCAAGGGTGGCCTGTGTTGGAGTGCACAGAGAGGCTGCGCTGGCCCATGGGCCACGGGTGTGGTGTCTGTCAAGGTTTTGGAGGAGGCAGCCTCCTGTTCCCCTGAACTCCTGAGCGCACGTTGCCCTCCTCCTTTGCCCAGTGCTGATGTGCCGGGAAGGTGCAGCCTTCCCGAAGCGCCTACTCCATATTGCCCCTTGCACGGGTATCTCCGCCTCGTCATGCATTGTATGGCCCTGCAAATGAGTTTGGAGCCCAGCCTGGGCACCGAAGTTCATCTTGCCAAGTCGATGAAGCCTGGAGCTTTGGCCCTAAAGTGGCAGAGTTCAGCCTGTGCTCCGGCCCTGTGTCTTGGGTTGATTTTGTGGCAATTCTGTTCTGTATTCCTATTCCATTGGCTTGTAGTGCCCAAAAGGTGCCTGTGCCGTTAATCCTGACTCGGAAGAAGGAGCGGGAGCTGCTGGGAAGGCGGAGAGGGGAATTTAAAAGCCGGTGTTGCCATGCAGCCTGGGCTTTTTGGAGTTTGGCTTTTGCTTTTGCAGCCCAGCTCGGCGCCGGGGAGGTCCTTGCTCGCTGCGTGCAGCGGAGTTACATTGCTGCAGTTTTTAGCAAGCTCGGGTTTGTTAGCTTCGGCAGCTTTCCCTGAACAGACCCCCTCCATGGSTCCTGTGATTCTGCTTTCTGGAYCAATTCCGTGACCGGCRGGGAGAAGCTGCGTGGCTCCACCTCGTCTGGGATTCTGGAAGAAGTCAAGCCGGCAACAGAAACACACCGAGCCCTCTGATCCATCCACAGTGAAGAAAGGACTGTAATACAGGTTTTTGGGTTTTCTTTTTGCCACTGTTACGGGAACGGCCATGTGGGTTTTTCTTTCTGTTTCTTTTCCRGGGGATGGGARTTGCCATTTTGTCCGCAGCACRTGGGGAGCCGGAGGAGGCGTTCCTGGACTTTTTAAATATCTAACGGTTACTTTTTATCTGTGTCCGGTGGGCACTGTGTTTTGTTAATAAACTACCTTTTTTTCTCGTCACTTTTGCCCGGCATCTATTTCATATTGGTGGGGAAAAATTACCAAATTTTTTCACTTCAGAGGAAACAGTTACTCTGTAACATTTTCCTCTGAAAACATTTATCTTAAACGGAGACACCCTGCAACAAAGTTGCATGGCTCCATGTTGGCCAAGAGCCCGGCAGCCATTCCCGCAGTGCCAGTCCTTTGTGACGACATTCACAGCCACGTCTCCTGTCACAGACAGCGGCCCTGTGACATCACAGCATTTGGGGACAGCGTCACACTTGATAAGTGTCCCCAGCCCGTGGCCGTGGCCAGAGCCCAGGCAGACGTCGGCGGGGAAGGACGGGCAGAGCCTTTGAGAGCGGGCAGCTCGTCC
>NW_026623402.1:887422-1006049 GCF_030028575.1 Malurus melanocephalus
TTAGATAGATTTCCCACAAGTTTTCTCCAGCCCCTGTTGAAGTTTTCCAGAGTTCCAGTTTACATTTTTTAGGCACAGGCTTCCCACTAATGTTCTCAGCCCCTAGCTGAAGCTGGGAAGCGTAGTCTATTTCAATAAAGTTTGTGTTTTGAATACATTGCTGTGCTTACTGTTCCATATGAGTATTGACAAGATTTCAATTGTTTATTGCATATAATGTAAGTCCAAAACAAATACTGTATGAAAAATGTAAAAATAATTGAATGTCCCACATATATTAAGATATCTAGAAATCTGGCCTCTTTTTGTCTTGTGTCCATTTTGTTTCGTTAATCTGCATACTCAGAACTACCAGAAYGGGGAAAAGGCAGTTGTTGTGAAAGTAAATACATAAAATATGAGTATTTATTGTCCAAGACTTCGCCATGAGTCTCAGACACTTTACAATTGGGACCAGTCCAGTGTGGAAATAGGACTGATGCAAACAGTAGGTTTAGCTCAGGCTTTGAGAAGTGCTGAAGAGTTCCAGAGCTCACTTAAATATTTTCTTAAAGACATCTCTGCTTGGGGCACACTCAGACCACCCCAAGAAGGAAAAGGAGCTCTCAGGAAATGGAGCAGAGTGATTTGAACACAGATCCCACAGGGAAATTGAGACATCCCACTGGATTTTCCAATTGAAAGGGCTTTACCGTGACATCAGGTGTCAGGGATGCATTTGGAAAGGGTCACAAAAGGAACAGAAAAACCCCTCCCTTATTTTCCAGCCATTTCAGAAACACAAATTTTGAAATTTTAGCAGAGMTTTACAAGTGAATCAAGGTTAGAAAAAAAGCCTTTTACATATCTCCACAGCGCTCCCTGCCTTAAAAATCAGCAGTGCAAACTGTGCTGAAGAAGTGAAGATGGAAATCATAAGGGTGTAAGCAACCAGTGCTTGATAGAGTGGATTGAATCCTGGAACGTGWAGGGCAAAGCATTTCACAGCTCAARTCCARGGAAAAGGTCCTGGCAAGTGTCACTGAGGGAAGCACCAGCACAAAGAAAAGCTGGGGACTTWAAACTACTAGAAAAATGGAAAGAAAAGGCACAAAAGTAGAATCAGATGGGAAGAGGCTCCAGGTGAGCTGTGTGCTGAAGGAAGGGCAGCCATGGGGGCTTTGTCCAATCGGAGCAGAGGGATGGCAATGGCAGGGCAGCTCAGGCCCGTATGTCACCTGGGATCAGACCACGAGGTGCTCCACCCATCGCCTGCTGCTGGAGCACCAGCTGGGAAGGAGTTTTCCAGCTTGGAAGCAAGGCCTCCATGCACAGAACTTTCAGGGGAGAGAAGTGGGCTTCACTCGGTGTCGCCTTCTCTGTTTTCTGTTCTCCTTCCTTTTCTGTTGCTGCTCTTTCCGGGCTCTGGCCATGGTAGTTGTGATGCACTGAGAATCCAGAAAGTCCAGCAGCTTTGCCTTGGAAATTTTAATGCCATTCTGTTTGAGCTCTGCRTGCAGATCAGCCAGCTCAATGGGCTCATAGAAGAGAATCCTGTTGTACAGGGCTGTGTTTGAGCGGATGTAGCACTTTACTGCCTCCAACTTTTCCTGCTCCYGAGCTGCTGCTTGAGATGCTGGAAACTCCTCTTCCTCCTCCTCAGATGCAAAAGCACAGGTTTCAAATCCATTCACAAAGGAACTAAAAGCAGGACGAAACAGACCAGAGGTCAAGGAAAGAACAAGCCAACAAGACAGGACCAGAGCTCCCCAAATCCCTGATGGTGAAGCCCTAYGAACATCGCTCTGCAGGATCACAGACCTTGTATTACCAGCACCCACAAAATGAATGAGGAAGAACATAGCAGGGCTTCTGCAAACTTCCCATCCCAGCTAGGACAGCGCTGGTCCTGCTCACCCAGCCTAGAGCTGTATGGAATTTCTTGCTCCTGGCCCTTCCCTCCTGGCAGGCTCTGCCAAGCGCTGCTGTGCCCTCCTCTCCCAACCCCAGCTGCAGGTTCTCAGGCAGCATGGAGTGCTCCTGGTCACTGACCTGTAAGGCCAGATTTGGGCCTTACTCCTAAGCAGCCCTTTTATGTTCTGAGAATAGTTCAGTGGGAATTAGACTGATAATCCAAAACCCATTTCTTCTCTAGGAGTGTGCTGACCTCCACATGACACACTCAAGGAGATGGCAGGGCCACTTTAGGCCACAGGGACACACAACTCTTTTTGCCTCATTCCTACCTCTCTCTGTCCTGCACCACTGWGTGTTTTGTCTAGGATTTCACTGCCTCACCTCTGTGAACCAAAGGAGATGTCACTTCCATCCACTGAAGAACCTGCTGACTCCTGGGATGCCGGGATCTCCTTGCCATCAGCTGCCAGAGACACAGACGGCCCTTCCTGCTCTTTGGCTCCTTCTGGATGATGTGTCACTTCAGTTCCCTCCTTGGGTGCTACACAGCTTGTTCTTTGGGATGCCCCACCAGCTTTATCCCTAGGGAGCACTGCAGAAGCCTTGGCAAGCTGCTTCCTCTTGCCCACAGCCCTCGGGGCACTGGCACGATTCTTGCCTGCAGCCCCACCTGCCTTTGGCTGTCTCGGCCGTTTGGCCGGGGACTTCTGTGGGAGGGGCTGGGAATAGGGGATTTCATCTTCAAAGTCAGAGTCCCCGTCCCTGTGAGTGTACTGGAATATCTCCTTCAGCTTCAACACCATCTGGCGTTTTGGCAGAGCACGAACRCCAAATCTGAAAAAGAAAGGTAGGAGTTCAAGTTACAATAATGCTGCACCTTCCATTGTCACAGCTCAGCAAGAAGTTCAGGCCAGGAAATGCAGCTGGAAAAGTGTGAGGTGACCTCAGAAAGCACTGACTGAAGCTTCACCATGGCCTCCCTTCTTTCACACTGCCTGCCAGCAGGTTCCTCTTGTAAAGAGCCATCCTGGGGGTGTGGTGCTCACCTGCTCAGCTCCTTCTTCAGCTGCGGGGTCTCCATGATGGAATACGCTGGCATGGGTGTCACTGGAGTRTTGGGGAACCTGTCYTTCTCCTGACAGGAAGGYTCTGCAGAATGAAATGACAGTCATGAGAATCAGTACAGAAAGGATTTAAAGTGGCGGGTAACTTCTCTTATTTATGGAAATCTAATATTATCTAATAATTGTTTAATAGAAATTACCTCCTTATAAGCTGTTTTAGCTGTTACTCAGCTTCATATTGGACAGAACAGTCAACACTCTTTCCCCGCTTAATCGGGATAGACAGTTTTCACTGACTTTACATCAGAAAACAGCTTAAATCAGAGCATATGTCCCATTCTGAAAATGACATTTAGGGCTTTGTTGGAACAAACAACATTTAGAGAAGAGTTAAATCATGTTGATTGAATTCTGTGCAGAGGTCCTTCTCCCAGGAAGGAAATTTCATAATAGAGACTTGATGCATAAAAAGTTGAGCAAATCAAGTTGCTGGGATCTGGAGTTAGATGCTGATTTAATGATACCAGTTTACTGATACTGTGAAGCACAGCCAGTCTCACACATTGTGTTCCAAACACCCCTTAAACTAATAATTTAGTATGGTATAATTAATAATATATTTAATCAGATACTGTGACATCAATTACATCAATCCACTGGCAGGCAGGCTGGAGGCTGTGTTTTATTCTGTTTTGGTTAGTTATTCTCTCTCCCAGTACCCACACCTTCTGCAAGGAGAACTGTCACTACCAAAGGACTGGACTGGAGTGTGGCTACGCTCCAGGAATCCCACATTTAGACAGGCTCTTTCCCATAGCAAATGACTGCACCTTCTTTGTGCCTGGCCCTGACAACTGCCTTGCATCAGAAGGCCCAAAGACTCTTTCACTGTGTCAGGTGACACACAGGTAAGACAAGCACTAAAATAAAGCCAGTTTAACCTAGCCCAATAAATCAAAGTATAAATACAAGCTCTCACCAGGAGTCTTGACAGGATCTGCCTGACCAGCCCCTGCTGCAGCTGCCAACCTCTGAGACAGAGGAAGAATCTCTGGAAGTTCATCTTCCTTCTCTTCTCCATTCCAATCATCCCAGATTTTGGAGTCCAGGTAACTGGCTCTGCTGTCCACTGATGAACATGGCTCAATWGGGCTCTTCTCAGGGCAGAACAAAGCTGTTCTCCTGCCAGCAGGACTTCCTTGGAGAGGGGTGCTGCCCTTAATTCCCTGCTCCTGGACTGGGCTCTTCCCCTGCTCCTGCCCAGAGCCAGGGCTGGGGCTGCTGGAAATGCTGGTCTTTGCATGGCTGACCTGGCCAGCRTTGTGGCTCTCACCTCTGACTGGTGACTGATAGCCAATGAGCCAGCAGTCATCAACAGGGATTGGGGGCTCCTCACACAGCAGGACACTGCTACCCAGAGAAGGCAGACTGACTTCCCTGTCACTGTCCTCCAGCTCAATCACACTGATGTTTGTTTTATCTTCCAGTGGCTGCTCCTGGCACGGAAGCACCGGTGAGGGTAAACCTGAGATTTTGGCATGTTTGCTTTCTGTATTGGTGTGGCAAGAGGGGAGGAGAACTGGATCCACTGGAGAAACTGGAAGGGAATTCTTGGAAAAGGATCCTGCTGCTGGGCTGCTGGGGGGGTTCCTTTCACTGGCCGAGTTCTCCATAGGCAAACATTTGTTTGACAACATTGTTTCACGAACTTTTATCAAATTTCCAGTCATTTCATGGTTACTATTACCTGCTGCTAAGTTCTTTGTGCTGAGTTTAGATTCTGAACTCTTTAAAGAATTAATACTTGTGACCTGAGTCTGTGTTGCGAAGCTTCTGCTTTTGCTCAGAACTGGTGTTGCTGGCACAAGCCAGGAGCTGTCTGTGCCTGCAGACATTTCATGACTGAGCCTTTTCCCAGGGCTCAGGTTTGGACTCTGTTTGCTCTCTGTACAAGCAYCTGTTTGTCTGCTGAGAGGAGATTCAGGGGACACCTCTGCATCACCATGTACACACACTGTGTCTGTATTGCCACATGAGATCTGGGCTGATCTCTGCTCTGTTTCAGAGACTGATGAGTTATGGTCAGRTTTTGGTATCTCAGGACCTTGTTTTATGTCTGTACACTTCAGGTGCCCAGGGATTTCTATTTTCTCCMGAGTGCAGATGGACTCTGGAAACTTCTTGTCTTGTTGTAACTCCATTTCATCATCAGAAGAAGACAAACAAATAGCATCACTCTCCTGGATCCCCTGACCTGCAGCATCMTGAGTCCTGCCTGGTGATGACAACACTGGAACAAGTGTGTGCTTGYTTGATTCCCAGTGGGAAAGCTCTGCTGGAGAAACTGCGTCCCCGTTTCTTGATGCAGCATCCAGCACCTTGGCTTTTTTGGAGTGTATTTCATCAGATGGGTATGATTTCTCCTTTTTGTTTTGCTTTGGTGTTGACACATGTTCTCTGACAAACTTTCTCTCTGAGTTTGGAGATGCAGGTGAAGAGCCAAGAGTAGGAAAAAGGGACACATAAGGCTGGTGAGCTGGACTCCCACATAAACCATTCTTACATGGAGAGCAGTCTTTTTGTGACTTGATCAACACAAGTGAATCATTAAGACCAACATGTTTTTCACTAGGGGACTTTCCTGATTCTCTGATAATTTCTTTCTCTGGGGAAGGATCACAGTGATTCCCTTGAGAGGCAGAAAACATATATTCATAGCTGTCATTTAAATTAGTATCACCTTGGAAACCAGGAAACTGCTCTTCACAGTGATCTGCCTTGTCRTTTGAGACCTGAGGTGACTTTGAATCCTTCACACGCTCACATCCCTCAACAGCTCCTCCATCATTAGCACCATGGGATGTTCCAACCCATTCCTGAGGTTCACTGAGGTGAGGCACAATAGTGGTCTGTGGGTCATTCATGCTCTTGAGTCTATTTACATTCTGCATCTTCTCTTCTTGTGCAGACGAGCCACATTTAGATCCTTCCACACCGTTGCCATCCCTCGGGTCTTTGAGGCTGTTGCATAATGAAGCAGTTTCAGGTCTCTTTAACTCTTCCTCCTCAGGTTGCTGGTTTGTACCTTGGGCTGCCTCASTGTCATTGTAGATGCTGCAGTGTGTTCCTTCACTCACCTCTCTTTCCCCCTGAGCCATCTTCCTCTGAGTTGCAGCAAACTCATAGATTTCCTCCAGCTCCTGTTCACCCACCTCATTGTCATCTTCCTTCTGGCACTCAAGGTTCAGCATATCTACTTCTTCCTCATCTTCACCCACCCACACTGACTTCAAGAGCTCTTGGAAATTCTCAGCTCTGTCCTCAAAATCTTCCTCATCCCTCACAGAGATAAGATCWTCTTCTGAATCCACTCCAGAAGACACCTGGCTCTCTCCAGCATTGTTTTCACAYTTTGCCATCAGTTCCCTCACACTAAACCTGCAAGGGTACAATAGTATTAGTCTTCACATCAGTATTAACATTAGTATTAACRTTAGTATTCCCTCCTCCAGTATTTCTTCACCATTTGACTGTCAGACCACTTAAGTGAGATGGGTAAGGAATTTACATGAGGATGCTGAGTTGTGTTTCCCAAGATGCATGGAATGGCTGGGGCTGGATAATATCTGCCATGTGCAAGATTCCTGGCTTTTTGGAGTGACAGGGCATTTCTCTACATACATTTGGCAAGCCCCAAACATTTCCCCTCATATCTCAGCACCTGCTCCTGTTTCAAGTGCTTCACTTATTGCACGCCTGGGACCATGACTGAGAGCACAGCTGACACACCACATTAMAGTCTGAACATCCAATACATTGTGCAAATCTTGTTCAGAGGAACTGAGAATCATATACAGAAATTGTGCTCAACATCTTCAACATAAGCTGCCAACAGACATCCTGAGACAAAACTCTCAGCCAAAAGCTGCTGASTATATACTGAACACAGAAACTCAAACAGGTGGAAAAGTTGAGGGCAGGATGTCCTTATGTGCAAGTTTCATTTAAGATGTAGCAGAGGACCATGGAATTGGTAAGCTGTTAAAATGCCAACAGAAGATCTCAACCCGGGGTCTGTGTGGCTGAAAGCCTGAGGGAATCCACCACGTGCTCAGGACACGTACCTGGCAGCCAGAGCCTGCAGCTGGGGCCACAGCCCAGCAGGGAAGTTGGTGTCAGCAGCATAGAGGTACCTCAGAAAGGCTCCCACAGCCTCGGCTGACACATCGCTCAGCAGCACCCGGCGCGTCGGCGCGGCCCCATCTTCCTCCACCACCAATCCCTCACTGTGCACCTGGGGCAGAGAAAGCAAAGGCTGTTTGCTGATAAAACAACACAATACCTACATTGATCCTTGTTCCCATCAGCTCCTTCCACTCACCCATGCCCTAACACAGGACCASAATGCCAAGATGGGGCAGTTACGCAGAGCTCACTACAGAATAGGCCATATCCTTCCTGACCCTACAGCTGTCAACTGTGRTGGAGTTCAACTACTTGTCTGAGTMACACATTTAAAAGGTGGTCTTAGAGTTCTCCACTTAGATTTGGAAYCAAATTACTTCCCAGAGCACAATTWCCAGAGTTAYCTAYACYTCTTTGTAAGTGAGTTTCATCTAGTTTGTTTTGAATTTACCTGGAAGCTGCACAAGAGCAGGCTGGGAGCTAGTCAACTTAAAATGCTCTGGGAACAGAAGAACTCCTTCACTAGCCTTGCAAAAAGCACAATCAGTGCAGACATCTCCAAAGCAAGAGCAACAAAACCTCTGTGTAGATTATTTTAAGTATATAAGAAGTACTTCCCAGAATCTTCCTACTCCTTGCTCACACTTCCCAGCCTGGGTGACAGGCARGACACACAAAGATGGACAAGGCAGGCTGTGCTTGTACGGGGACAAAAATTCAAGGGCAAGAAGCACTTGGGAAGCTTCCTTCATTGCTCATGGGTAGAATGCAAAGATCCTTGACTCCCRATAGCWTCTCTRGATAAAGTACCACACCTTCMATCACTTTGTTAGGATGTGTTGTGRTTTCTTAAGCTGAAAARCCACTGCAGGTCCCGAGGCAGTGCCAYTAAGCCCAGCAGTGCTCTGTGCTGGTTCAGGTCTGTGGGAGGGGGCAGCCTGGGCTCTCCTAACCAGGAGCAGAAGGAATGCCAGCAGCACTTACAGCCTGAGCTGCTGCTGGACACCGCGCGTACAGCACAAACAGGTGGGCGTAGAGGATATCCCCGCTGTCCACCTGGAACTGGACATCACTCAGATGGGGGTTGTTGACCATGGCACCGAAATCCTGAGCCAGCAGCCCGAGAGAAGACTAGGGCATCAAAGGAACACAAAGACAGGTGTTAGGTTACAGCTGTCAAACACTTTCCTTGAAAAATAAGAGGGGACTAACCCAGTTCACCAGCACTGCTGTGCTGCGGGCCCCAGCCTGGACACACCACCACTGCCTCCTGAAGACAGACAACCATCACCTTTATGAACTTCAGGGCTTCCACAGGACAAGCAGACAAGTCTAACAGACATTCCAGCTTTRTCTTCCTCTACTTTTTCACAGCCTGGCCATTGTGGAGAAAGGGCAGTGGTGGTGTTTTGTGCTGTACTTGTGTCACCACACATTATCACCCTCAGATCTGTACCACATTTCCTGCYGTGGCCTAGCCACAGCCTATAGCTGGCCCCTTAATCTACTGCCTCCCACCACATTTTTAGGAAACTGTAACTTCCACTTCAACAGACTTGAACTCAGTTCACTAGAATTAGGGTAAGAGGAAAGAGGATGACTCAGGAGAGGGTAATGGGCCCTTTTTTTCTTTTCACTGTCTGGCAGTGACAGCTGAGAAGCGCAGGTCTGCAACAAGGGGCTACCATAAAATAAAACTAATGTAGGCATCCAGTTCAAAGGAATTTATGAGCATGCCACTGAAATATCTTTTGAAAGTTCCACTCTGTTTTAGGAAAGAAATGTAACTTTCATTATAATTCCAGAACCCCTTGCTAAGATTCTGGGGAGTGCTGAACTACCTGTGGCTGGTTACGGTGATGGCAAGGTCAGGCTTGGGGTATGCTGCTGAAAACAGCAAGGATRGCAAGACGGCTCCTCTGGAGCTGCTCCTAGGTAATCTCCTAAGGACTCAGATTCCTCCAAGTGTTGCTGCTCTGGAGGTAGCCCTGGAGTGTTTCAGTGTAGTGTGAAACAGCTCATGGCTGGGTTGAGAGACTGCCTGACTTTATGGTTTATGGTTAACATTCTAATCACTGGCCTCATGCTTTCCAACCTACTGCAGAGCTGGGAACTGCAAGTTTTATTCCAGGGAACATCTGCAGGAGATGCAGTTCCACCTGGAACAACACAGCTCTTTATTTTCTTAGCAGGTTTCTACATTAGCAGTGGRCTGTGAAGAGCCAATCTTTCAACTCACTCCAGACAGCAGGAATAAGCAGCACACGCCGGAACRCTTCTCCCAGACTTCATGGGTGGGCTAGGGAACATTCTGCATGTTGTGGCAGAACTGTGGACTGATCTCCAAATGGAAGACAGGAAACTCAGTCTGGAAACTAAACTGATTCTTCTTGCTTTCTTATTCTTGGCAGGTGGGATACCTGTGAAGCAGCTCTGGGGATGCCAGCAAACACAGGCTCCTGACGTTCCAGGCAGTGAGCCCAGAACAGCTTTCCTGCTGATGCTAAAATTATCAATCAAGAATGGGGAAATTAAACAAGGCCAGAAACCTGGCTGTTCCAGCCTCTGTGCAAGGCAAAGAAACCAGCCAGATGACAGTTCAGAGCAGGTATGAGCTGTTTTTGGAGAACACACCASAACATTCCCTCCTGCTGAGGAGGCTACTGAGACTGGACCCCACTRATGTGACCAAGGGCCTTCAGCACAGGGCATGTGTTACCCATGCAATGGGTGCATTTGCTCTACATGGTCACACTGTTCACTCTTATAAAACACAGATCTCTCCCACTGGCAATCCAGCTCTTCAGCAACACTTCATTTGCTCAGGAAAACTATAATGGAATCAAACTGAATCTGGAAAAATTACCATACTGATTTTGTTGGGAGCAACAGAGTTTCAACAACTGTGAGAACAGTTTCTGTATTGCTCAAGGCCASTGGTTTAATAGAAAAACAAAACAAACAAGACTTTTTGCCTGCTAAGGATAATTTTTTTTTAATATCCTCAAAGAATATCTAGTTTCTGTACTAAGTAGCTGGGATGCTCACATTTAATACTGATTCCCACCTCAAGGAATTGTCTCCTTTTAGAAGTATCTTAACCCTTTAAGCATGATATGAAAGTATCTTGTCAGGGCATCAGAATTTATCTAGCACCAAAATGTACTTCCTTTCATGGCATGATTATTTATTATCAAATGAAAGATAGTAAGTTTCATCAGATAAAATGGATATCCTTGGTAAGRAAATGAACTCATTTTATTTTGTATGAACTTCAATTGAATAAAACTCCCTACATTCACGGAGGATTACACATTCTCTGGTGCATGTTGGGTAAAATGGGATCTACAGAACACCACAGACTTGATAAAAAAATCATCTGTGCTCTTGTGGGCATGGATGGAACACCCCAAGTGTGCTGATCTCATCTGTGCCTCATAATAAATGCCATCTCATAATAAATCCTCACTGTGAACCTTAAGCAACTCTTGTTTCCACAAAAAGGAATGGGAAACATTCCACACTTCTTTGAGTTGCACAAATGCAACAGCTTCTTTTTTATTGTTATAGATTAATATATCAAGAGTGGGAAAAAAGGGTTATCCTTACTCTTTTACTGCTGCTCCTGAGGAGGCTCTTCTCCTTGGATGGGGGCACAAAGCCACTCTGTGGAAGATCACTGGGAGTCAGTTCTTCTCCTCAGGAAAGAAAATGCACATCACAAATCACATACAACTTCCATGTGACACAGAATGATCTAAGAACTCCTACCCACAATCCTTGTTGTGAGAGCTGCTATGACCAGCCTGGCTGGGCTRAAGGCTCAGCCTCTCCCTCATGTTTTTTTGAAAGGTTTGGCTCTGGGCTTTGACAGGCTGTGAATACCCAAGCACCATTCCACTATTATTTATATACATGAAAGGACCAGGGATCATTTGCTGCAGTTCAGCAGGGCAAGAGAGGAATATTATAATCGAGTGCAAATGGAGACAGCTGARCTTAGGAACCATGTTCTCTTTCACAGGAGATGAACAGGACACATAACAGATTCTGCTGAGGAGCCACATAAGAGATATCACTGCCCTTGAAAYGTGCAGTTGGGCACCACATGCAATTCTGACTGGGGACATTAGAGAGTTGCCCACAGAGGAATTCCAGGTGTTGTATTTTTTCAACTCTGTGTAGGCACAGATAAACTTCAGGTTTGTGTAATCGATGTCCAACACAAAATCATCCCTCTTGTGGATCTCTCTCATCCGACTGTCTCAAGACCTGAAAAGACAGTGCACATAACAGACAGGCCATGTAGACAGACTGGTTTGGGTTGGAAGGGACTTTAAAGCCCATCCAGTTCCACCCCTTGCCACAGGCAAGGACACCTTCCACTGTCTCAGGCTGCTCCAAGCCCTGTCCAGCCTGGCCTTGGACACTTCCAGGGATCCAGGGGCAGGTACAGATTCTCTGAGCACCCTGTGCCAGGGCCTCCCCACCCTCCCAGGGAAGGATTTCTTCCCAATATCTAATCTAAATATACCCTCCTTCAGTTTGAAGYCAGTCCCCCTTTTCCTATATGTCCTTGTGAAAAGTCCCTCTTCAGCTCTCTTGTATGCCCAAGATAAGCAAGAATGAAGATTTTGTTCCAGCTGTTGAACACATCCAGGCTCCCTCCTGGCAGAAAATACTTTGATATCTTTAATTTTAAAATAAAATTTAGTATCTGCTGTCCAGCARTTCTCCTAAAAGCTGCGATTTTGAGTCATTTCACAAATACCAGGTTGATTGTATCTTAATCTTATTGCAGGAAATTGTGCCCCCCACAATATCACCTCTTGGATCAACACCAACAACCTGTGGGTGCTGCCATAGCTCTCTGACTCATCCCAGCCTAAATTTGGCTGTGTGCAGATGAAGGAACCAGGGGCAGGGCTCACAAAGCTGCCAGAACTCACCTGGCTGCTCTGCTGCCTGAACATGGCCAGTGTCAAGGTTCCACTGAGTAAGGGTAAGTCCTTCCCTGGCCAATTCCACCAGGTCCTGTAGGGTCTGAGCATCCTTCTGGCTTGGGGATAAAAACTGCCCATCTCCTTCAGGGCCTGGCTTGGATTCAGAAGTTTGGCCTCCAATCTTTGTGCAAGTGGGTTCCTGGGAACTGAGGTCAGGCTGAGTTTGCTGGGATGCTTCTGGCTGATGAGATCTCACTGATGGCTGAAGGTTCTCTGGCTTATTCTAAACAGATGAGGAGGTAAAAAAGACACAAATAAATTAGTTCTTCTTTTATGTATTTGCAGAGCCCCGAGTACGGTCTCTACTTCATACTCCTGATACATCTACGAAGAATCACAGAGCATTGCCCAGCTACAGGGGCTTCTGAGGAACAGCTCCCTGCAGTTTTATGAAAGACTCTCCAGAAATAAGACAGCTGTGAACAGAAGAAAGAAAACTACAGTGGAAAATTCAGAAAATCTGTTTTTTTTCCAGGAGCATGTCTGTGCAAGCAGCTGCCAAGCAGGGAGAAAGGATGGGGATAATTCTCCCAATCCAACTTCTAAATATTTCATTATAGCTGGAGTTCCTGGCAAGTCACAGCTGWAGCTCTCCAGGTGCTTCTGTTCTGAGCTTTGAAATGCTTTTGCAGTTAAATGTAACTAAATCAAACTTTCACCTTGGAGTGGATATTTTCCAGGTTTGGTCTCCGTTTCCCAAAAAAGGATTTTGCTTGTTTATTTCTACGTAAAAATGGTTCAGCCATTTCTGCAAATGGAAAGAATCAGAGAAAAAACACACTCTTGCCATGATTTGAAAGACCTTCCTGCTTTTTATTTTTAAACTTATCTGGCAGTTTTAGGCTTGAATGAAAGGTCAAAACTTCCTAGAATGGAGTTCCTCCTCTTCAGCCTCAACCTGCAACAAGCCAGAGAAACACTGGGCTTTGACTAGGGAAAAAGAATTAAATAAAGCACCTATATTTGCACAGTAGTTTCTGAACAGAAGCACCAAATACTTCTTCAAGAAGAAAGAGGGAAGGAAGTGATATTCTTCTTGGAGAAAATAGACTAAAAGAGCTTTGTCTGTTTCTGTAGGCACTTTTTATAAAAATACAGAGCACCAAAAGAGGCAGATCCAGGTGGAACCAAAATGAAAGAGTGGAACTCAGATCTGGATCAAAGCTCACATGCACCAGGAGGCAGTGGGATGCACAGGGAAAGCCTTAATGCAAATGCTTTGCTGTACAAGTCCAGGCACTCCCACATTCTCTGTGCTAGCAGATACCTATCTTCTGTTTAAACTTTTCACTCTGATCCTTTCTGAGTCCAACAGGGGCAAAGCTCACACTAGAAATGACCAGAGAGAAGTGCCAAGGAAGACAAGAGTAAGGCTGCTGTAAACACAAACTAGTGGCACAATGAGCAGGATCAAGTCTCTTTAGTCAGTACTCTCTATTCCTRTTAGTTTTACTTTCTGAAAGCTCAAAAATCATGCTAACATGAACCTTTATCTCCTCTCCAAAAGGCAGAAATGAAAGGTAAAGGATCCTGACTGCATAAAAGCAGGGGAGAACAGGCCATGGGCAGTGAGTGTGCAGAGAGAGGGGATCACTTGTTTACATCCCAAATGAGGAAACAGAAGGGATACAGGAAAAGTATCAAGAACTAGGGCACACACATATCAGAGYAAGGATAATAACAGAGCACCCCACCTGCACAGGCTTCCAGGGTACAATTGGAGGGGTTAAGGCYGCAGTGTAGAATGATTCGGGGTCACAGGGTCCCGTCAGAGCACTGATCTTCCATAAAAAGCACTCCTTGGCTTTGGACAATGGCATGAGCCAGGCTGCTTTTCCAGATTCATTCTCCAAAATCCTGCTGATGGGCAGCTCAGGGGTGGGAGGGAATTCCATCTCTTCTGTCAGCAGCATGGCCACTCGCTCCTGGATCCTCTTGCGGACCTTCTCCGGGTCCTGGAGCAGCAGTGGTGGAGGTGCAGTGGGGCCTTTTCTACGCCTTTTTTTCTCTTTAAAAAGAAAAGGAGCCCAAATAAATAAACAGCTGGAACACACAGGGCAGGAGAGATCAACACAGCAGCTTGTTCAGTGCTGTAGTCAGTGATGACCAAAAGTCATGAGCACATAACTCTTAAGATTGAWCAGCTAGTCCAAAACCTCACATCACCCTTATAGGAGAAATAAATTCTGGAGAAGACTGACTCCTCCTCACACTGCTCTGCTGCATTTTGGGGGCCATCACATCCCTATGAAATCTGATCATTATGGAAGTCACTGGTAGCCGTGCAGCCTCCCAGCCCCATGGAATGACGCCGGTATGCCAGTGCTGCAAAACAAAGGCAATGAAAATCACCAACAGATCCATAAAGGACTCCTTTTCTTGTGTTCTGGTCATGGATGATAACAAATCACAGGTCACACAAATGCTGGGCAGCTTTCATTTGGAAATCCTGTGTTTTACTACCTCTGCCTTACTAATGCCCAACTCCAAATCCAACTGGGAGCACTTATGGGCAGGAAGAGACCTGAGAAGGGCTGTGAAGAATAAAGTCTCCCCTCTGTACAGCTCTCAGCCTGCTCCCCTGGCAGTTGTCTGCCTTTCTAAAGCCTTCTGTAYGCTGGCATAGAGAGGCACCCACTCACCAGCATGTACTGGACACACATGTCYACTCAGAAAGGACAAAATGATACGAGATAATGCTGAAAAAAGCTGCAGCAGGAGGAATAGGAAAAAAACCACTAGAAAAATAACAATCAATCATCTYTTCATGTTATTTCTTCTCACTTCTACAGTTTACAGGAAACAACAGCTTAAGAATATTTTAGATTCCAAACAACTAAATGAGTGAAAAAAACCCCAGGATTCCTAAGCAATTTCACTGAAAACCATGGACATCCTGCAGCCACTCTTGACTGCAYGTGGATACTGCATATTGCTGAAGCTCTGACAGCTTAAATAAACCAGAAACAGGGCTGTCATCCCTTCTGTATCCAACAGGGAAGCTTTGGTGGAGAGTAGCCATGTTACTCCTACAATAACACAGCCTCATACAGTAACTTGCTGTAAAACATACCTGATCCTGGCTTCCATTTGATTGGGAAAGCAGCCACTGGTTTCACATTTGTAACTGATTTTGCTTGTTCCTGCTTTTCTTGCTCCAACAGAGAGCGTGACATTGCCATGGCAACCTGCAAATCTTCATCCTTAGGCTCCATTTTGGCCCTCTTCTGTGTTTTCCTCGAGTCCTCATTGGAGGGGCCTTTCCKCTTTGCCCTGCTGGGCTGATTGCTGAAATCCAAGAATGCAGCAGGAAGCCCCAGTTAACGTGACTGGATCAGAGACAACAAACACCGAGCACTCCAGAGCAGCTGCTCCATTTGCTTGGAGAGATTCCCATATTAAGCATAATAAAAACCACTCAGTACTTTCTTTCTTAGCAGAGAGCAAAGGATTTCTTATCATTCATGGACCTTAGGGCAATTTAGAGAAGATTCATTTTGGGAAGGTAAGAACAAGATCACGGCACGGATGTGAACATCTGCTATCTCTACCTTGAATGATTTTTTCTACCAAAGGGGAACARACAAGTTGAAGCAGGGAGAAAACCAGATCACCAGAAAATGCTTTCCCGCTCCTATGCTTCCACAGGGAACAGGCAATGGTCCTTCCTTGGCACAATAGGACTTATAAGCCCCTCTACAAATTCCCTCAGGCTCCAGTTGCTGCACTCTRAAGAGTCTGCTCAAATCCAGTGAGCAGATGCAGTTCAGTACCAAGCACATTCCAAAACATCACATCTGCTTCCTCTTTGGCTCAGGGTGAAAGGACATTCCCAGGACAGCCACAAGCTGAGGAGCTGAGGCACTGGTATCTCAGGAAAGGCTCCATACTTGTACTCAGTGGTTTGCTCAATCAGCTCAAACAGACCATTCAGCTTTACTGAGCAATTGCCTCACAGAGCACAAATCATTCTCACAAACCACTGGAAGATTATTTACTCCCCATTTTASTCCTTCCTGCTGGCTTTTAAAGCCATCCCCACCTGGCCTCTTCTGAGGGAAATTAGGACAATTTTTCCAACTGACTGCCACATCCTCCTCACCTGGTTTTTGGGTCATGGCTCTACTTGACCTGCTCTGGCCCTAAGTTCCCTCAATGTGTGAGTCAGCCTTGCATTTACTGTTCATCCCCAGCTCCAACACCTCTCAGACCAAAGGAAGGAACCRACATGTTTTTTTATTCCTACCAGCTTACCTGGGACACTGAAGAGCTGCATCACCAAGCGTGGCCACCTGCAACTGCACTGCCTGAAGAAGCAGATTAGGRGGCACATCCATCTCCACAGCACAGCGTTTCAGATGACTGACTCGGCTCTGTGGGGTTTGGAACTGCTTCCCACAGATGGGACATTCAGGGACCACTGGTTTGCTGGAGGATGACAGCTGTGCTTCTTCCATCTCATCCAGACACCTGGGAGACAACAGCAAAGCTTACCTATGGGGACTTTAAAAGCATCCACACTAAGATTTGAGCCATTTGTATAATAGAAAGAATAATAATAGAAAGCACAATCACTTCTAATATCTKTAACAGCCAGGAACATCCTCTAAAGAAACAAGAATTAAGTGCCCACCACTGAGATGAACATGACATGGAGCAGTTAAATGTGGATTATGGTCTCAGAGGCATTTAAAAACATATTGCTCAAAGGCAAGTGCAGTGAATAACCTTAAAATCATAGAAGGACAGACTGGTTTGGGTTGGGAGGGATCTTTAAGRCCATCTTGATCCACCATGGGCAGGGACACCTTGCCCTAGACTAGGTTACTCCAGCCTTGCCTTGAACACCTCTAGGAATAAAGAGTCCACAGCCTCTCTGAACAACACACTTCATGTGTGTCCATCACTTAATCCCTCTTCTTGCATTCATTCCAACATTCCAACTAACTAAGAACAGAAAAGGGAGCTAATGAATTAATACCATATTCCAGAGTGCAGCATGATGAACTTCAAATAATTTCTGGCAGGTCAAAACTATGCAAAAATTTGTAGTTGTTCTTTTTCTGTCTTCTGCAAAGAGATTAAGGATATGAAATCCAGGATCTGCAGGACCAATTACAAAAGTTACTGCCTGATCAGGTAAYGACACACACAGGGCTGTGCTAAGAGACCATTCAGCTCTGGTGATTACTGGTGTGTCAGTGCATCTATCCACCTAGAGCTTCACATTTTGGGATGAAGGCTGCTATCAAAAAATCCCTAGCTAATATAACCCTGTACTCTCAGTATATGATTACATGTTCATAGTTCAGAAAGCCTGACTTCCCAAAAAGCATTTYTGTCCCAGTTTTACAGCCTCTGTCCTCTCAAGGAGCACTAAATGTCTGAAAACAGAAACAACAGCAACACCGTGAAAGCCACAGGTACAGACAAGCCTGATCAGTGGGTGCACTTAGTAACATGATGCTGAACTGGACAATTTACATCACTCCTGCTTTCTGAAAGTGCTTGAATTAAGAATTTACAGTCATTCAAATGTGCTGTTTCTGATATTTTTTTCAACAGAGAAGCACAGAGATTAAATTTCCAAAGAGCTGTAATATATAGTGTTTGATATTTACCACTAAGGAAACAAATGAYGGGCAATAATTTCAGTTGAGTCATCTTTCTGAATTGTATTGCCTTTCCATCAGGAAACAGCTCAGATACAGTGACACACCAGATGACTTTAGATGAATTTTAGCAAAACAGAGCAAACATAACCTTTTGGCTGAAATCAGTAAGCTCAAAATTTACATTAGGGAGTCATCACTAATGGAATCATCAAGGTTGGAAAAGACCTTTAAGATCACCAAGTTCCTCTGCCACACTGCTGATGAAAGCAGCATCAGCATGGCCACACACACACACAAGCCCTGCAGGGCAAGACAATCAGCCTCTGCTCTCACATCAAAATGACTCGTTAATTCAAGCCACAAAGGTCAAGGCCATTATGCAGAATCCCTACTCCTGCATTCTTCAGTGACTGGGGTGAGTGAGGAGCCTGTGGGGGACTGGATGGAAAGGACAGATCYTGCTGGTGTTTCACCTGTTGACATGTTGCTCTCGTCGCAGTGTGTTCATGGCTGTGAGATCCTTCTGGCAGATCTGACAGAAGAACAACCCTGMATCCTCCAGGCTTGCCAGAGCTTCCTCCTTGGATTCCTGCTGAAGAGCCAAAGCCAGAGCASTGTCATGTTCCATGGATGGGAGATGGTGGGTATCTGGCAAAGAACGCAGAAATGATTTAAGATGGAAAACTGTATCTTGTATGGAAGGTGAGAAGCTGTTRGACTTGTAATTATTAGCTTGTTAAACTAAACACACACAAATTAATTGCAATCTTTCTCTTGCATCTTCACATCCGATCTCTCACAAGGAAAGATACAACCTGGTCCCTTCAAACACTCCAAGACTGCACCAGCCCAGGAGCAGGAGGTGGCTGTTCCCTCATAGTGCATCACATGTCAGAGACTATGAAAGATCACTTTTGGCTGAAGTTTCAGGGGAGAATATGGAATTTTATACATCAACTGTATAACAAAGCAGATCTTCACATTCATACAGAAGCAAAAGAGATTTGATCTATAAAGAACCAAGTAAAGCAAAATTACTGTGAATTCAATTTATCTGCAGAAATCACCTCAGAGAGTGCCTAGCAATCTACCAAAGATGGGGTTACCTAAGAGCAGCCTAATACTGTCCCAAGAGAAGGATGACCAAGTTAATTGATCCTGTTGGAATTTCAACCTGTTTCCAAAAAGACAATTATTTATCTAGAATTTACATGAGGTTAATTCAGCCTKAGAAAAGAGCTGGGRAAAAAAGTATGGATAATCCTTTAATGAARTTTTCTCAGGGGTCTGGAGTGATTTGCACACCAAGCCACTAGGCCAGCTGAGAACAAAGTCCCAGGACCCAGGACTGCTCCTCAGGCAACTGCTCTCACCAGCCACTCATTCTGCACACACCAGAGCCAAGAGGAGAAACGTACCATCCTCAGGGKGGTCCTGATCCTGGCTTCCAGCAGGGAAATCGCCACTGGCTKCAGCCTTCAGCACACTCCCATCTGAGCTGTGTTTCAGCTGCTCAGGTGCCACCCTCTTGAACTGCTGCATTCTCTCCACCACCAGCTCTGCTACGCGCACCTTTGGGGTGGGTGAGGARCAGGTTCCTGGAGATGTGACAGGAAGGAAGGGTAAAATAGTCTGGGAACAGCCACTTGGAGGATTTACTAGAGGGGGAGAAAACACCAGTTTTACCCATCAGTCTTAAACACACACTGAGAGTGCTGGGARGCCCCTTCCCCAACAGCAGCCTGGGCCAGGGCCAGTTCTGCAAAAGCCATTCTTAGAGAAGTGAACRATTTGTGTAATTATCACATGACTTTATATTCAATAACCACAGAAACAGCATTGGGCACTTCTGTGCTACAGGGGAGTCTAGAAACAACTGACTCCCTTTATAAGGAGAAATAATAAGGAAGCCTTGCCTGAAGGTCACCAGCAAGGACAGTGAAGGCAGCAGTCCCACAGCCCTGTGCTCCCAGCATTCCCACCTCACAATGTCCCATGCCTGACTGATCTAATTTATCAGTTTAAGGACTTCCATCACTGGTAACTGCATYCTGGCCATCATCTTTAACAGCTACTGAAGGACTAATCCTTTATGAATTAATCCAACACCTTTCTTAACTCATTCACATTTTTGCCCTTGACAAAATCCAGTGACAATGTATGTTACCACACAATGAAGCACTGAGTGAAAAAGCACCTCTGTATAGTCTTGAGCTTGCTTCTAGATTATCTGAGAGAGTTTTTTGCAGTTCTGATGCTGCAAAAAACTGTAAATAATGACTGGCCAAGACATCACTTTGTACCAAGRCTTCACCTTACTGAGAAACATCAGCCTGCCAGAGCACAGAACACACTTCTAGGTTAAACCCCTGTGAGGTRCAAGCCTGCTTCCATCACTGCTGCTGGTGTCCCCTCCAGATGAATTTCTCAAGACCTTCACTCAGCTACACAGTCTTTTCAGTCCTGTCCTATCTTCTGTTTGAACTAGTTCAATTCACTYACCTGACAGAGGCCTCTGGCTACACTCAGTGGTCCCCGTGCTCAGCTGGCTGGCAGGGAGAGGGCTCCTTGCTCCATCCCCCTGTGCAGTCTCACCACTACAGGCTGCAGCATCACCATCTTCTTCATGCACCACAGTTTGCTCCTTTGGACCCAAATCTTGAGGCAAGTTTGTCTCCTTCACTGCTGGTAAGTGATGATGGGTTTGGCTCTTAGCAGCAGCTTTGCCTCCTCTTAATTTGCTTCGTGTTGTGGTGCTCTTTGGCCTGTTCTGAACCCTCYTTGATGCATCAGCATCCCCAGCTTTTTTCTTTGCCTTATTCAAAATATTTGCCCACAACTCTTTAAAATCATTGTCCTGTTCATCCATTGGCTTTCCAGTAATGCTGTGGCCTAAGAACACTGTGAGGACTGGAGGGTGAGGGAAACACCAGAATCAGTTCACATTTGCATTAGCCCTTCCAGCACCTCAGAGATGTCTGTTCTCCAGACTCCAACAAGGTCTCCAGACAGAGTGGGCACTTCAAACAGTTCATTCTTCCACACCTAATTCACATTCAGCAGAGCATGTTTTCTCTCCAAGGAGCTCACCTGCTTTTACAAGCTGGTTCTTCAGAAGATTCTGGACCATAAGTTAAGCACCTCAGTTTGTGCAGAGAATTTGTAGGATCATCAGGATACGTTACAGAGCTTCAGAGAGAAATTTATGAAAGCCCTTAAACAGAGAAACAAAAGCAGGTGGTCAGGCAGTATGGTACAGGGAGATGCACTGTGGGACAAGGAGCAGAATGTTGAAGGAGAAGAGAATTTGCATGAAATACTAAGATTAGAAACAGCACATATTGACCCCAAACACTGCCCCTATAATTGTACCACAGATATGGCCAAGTTGCACTGGCAAAGGAGAGGAAAGCTTTTAAAACAGATGTCTGATCTGGGGTAGGCTTTTTTCTTGGAGCTCTGGATTTAGACTGTTCTTTTGTTACACAGATTCCTACTTAAATTTATGTAACAAAAGAYGAGCAAATGCAGCAGGAAAAATCCCCATCCTTCAGCTCAAGCAGTGATTCTGGAGTGTTAAACTCTGCTTTGAGACACTACAGTTCCAGAGAGGAGAGCTCAACCTCGTTTTGAGAAGTAAATAAATTGAGTTTCTGGCATTTCAGAAGGGGTTTTGGGACAAGTCAGAGAACAATTCCATTAAACATGTTCACCTATTCTCTCCTCTTACTTCCACAGCTGCTCACTTATGATTAGCTCTCCTGCTCATGCTGAATTCTTCCCTTGAGTACTCAATAAACCATGGCACTGACCATGTTTCACAAACTGCTGCCACATCCACGAGGTAAACAAACTAAATAAATGGTATTTTTAAATTCATTTCTTAATCTTTTCAGCTACAGCAACAACAGCAGTACTAGTAAGGGCTTACCTGGAACAGCACTGGAAATGCCATTAACTCCCAGGCAACATTAAAACTACAGCTCTATCTTTACATATTTTCATTGTCCTCTTCTTCCTAGGGCTGAGTTYATGATGGTTCTGGCTATTTTACCAGGGGTTTTATATTGCTCCCAAAACCTACTTCTTTCAAACCTTAACCAGAGTGTATCCCTTGAAATGGCAGCAGCTATAGTCCAGTTACTCCAGTAAAGCTCTGGGCACAGAAAGATTAAAAAAGCAGGAAAAACACATGGGAGATTGTTTTCTCAAATGGCTTGGCTGCAGACATGAGAGGCTGAGGAATGCTGGTTACACACTTCCATGGGTCAGCCTTTTCTATAAGCAAATACAGATGTAATGGATTTATTTATTTTAAACTCAGGCTCCCAGACCAGCAGAGGACTTTGCTGTGAATCTTGGAATAATTTCCTATTGGAGAGTAACTGAAGTTTTATGCAGCTAGTTTCCAAACTTAATTTTCCTGGACAGAACACTGGTGTAGTCATCACTGTAAATTGACCATTTTCTYCTAAGAAGGAGACAGCATGAAGAGAAATTCCAAATCTCACAGCTTACATGGCTTTAAATAACTCTCATAGACACATCTGTACTGCTCAATTATTTATGGCGGGTTCCTGATATTRAACTTTGAAACAGATCAACAATTTTGCATTTGCTATCAATGTTCAGTGCCCCAGGCAGATAAGATCACACTTATGATGCAAAASTAAGAATTTATCTGTGTTATTCCTCCCTTTCCAGACCTGTACAGGTTCCTGCTCTATTCAACATCTCAGTACTTCTGAAACTACTGCTATTGCTGCCTCTAGCAGCCAGCTTTGACACCAGTTTATTGAGCTCAAAAAGYAATGGCATTGAAAATAATTTCTTTCAGTATAACATTCAATTCATTTTGAAAGATTTTAGGACTCAAATCACAAATAAAATAATCAGCAGCACTTACCTATTTGCTGAAATGCCAAATCTGTAACTCAGCTGTGCCCTTCAACTAAACATGGATCAGCAAAATGGTACAAAGCAGGACCAGTAAGAATCAAAGCTGGAACCTGGAAAATGGAGAGGAAAGGAGGGATTTAGYGTATTTTGTACTGACTTCTCTTGATGATAATTTCCAGCAGTTCAATAAGTACCTAAGGGGGAGGCTATGAAAAAGCTGGAGAGGGACTTTGGGCAAGGGCCTGGAACCACAGCACAAGGGAAAATGGCAAATCCTGACAGAGRGCAGGGTTAGGTGGRATATTGGGAAGGAATTGTTCSCTGTGAGGGTAAYGAGGCCCTGGCACAGGGYGYCCAGAGAAGYTGTGGCTGTCCCATTCCTGGAAGTGTTCATGGTCAGGTTGGATGGGGCTTGGAGCAACCTGGGACAGCAGAAGGTGCCCCTGCCATGGCAGAAAGTTGGAACKGGATGGTCTTTAAAGACCCTTCCAATTCAAATTATTCTGTGATTCTAGGATTTAAAAGTATGCACCTATTACATGCCTTGTATTTTACTGCCTTGTAATTACTTAGTTAAATCATAAACCCCTTAAAAAAAAAACCCCAAACAGGTAGAACATCTGTTATCCTCCCACCCTCTGGAGCAGCCTCTCTTTTAACCCCTTAAAGTACATTTTCACCAGCAGTCCAACCACTTGACACTCTCTTCTGAGCTCTCAAATAGAACATTTAGGCCTGYTCACTTGCTGCTTTAAACTGTCTGTTCCAGGAACAATTCACTAGCCATTTCAGCCTCCAAGAATATGTCATCACCGTGGCTACAACAGTCCATCAGGTGCTAGGCAGGCCTCAACAACTTGTACCCAGCAGATMATTTCTCCCCTGTTGAGCCCCACAGTGGTGCCTCAGCACATCTCCTCCTCAATTCCTCATCTTTTAAAGAAAAATTGACTTTATACTTCCAAAACCAGGAAAATGCTTTGGAAGCAACTTCTTGTATTTCACAAGAAATGCTAAGGGAAATTGGATTATTTAACACTAGAAAGAGAGGCAAAAACAAAACCTGAGTTATTGTCTRGGGTTCCCAGCAAGGAAGGACATGGACCTAGAGTGAGTCCAAAGAAGGCCACCCTTCTCCCTTGCCTCCTCCTCCATCATCACCTCAGTCTTCAGAAATCAGCTAATTGCCAGGGTCTGTATGACCCCGGATTGCTAATTACAGAGTGCTGGCAGCAGCAGGATGATGGAATGGACCGTGTTGGGATAACACTGGAAGTCTCATCACCTTCTTCTCCTTTTGTGAAAGCTGTGGCCCAAAGATCTGAAGGTTGGTGACAAAACTTCCAGTCAAACCAGATSAAATACTACAAAGGAAAATAATTTCTGCAGCAACCACACCAGAAGGAGGTCCCTATGGCTTCTTCCACACCAAATCCTGTAACATAAATATCTTCCTACAGGTTCCTGATGGAGAAGAACYTAATAGCATGACTTCTKAAAAAGCACATTAYCCTSCATCCTTYTAGAGATTTTGCACTAGAGCCTGTTCTCTGCAGGTTCCTGCTCTAACCAATACCTTTATSACTACTTTATAAAGACATGACATTGCATCTGCACAGTGCAGGGTCTCTGTGGTTGCAGAAGTGCAAAAAATTAAACACTGAGGACAGCAGGGCTTGTTCTGCGAGGAGAGAACAAATGTGAGTGCAAAACAGGAATCCAAAGCAGGTACAACTCTCTCATCCTGATCTCTGCCAGCTTCCCTTTGCAGAAAAGGGTAACAAAACCAAATCAGGAAAATAGGAAATGAGAAATTAACTCAAGTTTCTATAAGCAAGGAAATAGTAGGTAAGAAAATCATACTGAGATTCCAAGAGCAATCTTAGCAGGGCTCAGCATCACTGCCCACCTGCCACCATCAACTTCCACACCCAATATCTCTTCAGTCCTCACATTTCTGTTCAAGGTTACACCTTCCCCTGCCAGGACCTTATTCATATGGCAAAGCATTTCAAAGCATTTCAGAGTCACTAAAAAAATCTATCACATTCCAGAAAGGAATTTTAGATCATTACTTACACAACAAAATGTCCTTCTACCAAAACAACTCCGAAACAGAAAATTCACTTTACACCTCCTCTGGAAGGATAAAGGGGAAGTGAAGAGAAAAATAAAAATTAACGGTCGCTCGAGTGCAAATGCTCCTAGTTGCATGCAAACACAAGAGCACACAAATCACAAAGGGAGGCAGCTGGTGATGCAAAAACCAAACTGCAAACAACAACAATGTATTAAGAGAGGACTGAATAAAATTATTTCAGTAGAAGCCCCAAAAATCAATAAAGAGAACAATACTTGCTAAAAACTCACCTGGTTTTCAGAGAAAGGAAAGTAATCAGAGTCATAATAAAAACAAAGATGTAAAATAATATCATGGTGATTGAATTAGATTGCACTGAATATAAACAGTGAATATAAACAGTGAATATAAACAGTGAATATAAACAGTGAATATAAACAATTAAATGTATTAAACTGAGGAGGCAAAATGACCTTGTCAGTGAAAGTTAAGGACTTTCAAAAAATACCATTCTTGATGTATATGGAAACCAAGAAGAAAAACCTACCAAGGYCACTAAATCAAACTGTGGAACTGTTAATCCTGAAAATACTAAATATTTCTATAATATCCATCCCCTGATGGTGCTGAAAGCAGCCTTATTTTAGAAGCAATCCAAAGCACACCAAAAAGCAGCTGCTGAAGGTGTTTCTGTCAACAGAATCGGATCACTTGCATGCAGAAGTCACTGTGATTTTTCAAAAAGGACCATTAGGGAAGTAAACACCCATGTTGCAGACTGAACTCAACACCAGGATGATAAAGAAATGGCTTACAAGGGAATTGATGAATAAATAAGGATAATAAAATTAAGCCAAATCAACAGTTTATAAAAACCCAGWCCTACATTCAGCTAATACCTACTTAACAAGAGCTCTCTGTGTTATCAGAGGGGTAATTCTTCTCTAAACCACTCAAGGAGTATCAAGGGACAAAATGAATAATTAAAATCCTACAAAATCAATATACGGCATTTAAAATTAATTAAATGTAGCTAGGTAAGTCTCAAAATGCAGCTGCAAACAGYTGTCATTGAGCACTTATGTTTCAAGTACCACCCCACAGAGATTAACTCCCTCCCTGTCCTGGTTTTTTGTTCTTTAGCTTAGGAAATGAGCTGGGAGAGACACCACCCACCAGGATCAAACTGTCAAAAAAGGGAACCATTGGAGAGTCCATCATTCTTCCAAACCACAACATGGCCTTGTTCCACGTGTCTGACTCCACCCCAACAAGGATAAATGTGACCATGTCAACCAACTCTGCCATTCTGTAGATCAAGAATGGAGAAAGAATACGAACTGAATAATTAATGAAAAGTAAAAATAAAGAGACGTAAGAACACTCCTGTGTTAAAAATCTGGGCATTTCCTTTTGAAGAAGACAATGTTATTCTGAAAGGCACATTAATTTAAAACAAGGTCTGTTCTACTGATTTTTTCCCAAAAACATGTCTTCTGRTTTGTGATTATGTCTGATTTGTGATTATGTTGAAGCCAAATATAAAGTGAAATTCAACAAAGTATCTTGAATGCTCTAAAACAGGAAGATGCTCACCTTGAAAACGTGACCAAACTCACCACATCTTCAGATGATCTGATAATGCATCTTTTACACTAACACTCCATTAATTTGTAACAATGAATAATTTGCTCTCTTCTCAAYTAAAATCCAACACAAGAGCTACAGTGAATCTGGCAACATTCTGCATGTAATGAAAATTACACTGGGAAAACAAAGGCTCAAAAGAACTTGAAGTCCATTTTCTTCCAAATGTAAAACATACCATAACAATTCTTCCACCTTCTGCTTCCAGTCTGCCTCTGACACACTCATACTGGTMTGCAGAAATCCAAACACCAAAACCAAAGGGGAAAAGAGAGACCAGAAAAGAGGTGAAGAACAGGATTTTAAGCAGATAGAAAAGCCAAGCACACAAGGACCTTTTTTGGAAGCCAAAACAGGGCCTATACCCAGTCTGTGATTTTTGAGAGTTCATACAGAGCCAACAGAGTGAGCAACAGACAATGTCACTGTCTTTGGGCTTTACTGGAGTCAAACTGATTTTGCCCAGCTGTAATTTTGGCTTTATGTAAACCTGCATGGTTAAAATAAACACCTGCATGTCTGCAGGATCAGGGACCAAGTGTTGTCAGTAAGGCAGTGGACAGTCTCCCTTCRAGGCAGGCCCACATCACAGAATTATGGAATGGATGGGGATGGAAGAYACCCTAAGGCTTATCTCAATCCACCCCATGCCATGGGCAGGARCACYTTCCACTATCYCAGGTTACKCCAAGCCCCGTCCARCCTGGCCTTGGACACTTCCATGGATCCAGGAGCAGCCACAGCTTCTMTGGRCAMCCTGTGCCAGGGCYTCCCAACCCTCAGAGGGAAGAATTTCTCCTCAATATYSCATCAAACCCTGCYCTCTGGCAGTRGRGAGCCATCYCCCCTTGTGCTGTGGCTCCAGGCTCTTGTCCAAAGTCCCTCTTYACCCTTCTGGATATGCTGTTCCTGAGCCTGTTCCTGTGCCCCTGAGCCTGGAAACCACAGGTAAAATTCCACGTTGCTTCACAAAGCRGCAACAGATACATCAGCAGTGCTTTCCTAGCTAGCACTGCTTAGAGGCTGGACACCTCAAACAACGTTTTCAGCGAATCCGACTGGCTGTCAGGGCCTGCTGGAACACTGACACTCTCGTCTCCTTCCCCTGAACAGCTCTGCCTCTGCTTAATCCCTGACTTTTTGCCACCGAGGATGGAGCTCCACCCTTCATCACCGTTTGTCCCGCAGGCCTGGACCGGCCTCACCCACACAGAGACCGCCCTGCGCGGCTGAGCGATGACGTCGCGGATGGCGTTGTATAGATGACGTCATACAAATGACGTAACGCCGGAGGTGAGGGCCTCGCCGGGACCCAACGCCGCCGCCTCCCCGCCACCAGGTGGCGCCGCGTGGCGCTGAAGGCGCCGGCGCCATGACGTCACTGCCAGCAGCCCGCCCGCCGCCGCTGGGCGCGCTCCTCTCCCGTCCTCCCGCCTGCCCTGGCCCTGGCGGCGCCCCGGCCCCACCGCCCACCGACCTGTTCGCCGCGGCCCGGGCTGGCGGCCGTGCCCGTGCCCACCGCCACGGCGGGGAGCCCCGGTGCACGGCCGGAGCGCATGCGCGGGCCGCCAGCAGGGTCTCTCGGCTCGCCGCGGGCTCGGTGCGCATGCGCGGGGCCGGTCCGCGGGACGTTGGTAGGGCCCTCACGCTTCCCGCGCGTGCGCACGGGCTTCCCGCCATCGGTTGTCATGGAGACCGTTTCCCCCATTTGCCCCCATTCCCCTCACGGGCTCGAGGGGTTCTTCTCGTCCCCTTGGCGAGGCTGAGGGGTCCAGGGCGCTCCTGCTTCTCGCCCCGGGAGAACGGCCCGAGCGGGCGACGGCGGCTGTGAGGCGAACCTGGCACGAAGCGGGCGGGCCGCGGCCACCAGGGGCACCCGAGCGCCGGGGGAAGTGGCGGCGGCCCGGGCAGCACTTCCCGCTTCACGGCCCCGGGCCCGGGAGACGTAAAGTAAAAACGGGAGGGCTTTTGATCAAGGCCTCGGCACCACTTGTCGATGAGGTGAAGGGCCAGTCTGGGAAGAGCACTGGGAGAGGGCCAGTCGGAAGAAAGAGGAGAGCTTACGGCGTAGCCTGGCTCGTTTGTATTTTTAAGGAATTCGAGTGTATCGAAATATATGTATATATATATATAAATATAAGTTGTAAATAGGGAGGAAATACACAGCACCTGCGTGTGAGCACGGAACTGCCATTTAAAATTACTGGTCTTCACATTAAAACCTCAGGCACACCTGTGCTGGTGTGCAGCTGCAGCTGAAGCCCGTTAAAATTGCAAYGTTTTGAGGTTATAATCGATGCTGTGCTGCTCATATGGAAATTGATGGAAACACTGAAATGTCACGGTGAGCAGTAGCATAGCTCAAGCTTTTCTGTCAAAAGAGCATTGCCTTTTAATTTTGTATTTTTTTCTGCCTGAGGTTGAGCAGGAAAACAAATTCCCTTTTTGCACTACCTTTGGCTCCAGCTCAGAGTCCTCATAATGAGTATTACCTTGGAGTCAGGATCAACAGTCATTTCCTCCAGGTCATTAGCTAATTGTGGCCAAAGGTTTGCAGGTTTGTAAAATCACCTGAGATAGGGTGGGGAGGTTCATGCACTGGATCTGCCTTTTGAATGCATTATTGCAATCAAAATGTCAATGTTGAAATCAGGACTTCTTTCTCAATACTTGGTCTGGCTGTAACAAGAACCAAAATCGCTCCTGGGCAACAGTTGTTAACAGGGCAAGAGGCAGAGGAAGAGGTTTAGTGGTACACAGAACATACTGGAGCTTCAAAAACATCAAGACAGGCATATCACTAATAGTTACAAATCAGTTCTAATGGTGAACCGTATGATGTCTGCTTTACACATAACATTTCCCCATAATTATACCTCAATCCATAATTTGACATCACCAAAAGAAACTGACATTGCCTGTTTGGCAACCTCAAGAAAAAGATCAACTARAACTTTTAAAATGAAATAAGCTCCYGAGGCACTGTGACTTTTCCAGCACAGCAATTTAATTTTTAACGCATTCAAACAATTTTAGCTGGAAACCCTTGAATTTTAAGAAAAATTGTTATTTTGGCAGAACAGAGGGGTGTATTTTTGCAGTGAATCTCCYTGGGAGATGCAATGTGCCCCTGTCAGTCCAAAACTGATGTGAAGAAATCCTTTGGTTTGTGTCTTTCAACACTTCTGCTGGTTTATTCAAGTTCTTGCCCAAGTTGCTCTACTGATGGGAATTAGGAGCCCTCCGAAGAAAATCCTGCAAGAAYTTGCAACTGCCAATTGCACAAACAGATTGAAAATGCTCTAATTATATACCATGACACAGGAACTACACCAAGGCGCAGGAACATCTCATTGCTCAGTGCCCTAAACTCAAAAGCGGTAAAAAGCCAAAGAAAATGTGGTATTCCCACTGGAATAAAAGCACTGGCACTTAATGGTCCATCCTGGGCACCAAATAGGCATCTGTTTCACAGGACATTTCAAGGCCATTCCTAAAGGCAACAAGGACRTGATTGTCCAGTCACTATTTGTACCCAACATCAGCTGGAGGATGCAGCCACAATGACAGGTACACGGAAGAGAAGCAGCTCTCCCAAAATCAGAGGCAGACTGGACTTCAACTCCCAATTTTTTAAAGTTCACTTCCCCATAACCAACCCCCCTGGGAACTGCTTGGTATCAGATATAGTTCAGGACCCCAGTGTTTTAGGCTCCAGTATGAAAATTTTGGCTTAATTTAATGTGTACTCACCCCTGAATTACAACTGCRTAGATGCAAGCAGGTCCCTGAAATAGCAACACTTTGGATACATGCTGTGAGAGGTAGGATATTTACTGTCACACTGTGGCTTTGGGTTGTCTCTGCAGAAAACAACAATTATGGAACTTGTGAACATTATTGCCAACATGAAAAGGTTTTTAAAATAACTGCTGGAATTCGCCATGCAGTGGGATTTATAGTAAATATGATTATCTACRTGTCTATGAATACACAGATTATATATTATATAGAATGTACATATTTATCCCCGGTGTGCTGCAGTCAGCATTGTTCAAATTTTTTTTTTGTGTTTCATTTTCTCTGCACAGTTTAAGGGTAGATCTCCTGCTGTCTGTTAAGACGTGTAACACTGGTGGCTTCAGATGAACTTTTTTAAGCTTTCCATACAAATTGATTCAATTCAGTTCAAAAGTGATCAGAAAAGCAGCCACTGAGGCCAAATTCCAATGAGGAAAGTTTGGGTTTGCATTAATTTATTGGGTTAATCTCCCTTCTCATGGGCTGTGGCCATGCTGGATGACAGACCTCAGTGCAAACTCAGCAGAGTCTTGAAARGGCCAAAAGGAAAAAAATACATCATTTTCCTCAAGAGCAGTCTGGTTTGTTTTCCTCTAAAGTGTGAATTTTGGGATGGCACAGGCCTCTACATCTAACTCCTCTTGCCKGCCAGAAGAACAATCATGTTTCCATTACGTAACTCACATGGCATGAACTTGAGTGGTATAAACCAAAATTCATCTGGTTCTCCTGGGAAGTGAAATGAATTMTCAATTCTAAGAAGAATCACCATAATTCAGTAAGGGCACTGGGCATTAAAGAATCTCTAAACACATTAAAAATGCAGTTCCCAACTAAAAGCCCTAATCCCTATCCTTTGATTTCCTGAAGCATGTTGCAAGATAAGTTTGAACATTTGTTTTTTAAACTACTTGCTAAACTACTTGAGACAGAACAAGTCCAAYGGTCAAGAGGTGAAACAAAATTCCAGCTGAATCTCCCTCTGCCCCCAATCACAACTCCAACTTCCCAAGTTTCTAAGGATTTAATGTGGGACAGTTCCATGAAGGACTGATTTATTTACTTATTTATGGGTTTTAACTCAGTTACCCCTAATTTATTTGGGCTGCAGAAGGAGAACAAGCTTTGCCTGGCTTCTCTGTTAACTCACCCCAAATCCCCTGCAAGTTACATCATGGCATTTGGAATAACATTGGATGGACATTTAATGGACAATTCATTACAATACCTTTAGCCATGCAGTTTTAAAAAGAGGAGGAAACTGCTTCTTTCCCCACTTTTTCATCCTTCCTGCTGCTGTTAATAGATTTAACAATGAGACCATCAGGGATCCTTGCAAATTTACATATTTACGGAAGTCTTTGGTCCTTGTGCTCCTGCCAACTCTTCCATTTTGGCCATGACTTAGGGGAGACTTTACTCATTTCCACCTGTTTGCACATCAAACTGATTCCAGGAGGGATGTGATGGGAAAGATCTTGTGATTTTAGATTAAATTCTTGCTAGAAGGAGCTCCAGCACCAAGGAACACTTCTATCCTGGGAGAATAGGGAAATGAGTGTCCAGGCAGAGAAAATTCTCTCCTGGCCTGGGCTCCATCAAACCACAACATCAGCCACAAAGTGCACCAGGGAAGATGGAACTGAGGTGTAAAGAGGGAGGTAAAGGAGAAACAAAAGATGAATCTGAGAACAGAGGGAGAACAAATGACCTTTTTTTTCTGGAAGAAAACCTTCCTGCTGATAAAAGAAGAGGAAAACCCATGTTTAACTTAGTCTGGAAGTATCAAGAGATGTGCAGTTCTGGGGAAGATAGCAAGACAGATTTTAGCATCCTTTTCTTCCCAGGCAATAGAGTAGACAGCCAGCTAGAAAGGATTTAGTACAGGATAATTCCAATAAGCAGCAAGCTTCCAAGTGATTCTCTGAAATCCCAGGAATTTTTGAATCCAGGAGTCACGGGGAAACCACATGATCTCAATAGGCAAGGTTTGGGCAGACCCAGAACTGCCCTGGGAAGAACTTTCAACTGAGCAAGGTGTTGGGCAGAGCCTCTTGAAGGTGCTGTAAGTTTGTGTTTACTGSCTCATCCAAATCCAGCAGGTACTGGATTTGGTACTGTCTTCATGCCTCTGGATCTTGGAGGGATCTGTTTCATGTTGTGGTGGGATTCCAGAGTCCTGAACTGTGTCCCTAACACAGATTCAGTGTCTCTTAAGGAAATCTATTAAGGCTCCATACAGACCTTATTTGTACAGTCAGAATAATTCTGASTCACTTCACAATGAGAGCAGGAGGATTAATTGATAACTACAGAARTGCTAAACATTATTAATGGCTCCAAGTTTTCTTCTCTTGGAAACAGTGGCTATTTCTTCCCATAATGTTTTAAACAGTTGCTGCTCAAGGAGCTTAGATTGCAGATTCCTGRCTTGTGGTTTGTCCATAAATCACAGACCTGGAGCTTACCCAAGACACTCTYGATGGTCTCAGCAGGAAGTCTGGACAAGAGAAAACTGTTCTCAGTCTGGCCCTGTCAACCACTTTATGGCCAGTCCAGCTTCAATGTCCCATGCCAGACGTGAGAGGGATTCTGTCCAAGTTTAAAAGCATGAGGTCTCTGRAATGTCCTTTCAAACTGGATTTCACTCCCCATAAATATTTTCCATCTTCTGCCCTGAAGAATATAGGTTTGACTTCACAGCTGATGAGCCTGGGCAGGGCAGCAGAGGGGGCCATGCTGTTTATCACCGATGGTTTTTCAGCACATGAAGTTTAACTTGTAAAAAAATGAACCAACCCCCCCCCCACACACACAAAACCCCAGAAACTCAACAGAAGAAAAAGTCAGGCAGCAGTTAATAAGGTCCCAGAAAAAATATCAAACTAAACAGATCAATTTTCTGCACAAAGCAGCACTGCTTTACAGCCAGAAAACTATTTACCAAAGAGCCTCTGTTGCCCTTTCAGACACAGAATCATTATCTAGAGACCAGCTTTAGAGCAACTCGCCTGTGTTCCTATCAGCACTTCAGTTTCTGTTCACCATCACARTGCCATACATGCACCTTTTTGCACTGGATCTGCTCTGTTAGCCAGGCATATCATCCTCACTCACCAGCATTCCTGCAGGTGTTTGCCATATAAAAGGGAAAGCTGAGTCCCAGAGGTGGGGATACACAGGCATAGACAAAACAGTGTGAGATTTGGGTCATAGCACCTTCCTGAACCTGCTGCTCCTTCCTGCATCCCAGGACCATCACCATTTCTCACCATTTTTCTGKGCACAGGGATACRGGGTAGGTGTGCACTCCAGTCACAGACATCTTATTTGTTCTTTTAGTCATAAAATCCTAGTGGCAAAAACTGAGCACCTGAAGGGCAGGTGGGRTTCCTGGAGAATTCCCAGGATGAGGAGGTTAAAGATGTGTCAGGCAGTTCATGGCCAGCTCWCTCCAAGAATGCTCTTCTTCTCACTGCAGCAGTTCCAAACCAGCATCCAGCCTCAGCTCAGGCATTGTATCCACAGCTTCTATTTTTAGACACTTTATCAGGTGTGCAGCTTGCCAGATACCACACTCAACTGCTGTGCTGCTCGAAGCACCAGTCACCAAAGGCTTTAATTTCTTCAGTCTGTGTTACAATCACGGAATCATTTGGGYTGGAAAAGATCCTGAGTCCAACCATTAATGTAGCACTAACTCATGTCCCCAAGTGCTACATCCACATGTCTTTTGAATCCCTCCAGGGATGGTGACTCCACCACTGCCCTGGGCAGGTGTKCCAGTGCCTGACYACCCTTTYAGTGAAGACATTTTCCCAATAWGCAATCTGAACCTGCCTTAGCATAACTTGAGGCCATTTCCTCTCTCCTGCCCCTTGTTCYCTGGGGCARAGCCTGASCCCCACCTGGCTGCACCCCCTATMAGGAAGTTRTGGAGAGCCAGYAGGTCCCTCCTGAGCCTCTTTTTCTCCAGGCTGAGCCCATCCAGCTTCTTCAGCTGCTTCTGATGCTCCAGACCCTTTTTTAGCTCCATTCCCTTCTGAGGTCACTCTCCAGCCCCTCMAAGTSTTTCTTGTGAASGGCYCAGGACTGCTCCCAGGTCTGGAGSTGCCTCAGCAGTGCCCAGCACAGGGGGGCAGTCACTGCCCTGGTTCTGCTGGCTGCACTTTCTGTAGGATGGAGAAGGTGGCTCTTTGATCRTCTTAACATTAAACTGTCACCTTTTTTTACCCTTCTGCATCTAAATAAAAATGAAATATTAGGTGATATTAATACAGCTTCTCAAATGGTGCCCCAAGCAGCACTACTTTTTCACTTCTTTGTGCACAACCAGGCTTCCTGTAGCTTAAAGAGCTAAAGGTTGTCCTATCCAGAACAGCACCCGAAGAGTTAACCAAATCCAGTCCCAGAATCTTAATCTGGTAATTTAAAGATAAGCTAAACAAATATCTGGGCTGCTCAGAGCCCCACTGAGGAGAAAGGATTTTTATAAACCAGTTTGCACAGTGTAAAGCAGACACACAGAGGGAATCTAGAGTGGCATTTCTGTCTGAACAGCCACTGCTCCTTGATTCAAGTCAAGGACYAAATCCCATTTTCAGAGACAAAACTATTAGGGTTTATAGCTACAGATTCCCCTGCTTTCCTTCTACACTGCTGTTTTTACAGCCCTCTCTTGCCAACATGTCCAGTGCTTGATGACCTGAAGAATCAAATAGGATCTGAAGAGAGACCAACTAAGATCACCTGCTGGAAGACACAAAGACCAACAAAGTAAAGAGCAGAGTGAAATGGTGGGTGTCTGGAAAATAGGAAATGTTTATTTATCATAAATACATCAGCAAAGCGTGTAGTTTTGCCCACAGACTCTCCAGAAAGCCACACACTGGAAATCTGCCTCCCACTTTCTTCCCTTTTTCCATAAGACCAGGATGAACTCGCTTATGCAGCAGCTCAGTGATCTTTYCTGCCATGGGATTGCACTGACATGTTCCACCAACAGTGTCTCTGCCAAAAGCAGCAATCTGTCTCCATGCCAGCAAACTCCTCCTGCCTGGTCACACCTGGAGGTTTCTTAACTAATTAATTCTTCCAATGCTTGTTCAGAGCACAAAGGGGCACAGGGATTTTGTGGATGAAGGGGTGTATTYACAGACCTAACTGGGAATCTTGCTGCCAACATCTGTTTTGGGAAAGGCCATTTTTAGAAACAGTATGAAATTAGGTTCTTCAGGCTTGTGTCAGAAATTTGGATTCATTGTTTAAGCAACAACCTCTGAATTTTGTCCCAACTAAGAACACTGCACTTTGAACAAGCTGATGATGTAGGATGTGATAATTACAGGTGGCTCCTCCCCACACAGGGAGGGCTGGATGTCCCCAGCATTGTCCCTGCCCTCAGCCAGTGAACCCCACGCTGGACAGTGCCTGCAAGCAGCTGCCCATAGTGGCTGTGCCTGAGGCAYGAGATAGCACAGAGTTCATCCTTCAGTCCTTGGGGCTCAGTTCTTCTCCAGGATTCTGGTGAGGAGTTCGTTCAGCCGGTTCACCATTGGTCTGGGATCCTCATTCAGTCCTGCTGCAATCATGGCATTCTCATAAATCTGAAAGAGAGAAGCAAGCACTAAATAAGCAGCAAAGAGACCTGCCTGAGGGAGRAAGGCAATGTCACTCTCCAGGACCTGCATGCTGAGAGCAAGAATGGCTTCTATGCCACCTGCTAGGAAAACATGGACCACAAGTCCCAGAAATATTCAGGGACCAGAGAAAGATGTGACTCTTGCCCACTGTAATGGTTCACCCTGTTCCCTGCCATGCACAGTCTGCAAACTGGCTCTGGGAAGGATGGTGCTGCTTCTGGAGGAGGTCTGGTTCTCACCTGGTCAAGCAACATCTGAGCCAGGTCAGGCTGACTGTCCTTCAGCTCRCTGAGCTTCTTAATAAGAGCATGCCTGTAATAGAGACAGAGAGAGAGCAACACTGAGACTTGCCAATTTTGGACACAAGAAGTTTATTTCCAGAATGAGCAGTGAAGTCATGGTGGGTCGTGAAAGTCAACTTCCTTGCTCCTTTTCTGGGGACTTCTCTCTTCWCTCCCATCTGTCCCTATAACCCCCATGGTCCCCAGAAGGCTGGGCACTGTGTGTGGGTGGCTCACATGGATGGTGCCATGCAGCCTCACAGATTAAGGTTCTGTAGCACTGACTGCACGCAATGGGGAGGACTCTCAGCTGGCAGCCTTACACTGCCTCCTCTCTGCCTCCATCCCAGAGAAGCTGCTGTGCCCCAAGCCTAGTACTGGTGTTGTCTCCCCTTACCCTGTGTTGATCTCCAGGGTGGGCTGCAGGAGCTGGGCTCGCTCCTCCTGGGTCTTGGCCAGCTGCTGCATGCGCAGGAAGTGTCGGGCAGCGCCCATCTCGAGCACGGTGATCATGGCAGGGTGGGTGTCCAGCCGGGTGGTCACCTGTGGCACAAGCACCAGTCAGAGCTGCCATGGACAATGCACATCTTAGAGGGGGGGAGGTCTGAGGACTTGAGTCTCCTCAGCACAGATCCACATCAAGTCTCTACACAATTGATCCCCATCCCACGGGAGCTGCCTAAACCAGCAGGAATGATGGGGGCCCAAATGGCCCCATGGTTCACAGGCAGTGGATTGCAGCTGGACCAAAGCATTCCTTGCCAATACACCTTTCTAGTCCACAAGCCAGAAGGCCACCAACCTGTTCTGATAACCTGAGCATCGACTGGAATATGGGCTTTGCTCAATGTACATTGAGATGAGTTCTTCTGCTGCCACACTGACCATCCAAATGACAAATGCCAACATCCATACCATTTACAGATAGGAGGCACAGAGAAGAATGACTTCCCTCAAAGAAAAATCTGTGGCAGCAGATTCTCAAGCAATTATGATCTTTCTTCCCTAGACCTCCATGGATCTCCTGTACTCAAGCTAYCCAGATGCAGAATACCCACCTTAACTCCAGTTACTCGAGAGCCTAAGGCATTTCTCATCCAGGCCATCAGATCCTCAGCCTCCTTCTCTGTCAGACRTTCTCCAGCTGGCAGGGAAAGATGGCACATCTGAGCATGCATCTATAGTGTGCAATGGACAGTGAGCTGAATTTCCACAATTCCATTTCACACTTCCATTTATCTCTTACGGGAATGGGCATAGAGCACCACTCAGCACACATCTACATATCCCCATCCCAAAYCATGCCACACTCAGAGAGGGCAGGYTTATGCCTTGCCAGTGGCTGCCTGCCTCTGTCAGGGCACCAGATATATGCATGGGGTTGAAATCAAATCATGGCAACTCCACATGTGACATTCCAATAAACTTTGATATGTGAGATTAAAGGAATCTGCAGAAACTCTAGGTTGCCTCAGACCATGAGAATGGGAGGGTGGAGAGTTCTTGCTCAGGAACTGCAAGAGCAGGAGAGGTGTCCCCTCACAGGTTGCTCAGGGTACAATGACAACATGCAGCAGGATGGGCCAGGGAAGCCTCAAGGTACCTGGGCGGCTCTCCTCAAACTTCTCTTCCTTATAGTGATCAACAACAATGTCTGTCTCCACAGAGATCAGCTTCTTCTTGTCGAACTCCCGGAGGTGCAAGAGTGTCAGCTCATCAAACTGCTCATAGCAGAACAGCACCTGTGACAAGGAAGGGACAGTAACACGTTTGGGATGTAACAGCACKACCTCCTTCCCAAGGCAGCTCCGCACCAAACAGCAAGAACATCACAGAGGAAACTTGTAGCTTCAACCCCATGGTAATTATCCCTCAGGGACCCATATGAAAGCAAACCCTTGGATGGATTTTACCACCAGTGGCAGGTCAGCAGCTGAACAAATCCTGCTGCCCAGGGATAGTGAGAACCAGCAGTGACTCCAGTCCTGAGAGGGCCCAGAGGATACCTGTAACATGATTACAGCCCTGCACAGTAGCTCCCAGGCTCCTGCTCTGGGGTCCAGCATAGGTAGGAAACATGTCAGAACTAGATGCACGAGTACTACATCATAGAATCACAAAATATGCTGAGTTATAGGGGACCCATAAGGATTGAGTCCAACTCCTGGCCCTGGTGCAGGACACCCTAACAATCCCACCCTGTGCCTGAGAGCATTGTCTAAATGCTTCTCAAACCCTGACTGGCTTGGTGCTGTGACCACTTCCCTGGGGAGCATGTTCCAGTGCCTAACACCTCTGGATGAAAACCTTTCTCCTGACACCCAACTTAAACCTCCCCTGACTCAGTTCCAGCAGTTCCCYTGGGTCCTGCTACTGGTCGTGAGAGTGAAAAGATTGATACCAGTCCTTCTGCAGCCCCTTGTGAGGGTATTGAAGACCACAATGAGGTCTCTCMTTAGTTTCCTCTAGGCCAAGTGACCAAACCAAGTCACCTCAGCCACTCGTCATATGGCTTCCCCTTTAGGCTCCTCACCACTCTCATGGCCCTCCTTTGGAYACTTTCTAATAGCTCAATGTTGTTTTTACATTGTGGTTAAGAGTGTGTGACAGGCCCCTCCTGGCCTCATGCCACATTCTGAGCAGAGGCAGAGGGGGCTGGACAAAGGCACTGTGCTAGCAAGGCTCTATCACAGGCCTCASTGCCCTGCTCATCTCTGAGAGCCAGCCCTGAGAGCCAGCCCCCATCACTGGTGCAGCAGCTTGGGGTGTTSCTCTGGCTGTGGCACCACTGCTCACACACCTCCATGTCCTTCTTCTTCATGGCCTCGAAGTACGGGGAGTGCTCGGCCAGGTGCCGGTTGGGGGCACACAGGTAGTAGATGTTCCTGCTGCCGGCCTTCATGCGCGAGGCGTAGTCGGTCAGGCTGGTCAGCTGCCCCGCGGGCAGGGCCGACGACTCGTAACGCAGCAGCTTTGCTATGTCCTCCTGCAAGAAACACGCTCCTGTGAGCTCAGGGCGGGTCACTGAGCTCCACCTGACCACTCCCAGCCCCAAGGATTGCTGTTGTAGCATGCAGACCTCCTCACAGCTCTGCATAAAGGCTCAGGGGATTCCAAATCCCTCCTTTACTGCTCCAGATATTAAGGAGGCAAAAAAGTGACCTAGACAGGATGTAGGTCAAGCTCTCCTGGAAATGGGAATTCAGGCAGAAGACAACAGGAGGGAAGGCCCTACTTTATWGCTTGTTGTAGTTCACATTGCACTGGAGAGGGGTGACAACAGCATGGATATAGAGACTTTGCAAGGTCTCAAAACAGATGGGAAACAGCACCCAGTCAGAAAGAGTGTGAATGTGGGCACTAGAGAACCCACAGGTCTTGGTAGACCCAGGAACACAAGTTATGGGTGTGCAAACTCCATGGGGAAATAGCGGTCCCCCTCATCCCAGCTCACAGTAATCTTTCCCATCAGCTGCAGTGTTTTAGAACTCCTGGTACCTTGACATCCTGCTCTGCTATTGTGACAATCCCTTCTCTCATGAACACCCCGTACTCCTCAAAGAATTTGGCATATTTCTCAGGATCCTTCTTGCTCTGGTCAATGAAGAACTTGATCAACCTCTTCTGCAAAACATCGCGGAGCTTCCTGCAGCAGAACAGTATTTTTAAAGGCAAGACAAGACATCTTAACTGAACATCTGTGCAAGGTTGTAGTGAGTCCCCTGACTCCTGTCCCTCATGGCTTTACATCTGCTCTTTTTATCTGAGTCTGGAGCTCTTGCTTACCTGATCAAGGCACTCTCCTGCAGCAGCTCCCTGCTGAGGTTCAGGGGGATATCCTCACTGTCCACAACACCTGGAACACAGAGCAACCCTTGAACACTGAGGTAAACATGAGTGCCAGGCTCAGGAAGGTAGCCCTTGCCTCATCCCTGTGGAAGCCAAGTTTCACAACCTTCTGTTCCTGGTCCCAGCACACACCTCTGAGGAAGCGCAGCCACTTAGGCAGGATGTCTGCAGCTTTGGTTTGGATGAGGATTTTGCGGCTGTAGAGGGCAACGCTGGAGCCCATTTCCCTGCTGATGTCAAACATGGATGGCTTCTGCAGGAACAAGAGACAAGAATTAACACCAGCACTGTGCAGGGTGCCCACATCACACTGTGGTCTTCCCCACAGTGCTGAACCCACCAGGAGCTGAAATCCTGGCTGTCTTCCCTAAGGACCTAAGTCAACCCCCTGCTCCTGTGATGGCTCAGCATCCCAGCTGCCCTGTGGCCTGTGACCTAGCCCACTGCAGAGATACCKCACTGGATATTCCTCCTTGCAGCCACATCTGCCTCCTTTCCCTAAGGAGCTCTCCCATTCTCCCCTTTCAGAGCAGCTGGGCAGATGTCCCATGTTCCCAGGACAGGAGACACATACTTGCTCAGGCACATAGAAGATGCTGCGGATGTTGAGGGGAGCATCAGTCTTGTAGTGCAGGACGTAGCGGGGCTTGTCATAAGCCTGTGCTATGAAGCGGTAAAACTCCTCGTGCTGCCACTCACCAATGTCCTTGGGGTCCAGCATCCACAGAGCCTGCAGAGGAACAGGGAGAGCASTTCCCATCAGCTCTGTGGCTTCCAGGATGCTGAAGCAAGGAAATAGCATCTTTCAAACAGACTCCTCTGCACAGCGCAGGAGCAAGTGAGATGTGGTTCAGGCACATTATCACAGACTAACAAACTACTGCCCCTCAGCTGACCTTGGCTCACCCCTCAGAGGTAACTCTTGCCCTGCAACATRTATGTTTTGTTTAGCCCAAAACAAAAGGGATTTGGCTAACCTCTGTTGTTTCACGCTTGCCAGTGGCCAAGAGCATCCTGGACAGATCCCCCAGCTGGACTGACAGGCAGTATTGGGCAAGTTCTCAACGCCTGACCAGCAAGCAAAGGAAAAGCAGAAGTTTAAGTAGGTCTGTTTYACCCAGCCTGCCTCTCTGATGGATGTCACTATCCCAGCTGAGAGCTTGGGACACAGCTCCAGCACTGYCTACTTTCTGCTGATTTCTCTGGAGCAGCTTGGGAGATACTTTGTGAACCACTGCAGGGTGACAAAGTGCTCCAGCACCATTTCATAGATCAGTACATGCACTGAAGCCATAAGCTCCAGCTTATACCTGCTGCTGCTGTAACTCACCCCCACCTCCCCCCAAGTGCTTTCTGGAGCACTCAGCCCATGCTCACATCACGTTTCACTCTGCCACTCAAGCCCTAAGGAGTGACAGGAGTGATTTCTGGGGACAACAAAAGCATCTAGCCCACCTTCAGAGCYCAAGAGTTTCAGGGTCCTGGTAGCCCTGCCACACTCCTTAAGGATTCCTCCACCTCAGAGCCCTGTTCCACAAGTGGCTTCATATAATTCCCAGCACACATAAGTGTCCTGGAGGGTTTGCAGGATTGCAGGTAGGATTAGGGACTCATTGGGAACTACTGTGCTTTACAGCARCTGTGTTAGGGAAAGTGCTGCATTCCCAGGGGCACACTTGTAGCCACAGTTAGCCCAGTTAGACCAGAAAAGCCTCCASCTCCATGCTGTGAGCATTCAGGAGCTCATCTAGGAGAAACCCCACCAGGGAACCAACTGTGGCTCTGTTTGTAGTGAACTGATGCTGATTGTGGAAAAACACAAAGCCAAGATCCTGGATAAAGAAAAGGCATGAAATTGGAGCATAATGAGAATAAAGCTGTTGCTGTACCCCAAAGGAAAACAGACTTTCTGATAAGAAGATAAAAGTCCATTACTCTATTAAGGGCATTTCACCCCTTGCTCTACTACTGCTCTTCTCCAGGGAGCCTGTTCTATTGATTGTCAGGTAGAGAGAGCAAACAGCTGTCTAAAGCTATTTCTGGTTTTGTAATTTAAGGGACACAGCTAGAAAGCCTTTGGAACAGAAACACTATCATGCAGGAATCCAAATAAATAATCAGTGACTAATAACACCAATTAAAGAACCTTAGATAAATTAACATGATCAAATGTTTAAGTACAGTCTTGGAAGTCTGTGCAGTTAGTGCCACATTCCAGGAAACAGAAAAAGCCATACATATGCTCTCTACCTGCTCTCTTAGGTGAGGAAGCTTTAAACAATCGAAAAGGAGATGCTGGAGGAAGATGATTCATAGATTTCTGTTTTAAAGATAATTAATTTCTCCCAAGTGATGCCTGCAACTGGGCCAAGAACATCTGAGTAAAATGGATCTGGCTGCAGTATAATTTCAGTGGTCAGATAATGCCAGCATCAAGCAGTGCTCAGCTAGGAGCTGGGAATAAATGAGGTTGTGAGCTGAGCTACTAAAAAACCCCAACCACTCCCTGGCAGTGGCTATTCCATGTGAAGGACAGAAAGAACTGCAGAGAGGTGTCAGCACAGCAGCAATATGAGCAATCACTACAGCATTAACACATCACATGGCTTGAACAGAATGAGCATTATAAAGCWCTGGAATAATAATTCAGGATAAGGGAAGATCCAGATCTTGCTGATCTTCAAGAATTTTCCACAATAAAGGCAAACAAGCTGTTGCAGGTATGAYTTCTGCTGAATTACCTCCTTTTGTTCTAATTAACTGATCACTACAAGGTCTGTGATATCYTGGACAATCCTCCCTTGCTTTCCAGGGACAGCAGCAACTTTATGCTGTTTCCTGTCTCCAGTGCAGGATTACAATGGTTCATCTCCATGAGTGACTTGGCTGTGGCCTCCACCTCACCTGTAATGTGTTAATTCTTCTCCCATTGAGGTACAGGGGGAAGCTGATGAAGTTGCTGTATTTTGTCACCACCTCTGGAATGGAAGGAAGATACAGAAGAACCACGTTTGTGAAAACAGCACAGCAGGATTTCCCTCAGTAACAGCAGGTGAAAGGAGTTGCAGGAGAGGAAAAAAAGCTGTAAATTCACCTCCCATTCATGGCCACTAACAGACTTAACAGAGCCCCAGGAGTGACAGCATTCCCCACCTTTACTCACCCTTGACTCGGTCTTCATTTGCAAACTCCTTGCAGTCYTCTTTGAGATGTATAATAATTTTAGTCCCAGCTCTGACCCCAGATGCTTCTGCAATCTCAAACATCCCTGAACTAGGATTAGAAACAAACTCTGTCAGTCTGTGCCTCAGGTACATCCATGATAGAACAGAGAAATGGTTTTTAAACTAAGGGCACACACAACACTTCAAGGCCAAGAGGAAAAGGCAAAAATGTCTTGAATGTCTGAATTCTCCTTGTGCCTCTGAGAAACCTCCCAAAACATGTGGCTGTTTTCCCYACAGAGACTCCAGACCCAGGACACACTGCTCTGCGAAGAAACCAGCTACTGAAACCCCAAAACAGTCTGGTGTCTCAGTTTTCTCAAGAACTTTAATAATGTAGTAAATTCTTTATTCTGAGGAAATTTTTAAGGGGGTGCTGAGCTTGTCACCCTTAGAAGCTCCAATTTCAACAGGTCCAGGAGCCCAGAGCTTTGCCATCACAGATGTTTGCAACTTCAAGCGAAAAGCAAAGGATGAGCACACAGATGTGACCCACAGGGGAGATGTGCCTGCAGCCCCCAGTGCTGCACAAGCTCTACTCTCTGTGGGTGCCCTCCAGCCAAACCTYAGGGACTGATTAGACCAAAGAGGTTCCATTTGTCCCTGTGGCGTGGGTACCCCCTAGGCTGCCTGCCTGCCTGCAGGGGTGGAATAGGAGAAGCAGGTACTCTGTCCACAACACACCTGCTCAGACAAAGCAACTCTGTCCTTGGAGTTTCCACCTTGACACATTTGGCCATGCTTTGCTACCATATATAGCAGGACCTTCAGTCAGCCAGGTCCTGAAAGACYACACAAGCCCTGTCTCTGCACAGCTTTCAGGCCATGCCTGGTCTGGACACAGCCCCCCCCAGTGCCACCCCACTCTGCAGCCTTACCCATCAGATGACCAGTGGTAGCCTGGGCTGCCTGSCTCTGCTGACTGTGAGAACACCTCCACTTTATCAGCCACCATGAAGGCTGAATAGAAACCCACTCCAAACTGGCCAATGATTTTACTGCTGGCTTCAGCTTGGCTCTGCAGAGCTTCTAGAAAAGCCTGGAGGAACAAAGGAGACACAAACCAGCACACAGTGACTCTGGGTATTGCTGGGAGGTTGTGATCAATCCCCAGCTGGGCTTCTCAGGCACTGCAGCCTGGTAGTACAGCACCCTCACCCCATGCTCCTGCATCAGGGCTCTGAGGAATATTCCCAAGGAAAAGGGTTTCTCCACGGGGGATGGCACCTCTGGAAAAGGGGAGCACTGCTTAGAGCAGTAAAATGAAAACAAGCAAGRACTTGGTCAATCAGGAGCAGGAAACCTTAAAATGGTGCCTCCAGAGACAAAAACGACAATCAGGTACACATGTACAACAACCTGATGTGGGGAAAGAGCTGCTGCTCCCCTGGACTTGGGGTAAATGCCAAGTGGGTGTGTGCCCCTCCACATGGATGGCTGGGCAGGAAGGTGTTTGGATCAAGGGCAGTGAGTGCAGCAGTGCTACAGACAGGGACCATCAGCACTGCCTGGGTTCCCCAGGCCTCCCACAGCACAGCAGAGACCACTGAGAGCCAGAAGACTCCACAGGCAGGTTTCACCTGCTAAGAGGGCTGAAATTTCACAGCTGGGCTGCAGGCCAAGGGGCAAAATGGAATGAAAAATTACTGTGAGAACAAAGTGGCTGTAATTGGAGAAGAGTTTTCTAAGGGAGGGAGAAGGGTCCTCATYCCAAGTTACCTTTGAGCCTGATCGAGCAATGGTACCGAGGTTAGAAACCAGCTCCTCCTGGGWCATCCCAATACCTGTGTCCTGAAAAGAAACAGCAACTGCAGCTGAAATGTCAATGAGAAATCATTGCTCCAGCAAACAGCACCCGAGCAACTTCTTGCCTCCAATTCCCACTCTCTCAGTCCCCTTAACAAGTAAATCYAAGCACACTTCCAGCTGTGACTCCACCAGCCCCAGTCAGGAACATGAACTCCAAGGCCACAGAGCTCCAGGGGCACCGCAGGTGCCCACAAACCACCAGAAAGCTCAGAGACTCCAGCCATTTCTCAAAGAAAGACAAAACCATGCCAGGACAGGCTGGATTCTACATCCAAAAAACAGGATGGCACTGCAGGAAAGAGATGTCAACCCAGCCATGACCCCACAGTGCCAGATGTCATGCACAGAGACACCGTCCATTCCTGAACTGGTCTGAGGGGGAGTTGAGGAGCAATGAGAAGCAGCTGATTTCCAGTCTGCAGATGTGGAATCTAATGCACCCACTCCAGGAATCAGCATGGAGCAGTGAATCCCTTAATTCTCAGATAATGCAGACCTTTGTCTGCAAGCAACAYGTGCACTGATCTCCATCTGCTCTGCCTTTTCCTCCTTCCTCTCCCCCTCACTCCAGGATGTGAGTATGAAGCTGTCAGTGCCCAGAAGGACTGTGTATTGCACTCCTATGGGAACAGACTAATCCCAGCCAAAATACAATGMACTGGCTACACCTCATGGTGCTCTGTCCAGACTTCAGAGGCACACAGCTCCTTGCCATCCTCAGCTTATTCCAGATTTGCACTGCTGCATGCAGATAAACATCTCCCTGCTGCTAGCTCACACACCTCAGACAGCAGAGCCTGCAGCAGCACCACCCAGAAATGACTGCAGCAAGTCTCAGACCTGGCTGCAACTCCAATTTGCATGACCCCAAGGCAACAAAGGTAAAAGCAAACCCCAGCTAGAAATGGCCACCCTCTCACACAGGACCCCAGCAAAAATCTTCYCCATTCTGTTGCCCAGTATTTTCAGACCTGCTCCACACACATTTTGCACAGCAGCAGAGGATAGGCTACAGCCCTCCAGCATGCCACTTCTGAGAAAAGAGTGYCATTCCCCCTCCCAAATCACAGCAGCTTCTCCACCTGCCACAAGAAGCCATTGTTACAGGTTCTCTGAGCCACTCCCTGAGGGAGCAGCAGGGTGAAAATTAGCCAAGTGAGAAGTGATTCTCATTCCCAGGAGGAACTCAGCTCTATCTGCATACCTGTGAGAACAGAGCTGGCAGCTGCTAGATAGCTCAGAGCTGAGGTGCCACAGAGACCTCTGCCACCCATGGAGCATTGACTGGGCTTATTTCTAGCACAGTAAGTTAATGTCAGTACGGATTTCTTAATGTAGTGTTTAACCCCACTGAAGGATTGAACTGTTCATCTTGTGAGGTGCCATGTGAGTAAGACATTTTCCTGCACCCCCACAAGTCACGGCACAGCAACACCTTTCCCTTGGTTAAATACAGTAAGGCCAGTCAGCCCACTTGGCTGCCAAGAGGGATGATGCCCACTAAGATCTCAACAGTGAGAGATCAAAAGCCAGGAAAAACAAACAGTGTATGGCAAAATCTCAGGAATCTGACATGGTCCCTTCCCCCAGGCAAAAAAAAAAAAAAGCCAGAAAGTGCAGTTTTCAGCATCTGGTTCAGTTTTTGCTCATGCCAGACCCTGAACAGAATTCTGATCCACTTCTGTTTATAGCACAGCATGTCATTCCCAAATTCCAGTGTGTTAAAAAAAATACATCCTTACCCCATAAATTTATTTGGCTATTGAATTCCTAATGCCCTGCCAAACTTACTGCAAAATGTTTAATGACAATTCCTGGAGACTACTTTGATGAGKGTGAATCTCATGAACAAAGAAAGCAGGGCTCAGAACAGCTGGGATGCTGACAGGGAGAGCAGAAAGCAAAGCAGATATTCCTACTGCAGGAAAACACCTGGGTGGATTAGCATGAAGACAGCATCAAGATTCATTCAACCCACCCTTGCCATGTCCATGTTTCCTGCAGCTGCCCTTTGGGCTCCCCTCACCACATGGAGCTGCTCAGGGGAAGAGGAAATACAGCAGCAACAGAGACAGGAGCTGAGCTCTGCAGAGCAGGAACTCTGCAGTCACGGGAAGCARCTGAACCTGCCCATGAACAGCCCAGCTCAGGCTGGACTGATGCAARCCCTGGCAGCTCCAGCTTCATGAAATCCAAGGAAGCAGCAGGTGGAACTTCCACTGCCCTTCTCACACTGCTCTGTGCTGCACCAGCTGCTGAGCATCTTCACCATGAACCACCTGACATCACACAGTCCCTGCACCACCTCCAGCCCTGCTCCACCATCAACATTACAACTTTTCCTCCCTTGCACACAGTGCTAGCCCACCCTCAGCCTGCAAGCAAAGCTTTCCTAGGCTGACCACAGCCACAGAAGAGCTATCTGTAACAGCGCAAAGGAAACGGTATATGGGGCTTCCCAAATTACAATATGTGAGGGATCATGTGCCAAATGTTTCTCCACATCTTGGAGACCAAGATACAGAATTCAGCGTGCTGACCCTTCATTAGCTGAAGGTTAATTACAGAAGCCCTGCTGTTACTCAGCAGAACCACCACCTCCTCACCTGAGTGAATTTCTCTTCTGGTATTTCTCAGGGTGCAGAGTAAAATACCTCTCCCAAACGATCCCCTGCACAAGACAACATAAAGGCTGCAGACCTTCAGACCATGAAGGGCTGGTGGCCACAGGTGTTGAACTAAACTCAGTAACATTTACCCCAAAGAGACATCAGCTGAATGTTGCTTTTAGCACTTTTTTTATGTATGGAGACCTCCCAGGTACCAAACCTGGTGYTGACCTGCACCTTTGTGCCTTCTGTGCCCTTTGTTCTAACCCTGTGGTGAGGGTGCTGAGTGTTTGCAGAGCTCTGCTGTGTAACGATTAGTTTAGCTTTGCTCATTACAGAGTCCAGTTTAAAGTATTGCAGAGCTTCCTTACACCTAACAACCCATTAACCAGCCAATAACTGCTGCCTCTGCCATGAAAGAATGCTCCCAGTTAGAGGTACCTGGCTGAGCTATTGYGTCTTTCATGTTGCTTTGTTGCAAACAAACACTTGAAACGTTTATTTCAATGTAAAACCTCAACGGGGCATCAGAAGAACACTGACTATATTACAAAATAAAGACATGCTGCTTTCACCAACTGATAAAGTAATAAAATCCCAAAATGTCTGATTAGCAGATGTGCCCACTGTTATTTAAATACCTTGTTTAAAGACTTAAAATTCACGACTAGGACAGCAGCTGCACAAGAGCAACATTCTGGTTTAAAATCAGTAAAGCATCTGCAGCAGCAGCAACCAGCAGATGAAAAGCCAGAAAAACTGATGCCCGTGAACAYGAGGTAATCTTGGCCTAGAACATGGAAGCTGTCCAAAGCAGAAAGCCTGAGCTTTCCTTTGCAAAACCACAGGCTCAGCCTCCACCCATCCAGGTCTAAATACCAACTGTACAGAAAAGTACTGCCTTTCACCCACTTGGAATTTCCCATTTTTATATGGGATATGCTCTTATTCTGGCACGAAGAGAACTAAAAGATTTGTGCACTTCCTTCCTTGGGCCACAGGTTATTTGAGATGTGTTTRTATTTCTGGGTCCTTGGCTTATTCGTTAAAGATGATGCAACCACTAGAAGCTGTAACCCATCCCTGCAATCTGTGGCACGTTTCTTTAGTTCCACCTAAGACTTGCTGAAGTACAGGCAGGTTTACCCCTCAATCCCACCTGTCCAACTCYTGCTTCCTCAAGCCCAAGTGACGCATGGATTCTGCAGCACAGGTCACCCTCTCTGCTGCAGCCGCGTCACACAGGGGAGGGGGACCTGCACCAAGCTTTGTGGGACAGGAGGGTGCATCTGCACTGAACTGCTACAGCCCAAACATSCCAATCCTTACTGGAGCCCCAGCACAGCCCAGTCCTTGTCAGAGGCTGTTTGTAACTGGTGAGGCAGGAGAGATCTGCTCAGCGATACACGGAGCTATTGCAGGGAGGAGTGGTGTTTGCAGCATTTTAACTCCTCCCAAACACAGCCAACTGTGATTTTGTGGCTTCACAGACACTGATTTTGGATGACGGCAACAGCGAGATGAAAGCCCAGCAAAGGGAACTGAGCAGCCCARGCTCTGGCAGAGACTATGCTGCTTTCCCATGCTAGAACAGCAATCACACTCCCTCCCCSAGCAGCAGCAGCCATCAGCTCTGTAAACATTTCAAACCATTTCCTCTAAACTGTCCTAGCCCTAAATTAAGCACCAGCAAGGAGCAGGGCTGCAGCCCTGAGCTCACACATCAGCACATGGCACAGCAGTAGGGCAGAACTGCACAGCTCCAATGCCACCACAGCACAGCCAAGTGCCTGTCACCTGCCTGTCACTGCTGCAGGTGCTGAAGGTGAGCTCTGTGCTCACAGGGCTTTGGGGTTTGTAAGAGGCTCTCTGTTCCCACCTCAAAGGGTCCAAAACCACGTTGGTAAAGCCTCAGCACGTGGAACTGCAGAGCTCTGCAGAGCTGCTCTCATTGGAAACACACCCCTCTCAATTTCAAATGGATTTTCTTAAGAGCTCTGACCTTGCAGGCTGTGGCTGCTACAGATGGAGCTGTCCTAGAAACATGAGGCAGTTTTCAGAGGGATGGAGGAAATGGTGGAATTTGTTAAAACAACAGGACTTTGAAGGAAGCGAGGTGGTGGAATCCAGTCAACACATCCCTCTTAGCACATACTACACTGCAGTGCTTAGGTGGAATATTCCTGAATGAGGACATCCTATCAGAATTCTGAGTCTTGCTGTGCTTATGACTAGAATTCAGTCCTGGCAGAGAACAAGCAGAACTGCAGTCACTGAATAGAGAGCAGTGCAGTCCTTTACTAGATCTACATAATCCTCCAGGAACGTACCTGTGATGGCCATCACACATCACAGACCTGCCTTTCTCAGCTCAATGAGACATAAAGAGATGCTACAGGGCTTGGAAGAGGAGGGGAGAGATTCAGCAGATCCAGGGGCCAAGAACAGCATGAAGATCTGAAGACAAGGACCCAGGGGTCACAGTGAGACAATGGGACCTTTCCAGGAATAAAATGCGTGATCATTGCTACAGGTCATATATGAGGGACCTGCTGCCTCTTTTTTGGTAGGTCCTGGTGGGTACAGAAAACAAAGCAGCAGCTTAGGGACAGATCCAACTCTGCCTCAGTCACTGCAGCAAGCTTTCTTTCACCTTTGCATTCCTGAAAGGCAGAGAAATATTCTGAATGAGGCTTGTTCAAAGTAATCATTATATGCAGTTTGCTTCTTCAAGAGGTTATAAATAACCCCCTGACTGGAGGTAAGGAGCTTTCAGCACTCTGGAGAAGGTAAAGCTATTAAAGAGATTGGAGCAGAGCTGTTCTCGCTGCTCCCCACAGCCCAGGACTGCTGCAGTTAAAAGCTTCCTGGTTAAGACTCATTTAATGGCATTAGAAAGGCACTGGCAGCCAGGCAGGGGGTTATAAAAAGCCCAGTTCCTAACCCATCCAACTGGGATGGCATCAGCTCTCCAACCAAACTGCCAAAGAAGGGGACAGCTTCCACAGGGACAGGGCACGAGTGGTAACAATGTCTTGATGGAGTCAGATGCTTCTCTCCACTACAATCTCAAAAGAGAAAGACGAGAGCAAGGCAGGAATGACTCCCTGCCTGGGGCTGAGCTAGGGCTGCTTCAACAATCGGTGTTACACAGGAGTCAGAARACTGCAACAGTGTGACAGGAATAGCAAAGCCCCTGCACCATGGTTTGAGAATCTCTGCTTGGTGATAGTGTTGCCCACTGACAAGCACTAACTTCCCCATGGCAACTGCAACACTTGCTCKGCAGAGGAACAGAAATATAACTATGCAGCCTCCAACAGCCCCCCGTGTTTTGGTCCCGTGTGAAAAATASCAGCCTGTGTGCTCTGTGCCACATCTTCCCTGGACCTGCCAAGGTCACTCAGTGCTGTCTGCTTCCTCCTCTGCTCTCCTGAGAACAACCACAGCTACACTCATGGCTGACACAGCTCCACGAGGAAAATGACCAGTCTGCCTTCTTTGCTTTAAGAACTTTGCTAAAAAAAYACTAAAACTGTGGCTCAGCCTTCCACCCTGGACAAAAGCCACTAGCAAGATCAAAGTACAGAGAGAAGGCCCAGCTCCAATTCCCTCCCCACACTGGGGCCCACAGGCAATTGCTYCTAGGGACTGTCTCCCTCCTAATCAGCATTTTGTCACCAGTAGGGACAACTAAAACCTGGGCACAGGGAAGTGCTGTGCTATTGCCCAAATACCACCTGTGCCTTAGGGCAGAACCTCAGCATTAGCTGGACTTGGCCTGTTCTGGAGCAGGAGCAGATAGACACAGGCAGCAATGGGAAGTTCTTACCACACCTCTATCTCCCCTCTCACCCAGGGGAGAGGAAAGGCCTGCAAGCARCCAGGTAACACCTCAGATTTAAGGAGGAGCAGGAAAACCTCCCCAAAGGTTAGGATGAAACCAGATTCACAACTTACCTACTAATAAGAAACACCCACAAAACCTGGGAAGTGAACCAGGCAGGCTAATGGGAGAAAAGCTACTGGTAGTTCCCAATGGGGAAAGAAGGAGCAGAAAATTTTCCTATGGGTACAAGTGGGGAGCAGATATTTTGGTGGTTTCTCATTAAATCCTGAAGYTATAGCCTCATGACCCAGTGCCCATCTGATGGCAGAACATTCTTGGTGCAGGCCTGGGGACTGTGCTGCCTCAGCTTCCACGGACTCTTGACAGGGCAAAGGCCAGTGATGAGAACAGCGGGGATTAACACTGTGCTGTTACCACAGGGAGGTACCTGGATAGTGATGGTTCCCTTTCCACTGTCTGTCTGCAGATGGATCTCCAGCTCTGGCAATGCCTTCCCTTCGGTCATCAGGCGGTGCCGCAGCTTCTCCAGCGCATCGCTGCCGTTGGAGATCAGCTCCCGGATAAACACCTGGGGATCAGACACAACCTGACACTGCAGCCTGGCCTTGGCACCTGCACAGCATTCTCAGACACCTGGGAGCTCATTGGCTCCCACAAACTAATTCCCAACTTCCCAAACTGTGTTTCCTCATTATCTGCCAGGAGAACAGTTTGTCCAAACTTAGTGTGAAACTGCAGAGACTTCAAGGCTCAGAGTTACTTGACGATACCTATAAATAATTTAAAAACCACAATTTCAAGGTGCCTTAAGAAAACATCATTCAAGGAAGCCTGACATGAAAGCTGAGGACTTGCTGGGAACTGAACAGTTTTTCTCCCAGCTCAACCATTTTGGATGTATTCCTCGACAGRATTGGGGCTTTGCAACAGAAAGTCTCCAGCTAGTAGTGGGTATCTTACCTCCTTCTCTGAGTACAGGGAACGGGCAACAATGTCCAGCAGTTTCTTTGTTTCAGCCTGGAACTCATGTTTAGAAGCTGCACCTGGAAAAATATTAGGATGGGGTTGTTCAGCTTGGAGAACAGAAACTCAGGAAGACCTCAGAGCCCCTTCCAGTGCCTGAAGAGGCTCCAGGAGAACAGCAGACAAACTTTGGACAAGGCACAGAGTGACAGGATGCCACAGGCACAGAGTGGGAATGGYTTCCCACTGCCAGAGAGCAGSATKAGATGGGATATYRGGAAGAAATTSTTCCCTGTGAGGGTGGTGAGGCCCCGGCACAGGTTGCCCAGGGAAGCTGTGGCTGCCCCAWCCCTGGAAGTGTCCAAGGCCAGGTTGAACAATCACATCCGTAAGGCCACCCTGCAGATGCTGAGGAGGGCTCACTGACACCCACACCTTGTCCCAGGTGCACCCCAAGAGTGTCCCCATGAGACATCTGTGCCCAGGCCCACCTTTCACGTTCTCTGTGTTGCTGATGATGGTGTGCAGGGGCTCTTCCTCTTTGCTTTCTGCTGTCTGCGTGCTGTACAYCCGGACAGCAGGAATGCTGGAGGCAGGAATGTTGTACCGGAGGCTCCRACAGTGGAGTATTTGTCTTTGCAGACATGCTGCTCCTGCTGCTAAAGACACAAGTGAAGATATTTCAATACACAAGTCCAGCAGCAACAGRAGCACTTCCTGGAGGTCCCACCTAGGCAATCCTGTTGGAGCCACACTGTCTGAACAGTTCCCTCACAATTCAATACCCACCATTCCCTTCCAGCACTGCCTTCACCTCATAAAAAGGGCAARTGGTTACTTTGGCTCTTCAGAATTAAAATTTTATCCAGAACGTGACAATTAGCAGCTTTCCCACTTAATTAACCAGTGAACAAGAAGCTGTCTGCAGCTTTCACTGCTGTCACCTGGCCAAACTGAAGACAACTCCCACATCACTGCYTGTGAAAATATAAATTGGCAATAARTATTTRGCCCTTKCYTSTCRAAGCACAAGGATAACATCCCCCAACAAAGCTGGGTCTGGGGGCAAGCAGCACAAGCAGCAGTAAGGCCACCAGTCACAAAATCCGTGGGSAAAATGAGACCAGTCAGGACATGGAACAAACCCATTAAGGTCAAGGATTACCAGTTCTCCTCCTTCCAAAGTTCCCAGGTCAACCCAACAGTCTTCTCTCTGTTAATGGATRAATCAAAGCCAAACCTGGCCAAAAAGGACCATCTGCAGCACTACAGAGCCGTGTCCAAAGCCTACTCCCTGGTGTGATTTCTGAATCRATGGGAGAATGGCCTCTATCAGAGCAGGATCCCAGAGGGTGCAGATCTGACCATGACTCGRCCTCCCCCAGCCCTGAACTGCTCTGGGAAGCAGAGGAGGGACCAGGACAGGCTGGGCACAGCCAGGAGAACATGGATAAGCAGCAGAAGTGGCTGGAAGCAGTGACAAACTCGGGTTTTTCTTACAGCTCACTCTGTGCCTGTTGGCTCTTTCATCCAGTAGGGGAAGGWGGCAAACCCTATACCTGACTTTTTCCAGGGGTCCTTTCTTTAGATGATTGTGTACAAAAATACCCAAAGACTGAACCGAACCCCATTAATACAGTGAGAGTCCCAAATAACACGTGTGACCTCCCTGGAAGCAGTTTCCATGGCCACCCCCTGCCTTCCAGGCCAGCTGACATGCTGGGAGAGCTCTGCTCCCTCCTGAACCTCCCTCCACCTTGCCACAGCCCTCGAGTGAACTCAGCATCTCAACCCTTTCACCAGCATCCCTCATCCTCTAGCTCACTTGGGAGGAATGAGGCTCTCTTCACAAATGCTCTGCAAACCTCCTGCCCCCCATAGCACGTCCTACGGTCAGTGTGGTCATCAAGAACAGATTTTGCTGCTCCAGACCATCATGCTCTCACTTGGTCCAGATCAGGTGAACATGAACCCCTGACCTTTAATAGCCCTTTTGGCTCGTGTACCTCATCCTCAAGAGCTGACAGAGGAGGCTGTCAGTCCTCGTTCTTCCTCCTCCTCCTCACAGAAAGCTTTGAATCAAGATCCACTTCTCCAGCCAGAAGCTTGAATGACTCCCAAGTCATTCTGCCCTTAAAGAAAAGAGCCCACAAATAGTTCTAAATGCATCTGAACACCTCCCACACACATAGCTGTGCTCTCTGCGTCACAAACAGCTCTGCCGCATTATCACAGGACACGTTCTGCAACTTCCATTCCACTGCCTGTGCTGGGATCATCTGGGAAAGCAGCAAGGAAAACAACCCGGGAGGCTGAGGTGGAAAGCAGCAGAGCACTCATTACCCAGACCCTCAAACTTCAGAGGGGAAGGGCCTGCAGCCCAGGGTTTATATATTTTATTTATGTATTTACATATTTTATGCTCATTTTATGCTGGGTGCTGTAGGATACTGTAGTTGTATACACACACACACACACACACACACACACACACACATTTCCCAAACACCAGAAATAAAAGAGGGAATTTTGCTCCTTCCCTGACTCCAGGATCCAAAAAAGACACAGATCAGCAGCAGCTTAAAACCTTAAGGTCAATTCTATCATCAGATGTCCAGGCAGCAAAGCTCTGGACCCACCACACAGGTCACCCCCCAGCCCTTAAACACCAGCTGACTCTGGAAATTACAGCTATTTATAATTTTATTTCTGGCTATTTAACTTGTTGATGTATTCGCATTTTTTGCCTCCCTACCTCTAAAGCACAACAATAAATCACCACCCATCAATTCAGAASTTACTTTTGGATGTGTGCAATATTTGGTCTTATCACCCTTAATTAACTAGCCTGTCCCATGCCAGGAAGAGACACAGCTCATTAAATACAAGCTGCAGCATCTTCAGCCCATTTGCCTCTCGGGAGTCCTTGCCTGAAGCAAGGGAGCAGAAAAGGCTCCTGGCTATTCTGGGTACAAAACCACAATTATCAGCACACAAGAGCTATTGAGAAGAACCTGCTGAGGTAACAGGTTATGTAGTACTCATAATGAGCCTAAGAAAGAAATTCCTAAGCCCAAGAAGGAATGGCAGAGAAGGAATAGATCTTGCCCCAGATAAGTGCTGTGATACGTTGGGGCAAATCAGGTCTTTTGATATCGAGTAAATATGGAGCTTTAGCACAGCCCAAATCCTTTCCTATTCCCATCACTGCTCCATCTGCACCGTGAGATGGAGAAACCCCCATTACTTCCCAAATTCCAATTCTCCATGATTCCAAGTGATCCTGTGCCTACAGCCACCGACCTGCCTCRCTCATGAGGAACACAGCACAGCAAAGACAAGGACCCTCAGGATTCCTTTCAATCCAGACACCAGGAAGTCTCAGGGATCCCTCAACCAGTCCCCCAAACACAGCCTCTTCTGGAAAAACGACTGCAGTGAGCAGAGCCGAGCACCAGTCAAGAGATTTAGGGTGAGAAATCCAGCACAAAGCAGTTTGAGGCTCAAAACAAAAGAGAAGAATTTGGGTCAGCAGGAATTACCATACCAGCTCCATGCGGGCAGTCGGGAGCTGGGGGAGGATTGTGCAGGGAAGCGCTCTGGCAATTAACACTCCCAGCTCAGATGTCCTYAGACAAAAGGGCTCCCTAGCTGGGCACCAGATCCCCATCAGTCTGGGGAGAAGAGATTCCCTGACTGACCTGCTCGCACCAACACATCTCCTGAAAAGCTCTGCACCAGCTTCAGATCCTGGAATTGTGAGAGCAGAGAGGAAACACTGCTGATTCTGCACWGATGAGAGAAGGGACAGCAGTCCCTGCAGCCTGGATCCAACAGAAAGGACACCACCTCCTGCCTCTCCCTCCTTATCCCCAACTCACACACTACTTTTTTCCCTCAAGGACCTGAATGACAGGTTAAGGAATAAAATTCTGGCTCTGCTGGAGTATTTCTAACCCACCAGAGGCAACAGCTTTGTTCCCAGACATGGATGCTAACAAGCCTCTGGGGATTTCTGTGGAGGAAGAGCTGGATTGCCCAGAAACACCAAAGTGGCACTCAGTGACACARTAAATCTGACAACCAACCMTGAATTTGACCCGATTTGTCACACAATTTCCTCTGTCACAATTTTTCTTTGTAACCCGCAAGGAAACCACAGACCACACCGAATCTGTCAATTAGGGGCCACACAACAGATAAGGAAACACAGAGCACAGCACAGGCTGCTTGCAGGAGACACGCAGGAAACTCCTCACCATGCTTCAGYTAATGGCAACTCACTGGAACATTTCCAGGCCACGAGGGCTTTGATAACGGAGCACATCCCATAATAGGGGCTTCAGAGTTTGGATTTTCCTAGCAATTACTCCTGTCAGCTGTCTGAGGTGAAACTTCAAGGGCATTGATGTTTCCTTGGGGAAATGCAAGCCCTTTAGGCTCATCTGTAAAGTCCCCTGGTACTGACTSGGCCAGAGAACAGCAACGCTGCTGCCTTCTGCTCTTGTGCAGGTACCTGGGCTGTGCACCCTGTGTGGGTTGGGACATGCACCAGGGCATGATACATAATCTGAACTATGCCTATATGAGGCCAGTATGAGCCAGCAGACACCTCTGGATGTCCTGTACACCTTACAGAGGCCAAGAGATGAACTGGGGGTGCTGCATGAACCAGGACACGAACGTGGGTATGTTACATATCCCTATGTGAGCCAGGACATGAACCTCACCATGCTACACGATCTGAGCATGCTGTACACCCTGCATGAGACATGACAGGACCCTGGACCCACTGGTTGCCCTGAACGTCCTCTTTGCCCGATACGAGCCCGCGCTATTCCCTGAACAGGCCCACAGGAACTCGCCCCTCCCCAGGAAGGGGCGTTGGGCGTTCTCGGGTCAGTTCAGCGGGCGCTGTGCGTGCTGTTCCCGCGCTGCCGGGCCGGCGCCCGTTCCGACCCCGCCGAGCGGCCGCGGCCGGTACCAGCGAGAGCGACGGGGCGCTGCTTGTGGGACACGGACCCTCCGCACCTCCAGAGGACGCACAAGGCCGAGCGCGACTCCGGGCAGGCGCGGCCGTCCGGGCTGAGCCATAGAGGTCCGGCCGCCCCCTGAGCCCGGGGGATCGCGCCCCTCACGCCGCCCGTCCCCCCTCACCTGCGGGCGGGCGCAGCCCGGGCGCGGCCCCGGAGCGCCGCAGGGCCGCGAGGAGACACCGCCCGCCCCGCGCCGCCGCCATGCCCGCGCTGCCCTCCCGCGGCGCACGCTGATGACGTCACGGCGCGGGGGCGCGCGGAGTCCCCCGCGCGCGGGCGGTGACGTCACGCTGCCCCTCAGCTCGCGCGCTGGCTCTGTCAGGGCTCCTCCTCAGCGCTCTCATGGACCCCGCTGGGCCCCTCACGGCTCGGGCCCAATCCCCTCATGGCCCCCGACCGACTGTCTTCACGGGCTGCTCGGGCTCGGTCTCCTCCCGGCTCGGACCGAGTCCCCTCACGGCACGGGCTCGGGGCCCTCGCGGGCCCGCCTGGGTCCCCTCACGGGGGCGTTTCAGGGCTCTGCCAGGAGGTCGGACGCCGAGCCCAGGACACCGTTTCCAAACCGCTCCTGTTTTGATGGTTAAAATCCCGTYCGTGTTTATTAGGATTTGTTAGGAAAGGGAGTCAGACACAGGTTACAAAGTCACCCTCCTCTCCCTGTGCAGACACCCAGAATGACCTCGGGAGCCCATTCCACGGACAGGCTGCGGCAGGAGCTCGGCAATCGGAGCCGGCAGAGCTCGGGGCACCGTGGCTCACCCACCTTCCCCTCGGAGCGGGCTGAGGGCCGAGGAAAGGCTGTGCCGGGCTGGGAGCAGCCCTCAGGAAGCCCCAGTGTGCCACACCTTAGCCAGGCTCCCCGCTCGATGACGGGCAAATTGCTTAACATYTCATTTCTCCATTTCTCTGAAACTCCTCATCTCCTGAGGCTGTTTGAGAGTAGATCATCGAGATCTAAGGGGCCGAGGTGCTGGAGAAAGGCTTTGGATGGAGTGCAGGTGAGARAGGAAATGAACCACTCCGGCGAGAGCCGAATTTGGAACGTGCATGAGGMGCAGAGTCTGGCCTCGACGAGCACCTCAGCCAAAAATAAAAGATGGAGCAGGTCTCTTTCGGTGAGCACTAACCAATTCCAGACCAAGGAGCTTTCAGCAGGGAACCGTGCCCACCGAACAGAGCCAGCTTTGTAATCGCAGGCCCGAGGGAGCTCGCTGGAAAGCTCYATGTGCAATTCACTCGTGTTTGCAGATGATCATTTGGGACTACGCCGAGCCGAGTGTAGTTTGGAGGTTCACATCTAAGAAACACCTGCACAGAGCCGGGTTTGTGGGGCACTCGACGTTATGGACTAGGTGGAACAAACCCAGAACGAGCCTTTACATCACTCTGACACCCTTCCACTGGCTGCATTTTCACATGGAACCAACTCCAGCCCTTCATCGAGATTCCCTGTGCTGCAGCCAAAACCAAAATTACTTCCGAGCCGGTTGCAAACGCTGCCCTCCTTCTGCTGTGCTCACTGCTACCTCCCTCTGACCCCACCGCACTCCAGAGAGCGACGCTGTACCAGAGCTCTTGTACCTGCTGAGAAGCGCCTGAATCCTCCTCCTACCTCACCTGGCTGTGCTTTGAGCATTTGCCATGAAATGTGCTCCTGGCAGGGATCGCAGGGGATCTGGTACAGATCCTGCCCTCTGCCCAGGCTCGTTTCAGTTATTTGGGGGCTGGCTACAACTTGCTTCAATCACTATCCTGGCAGCGTCCTGCTCTGCATTTTAAACTCCCAACTGGGAAGAAGTGCAGGGAAGGGCAGATTGCCCTGYACAGCAATCTCTGCAGTACTCTTGCAGCTCCAGGGTGGCTGCTCCATCTTCCCTGCACTGGAAGAACCATGGGCTGCAATTTGCTTTGGGAGAAGCACCAAACACACATGCAGATCACCCTGAAARCCATGAACTGCCGTCACTTTCTGCTGTCCACTGCCACCAGCTTGAAGGGACAACATGTACTGCCACCTTTCAACAGTGACCGAGGTGGGAGYGTCCCAGCCTGTTCGGCAGGAGGGCTCCGCTTCTTCACCCCTTCGCTCTAACGCATCTGAATGGAAGATGGAGCAGGGAGCACTCACACAAGCGCTGCGGGCAGATCTCTGGCCCGGTGGGACAGGGATGAGCCATGTGGGGAAGCCCAGCTGTGCGGGCAGCCAGAGGGAAAGCTCCCAGCCTGCGGCAGCAGCAGCGGTGGCGGRAGGCAGGAGCCAGCAGCAGAGCGGAAAGGGCGGGCAGCCCTGGGAGAGAGCAGAGAACCATCGCTGCAGCTCGACGGTCAAATTTAGGCACCTTCTTCCCCGCCAGACTTCAGTGAGGGTCTTAMCCACCCTATCTGGTGTTAAAGCTCCTGCAAGGAGCTCCAGTGCACCTTCATAAATTCCCATCTTTCTAGCATGCTGTTCCTTACTGACCATACCTCCCCATCAAACATCAAACAGAAAAGCCATGCCCATCCAGGTTTCAGATATGCCGAATTTCCTATCAACACTCACCGAAACCCTCCCAACGCTGCAGGGACATCACCCGCAGCCCCTCCTCAGGTTTGATTTCAGCTCTGCACTTCCCTTCTCCTGGTGTAACACCTGCTCCAGAGAGCTGCAGGTATTGGCTCTACATTGATCCTTTGGCTCTGTGATCTCGYCACACTTCAGATTGTACTTAAAAAATATTCCAGTATTTGCTTCCCATCCGTTGTTTTTTTCCACTCTTCCCCAGGAATGGGCACCCCAAGCRAGCTGCAGCCTTGGGCCACACCAGCTCTGTGGTCCAAGCAGGACTCAGCTTATCCAAATCCGGAAGCAGTGCTGATGCCTTTAAAATGGAGGCTACTTAGAGGAATTAGTGAGATTGAGTGCAGTTATCTTAACCTCGGGCGTCAGGCTCCGCTGATCCTCGCGGGCACCAGCCAAGTGGAACCATCCTTCAATCCAAGCAGTTTTACCAGCTTTTATTAGAAACACCAGCACATTTCAAGTTTCCTCTTTTTGATCACAAATATAGTATTTTTCCTCTTTTTAAGTACACAGCATGAGACACAGCATCAGGGCTTTCCATCTTTTTCCGTTTGGTTTTTTTTTTACAGCAATTTCTTTTGGACAAGCTTTGGGCTTAGTGTTCACTGACCTCACCCCAGCCCCAAATTTTGACATCTTGAATTGCTGAAGACATTTATGTGGGCAGATGAATCCGATGGTAGTGAAAAAGGTATAATAGTTAAAAGTTTACAAGTAAAAGCTGAAGCAGAGACCCTCTCCAGTTAAAAAGGATGAAGTGGCGCGGCAGCGCATGATTTTCACAGTACGGGGACAAAAGTTGAGATAAAGATTTGCTCTTCTCCCCCCACTTTCTCCCCCACCAGTGTCCCAATAAAAACGTTAAGGATGTGAAAAACCACATGYGCCCGGTGCTGCCCCGGGATACCGTGCTGGGTTCACTGCACAGCCCGTGCCAGGCACATGGAACCGAGAAGCCTCGAGCTCTGAGGGATGGTGGTTTAGGCTCACAGCGGTTTGAGCTCACACCTACGCTGGGAAAGCTTCCCTGCCCTTTTCAACTCCCAGAAATTCACTGAGGGGAGGAGCGGTGAGTATCCCAGGGAAATGAGGGCAKGGGGACAGGATATTAAAGGGAACATGTACATGATTTGTTATTTTTTATTCCACAGAAAACCCTCAAATCTAGACTCAGAGTTAACAGCAGAAAAATAGTGTTAAAGTCAATAGGTTCATATTTTACTGTAGACTAAATAAATTAGCCTAGAATTAACTCAATACTCTCTATTTTCCTTTCATTGGTGATCCTTCTCTAAATTAATGCAGTTTTTAAAAAGCAACGGCTATTAATAATTTATTCCAGTTAACCCTTATGGATGAACACCTGCGAAGAATCGATGTCTGGGAACCATTCCCCTGTCCTCTCCCTCCCCGAAAAGGAAACAATCACTCAGGGTGTTGTAAAACAGACATACTACCTACAATATCCATGGATCGTGCCTCTCCTACCGCTGCCTCTGGCTGCTCCGGGTCATGAGTGAATCGTCATAGCTATGTCTTACAAAGAACATGATCGAAAAAAATATATAAATAAATAAAAACCTTAAACATTCTTACATGGATTTTAAAGAACAGAATACATGTTAAAAACTTCAGTAATTTATATCAATTTTAAGCAATACTTTATATACAATGGAAAAAAGACATGCATAGTCCAAATACAATGTTGAAAACAGCATTTTCATAACAAAAAAATCCAAACACTAAGTGTTAATACCATGTACATGGATTCAAGAAGGACCACCCTTTTTGTCTGTTGCACACAGTTTATTTAACAATATGATATTATAAGTAAGAAATGAGTTTTTTTTCTTTTTACCATTCTATACAGTGATTGAATCTTCTTGGATTTTCTTATTTATAGTAATTATAGCGCTTGCATGATTTACACTAGAATTGCTTTCCTCGTTTCAAGTTTCACACAGAAGAAAGAAAGAAAAGAATGTTTCTTCTCTATCCAGATCAGCACGGCCTAAGAGTGATCATCCCTATTTTCATCTAAGACCAGTTTTATCAGAGAAACAAAGCAACAATTTCTACATCTGCAAGACAAGGATTTTGGCGTTGGCCAATGTGTGCAAGAGTCAATTCCTATCTTCCCAGGGGTAATACTTCAAACGCCTGCAGAGTTCACTATAGAAAACAAAAATCTTCCCGCCATGTGTCAAAGTTACCGGGATACACTATAATGTTGCATTATTTCAGGAAACAGTTTCTGAATATTATTTTTTTTTCTTCTTTTAAACGCAAATGTTTAAAGTCTTGAAAATACAAATAAAAAATATGAATATAATGAACTTGTTTTCCCCGTTAAAAAAAAGGTATGAGTCAACAGCAACAAAAAAATAAAAACCAAAAAAACCCACAAAAGAGACCAGATATTTTAACCGCCTGGCTTTAACAAAAAAATATATTCTTTGTATTGTTTTTTTTTTCTTTTTATTTTTAAACAGCAATTAATTCTTCCATCTGTAGGAAGCAGCAGTTCCATCTAGGATTCAAAACAACCCAGATGTCTGAATTTTCAGTACAAAATATCCAAGAACACGAAAGGAAAGAAGAAACAAAAGTGATGCTCCCATAATGCTACAAACCCTCCACAAATTTCTCTAATGTGTCCCCGGTGGTGTCACCGACCAGAGACAATTCGTTAGACAACGCACTGCGGTTGGGGGTGTTTAGTTGGGGAAGCATTGCACTCTGTTCTGGGTTGCCCAAGTGTCCCTGATCCATGGAGCTAGCCATAGTGACTGCGAGTCCTGGGTGGGGGGAACCAGTCTGGGGAGAGACGTGGTGCGGTGACGGTTGGGGCTGTATCCTGGGTGACGGGCTGGAATGTGGTGGCTGGGACTGGGGACGGGGAGATTGAACGGGCGCTGGGGACCGCACCTGGTTGCTGAGGGAGGTGGCGATCTGCTGGCCAGGGAGATGAGACGCCTGTGGTTGTCCTGAGAGCATGTGCTGCTGTGGGCTCATGGGGTTGGGCTGCCCGGGGGACCCTATCTGCTGCTTCATCTGCTGCTGCTGCAGGATGCGCTGCTGCAGGGCCTGCTGGATGTTGGGAGCGCCGTCCGCCCCCAGGCCGGGCTGGCCCATCTGGTTCAGCTGTCCCATCTGAGCCATCTGTCCCATGGAACTCCCCTGTATGGATAGGTGCTGCTGCATCCGCTGCTGCTGCATGGCTTGGGGGTAACCTCCCGGCCCTTGGGGCTGCTGGAACTGGTTGTGTGCTGCCATCCCTCCTGCCATGCCAGCTCCTCCCTGCTGCTGCTGCTGCTGCTGTTGCTGCAGTAGCTGTCGCCTCAGGATCTCGCGGTACTGCGGGCTCATGTTGGCCATGCTGGGGTTGTGGCCGGGGTTCATGATGTTGATTGCCTGTCCTTGGGGGTTCATAGCTCCGATCCCTTGCTGCTGCGGTGGGACACTCGGTCTCTGCACTCCGGCTTGCATCGCATTCATGTTCTGCAGTCCCGCCTGTGCGTGCATGCCGGGCTGTTGCATGCCGGTCTGTGGCTGCTGCATCCCGGGCTGGGGCTGTATCCCTGCTTGCGGCTGCATCCCAGGCTGGTTTGCCGCGTATTTGGCTGTTCTTTGCTTTATAAAAGCTGCCATAAGCTGAGGGTTGGATTTAAGTATATTAAGAACCTGCTGCTGCTGCTGTGGAGAACTCGGCGATTTCAAGGTCCTCAGCAAGTCCTGAAGTGCATTGGGGGTGATGCTYCGCGGCGCCTGCTGCATGCCCGGCATCCTGGGCCCGGCCACGGCTTGCGGCGTCGCCATCGGCATCACCGGTCTGGCCATTCCCGGCTGCATCGGCTGCTGCTGCGGCATCGGCGGTGACTGCCACTGCCCGGGCGGCATGTTGGACATCACGGGGCCGCTCACGGGGTTGGGCCGGGGTACATTCATGCTGACTTGTGGCATCTGGTTCACCGAGCCCACCGTGGGGTTCACGAGGCCCGGGCGGCCGGGAGGCAAACCATTGTTCATGTTGTTGACCCTGTAGAGCTGCTGCTGCTGCTGGGCAGCCTCTCTCTCGATCTGCCGAGCCGCTTCCACGGCGGCTGGCGGCGGCTGAGCCGGAGGCGGCGGTGCAGAAACCGGGTTTGCGGGTTTTCCTGTCGACACAGTAGTGGGGGGCTGAGTTCTGGACACACTGGGAAAGCCGGCTGGTGACATACTTACAGGGGAGGGCTGGGGCTGGGGAGCAGGCTGCGGTGTTTGCGGTGTACTTGGCTGCTGCGTTGGGGTACCAGGCGTTGCTGAGGTAGGAGAAGGCAAACTTTGCTGAGGCACGTTTCGGGTGTTCATGGTAGCCATCCTTCTGCGCATGAGCTGAGCCTGCTGCAGGCGGTGCTGGATCTGCTGCTGTCGGAGCTTGTGTTTGATATTGAGACAGAATGGCACGGGGCATTTGTTCTCTTGGCAGTGTTTGGCATGGTAGCAGCAAAGAGCTATGAGCTGTTTGCACACCGGACAGCCACCGTTGGTCTTGCGCTTGCAGCCCTTGGTGTGCTGGACAACCCGTTTCATCTTCTGGCAGGATGGCAAGGAGCAGTTTGCGTTGCGGCACTGGCAGGCGTGGACGAGGGACTGGATGCAGCGCTGGATGCTCAGCCGGCGCGACTCCTGGGGGCTCTTGGACTGCTGCTCTCCTTGGCTGTTGCTCTCATCATCCAGACCCAGGCCCCATTTAACCATCTTGTGGTCATGGCTCTTAGTGTTGTAGCAGTTGATGCAGAGGTCGTAGTCCTGCAAGAAGAGAAAACCCAGAGCTCAGCTGCTGATAGGGCATGAACCACATGGGCAGAGAGCAGGGTGGTGCCATGGAGCAGCACCAGCCCCCTGTGCAGGCACACGTTAGGTGTTTGTGGGTACAACCACACAAAACACAAGCAGGATGACAGTCACACACTGCCAACAGTCAATTCACACCCGTACTCAGCCAGGGAGGTGGGCTGTGGGGCAGGGAGGGCAGCAGGCTCTGCAAAGCCACCCTATAATCACAGCTCTTCACTTGGCAGCTAACAATGCAATCAGAGGCTGTCATTGTGTCATTTTGTTACATGAAAATGTCTTGCAGAAATGAATTTTTTTTTTTTTTTAGTTTTTCCCTTTTGATGACTTTAACTGTTTGTTTTTCTGTGATACCTACTGGGGTGCCAACACCCTCCAACTAGTAAGATAAATCTAMAGTCAACTGCCTAAAAAAGTAGGGTCTGGCTCTCCATTTATCTATCCTTAGTGTAATTACCACCTAATAATTACTACCTTGAAATGTTTTTTAAAATCTATAAACAAGTGCAAGTTCCATGCTGCAAYAGACACTTACCTGAAAACCCCCCCAGTTTTGCCCTGTCCCTTTTTTGGCTTGAGGAAAGGCACTCCCTTACACAGAGGTACCCAGAGGCAGCCTAAAGGCCCTACCTCCTTCCACCATCTAATTCCTTATGTGTGCCCGATCCATCTCCTGCAGCCTTGCCTCAAGAAGCTCTGCTCAAGCTTTCCTCAGAGGGATTAATTAAGACTCTTCCCCACAAATGTGGCAGTAACTTGCAGTGTAAAAACGAGGCTGCACTTATTCAGATTTCTTTTGTTCAGCTGCAGCCAGAGGTCAACACAAGCCCTCCAGAAGCCTCAAGCGTACCGRTACAGCCCCATGGATACCTGCTCTCTAACACAGATCCTAAAATTTRAGCAACCTGGTCTAGTGGAAGGTGTCCCTACCCATGGCAAGGGGTGGACTGAGATGGTCTTTTAGGTCCCTTTCAACCTAAACCATTTTAAGATAAGTGATTCCTTAAAATTAAGTTGCAAACTTGGCTATGGAGAGGAGCTGTAGCAGAATAAACAATGCAGCAGGAGCAATTCCAGAGCACTGATGTTTTCCATGGTGAAAAACTAARGTCACTTATTCCAGAAGAAGAGGCACCCACCTCTTCTACCCACCTGACATTCACCTTTCYTTAGGGCTTAGCAGCCCTTTTATCAGAATAGACTTAATTTGGAGGAACTTTGGGCAATATCCAAAAAACCCCATCAAACTCAGCTGTAGGACAACAGAGGGCTGTTCTGAGGTGCCCCCCAGATCCCTCACAGACAGTGCAATGCCCTTGCTCACACGTACCTCGCAGACAGTGCAATGCCACCTGGTCTCCACGTGGTGCTTGCACTCATTGCACGTGTAGACGAAGCGATCCTGCCCCTGGGTGTGCAGCTCCACCAGCATGCACAGCGTGGACCACTTGGATCGGCGCAGGGAGGAGAATTCCCAGTGCTTATCTCTGGCCAAGGTGAGGAAGGCATCTCGCCCGTCCATCAGATCACAGCTCAGTAAGGGATCCGGGTCCACAATGGGGTGCAGGGTGTTGATCACAGGCCCAGCGTGCAAATGAATCACAAAAAACACCTGCAGATAAACGGGGGAAGAAGTAAAAGGCAACGAGGTCAGGTAATGTTGCAGGAAGGAGCGCGTGTTTTCTGCAGTGATGGTGTGCTMCAAACCTTATCTAATTAACTTAGTTTAGACTAATCTCTTTCAATATGTTGTTATGCAACAGAAGCATTCCCAGCCCAACCACAGAGGGTTTACTCCTCCTGACTTTTCAGTTCCGAATATCACCATGCCTGGATTTACAGGAATAAACCCTTCTCTTTACACAGCAGATTCCCACTGTACCTCTTTATGCTTCTCCATGGTGGCATAGAGCTTCTGAGACAGGTCATTGGACACGTTTGGCATGCTGGGCTTCTTCTTGTTAGCTCTGCTGATGCTGCTCTTATTCTTGTTGGTTTTTTTGTTGTTCTTTTTCTTGGCATTCTTGCTGTCGCCCTGGCTCCCCTGCAATAAAGGCACGGGGAAGATGTTACACTTTGGAGAGCTCTCTCCCATTCACTGGGCTCACAGTGACACACTTCTGCTGTCAGGAATAGAACTTTGTTCCAATGCCTGCAAATCAGCCCTCCTGTGTTAAATATATCCTATCTTCCAGGAAAAATAAAAAGCCAAACTGGCAGGCAAACAAATCCAAACAYTGTTTAAAAATAGACTTTAAAAGTATGTATATACATTAAAAAATKCCTATTTTACACTGATTATTTTTCCTTCTCAAACATCATCCTTCAGCTTCCAATGCTTTAGATCTTCCAGCTGATGACAAAATGACACAAATAATATGGACTTAAAATTCCAGGAGTGCAGCACTTTGCTTTGCTGTGTCACATACTTGCTTGAGCCCTGATTTAATGTTTGTTTTTACTGAACAGATTTAGGGCTAGGACACAGATAAGAACATGCAGGATTTGAATTGAAACCAACAAAACACATTATTCTCCATCCTGAAGACTTCCAGCTGCACGTGCAACTCTCCAAAAAATAATCTCCAAAACCTCTGCTTGTGCCTGAGTTACAACACAGACCACAGTGGCCATACACTGAATGTTAGATGCAAGTAAAGAGAGTGAAAAATAGCAGATGATGCTATTTAGATGACCTGGGAAAACAGAAATAACTTTCAGAGTTCTCATGTCCTTGAAAAATCAAATCCCAAGCCCTCAGCAGGGCGGGCTCAGGAAAAACCCCTCTCAAACTTCTTGAATGTTGGTCATCATAAAATTAAAAATAAGCTACTGAAATACTTGGGTATATATAAATATAAATATATAAACAAATGCAAGCAAGCTCCATGAACATTATGTACAAGCAAACACAGGGTTTATCCACAGGCATACTTATTCGAGGAAAACAAAAATATTYCAACTGCAGAAAGCAGTTCTATTTATAGACTGCTGCCAACCTTCCATTCCATTAATTAGGTTTAGACAGGAATTCCCTGTCCACTCCTGGGCTCTCTCTAAATAATTTTGTGGATTTTTTTTTTACCAAACCTGTTTGGAAATTAAAATGAGACTATTTTACGGGAAACCAGACAGAGCTCTAAGTGACTTGAAGGGAYTCAGAAGCTACCTCTTATGTTCCCTCCTTGACTGCCCCCAAATTTTCTACCACTGATGGAAYTGGAGCCTGTCCTTCTTTGCCTCCACATCCTAAAGAACCAACTGAGATCTGCAAATTTAAACACCAAAAGGAAGAACAGACTGAAACTTACCAAACAAGCCAAGTCTAAGATTTCTTTCTATTCCACCTTTAGCAAGTTTGTATTTGGTAAACCATACAAAGTATTCCAAGCTGTTTTAAGAAGTTGTAGGGCTGTGTTTGTACCACTTCATTCTGACATTCAGCCAGATCAGCCAGAGATGCTGATGGGTGGTTCTTGGGGGAGCCTCACCCCTTCAGAACCTTTGCCAAGAATTCTGAATATTTACCACCTCTTTAGACTCCCCTTGACTGATACCTGCAGCACATGTGGAAGGTTTCTCTTCACATACACAAAATTACAGAAGAAGAATTTAAGACAGATTCTGTGCCATTGCAGCACCAAGATCCATGTGGTGCTTGTACCCAGGGAGATCCCCCACTGCTGGGCAGTTTCCTCCATGAAGTGACATTTTCTGCACACTTTTAAATTTGCTCCTTTTCCTAAGCCAAGTGGCAAAGACCCCGTTGTCCCMTTCCTGGATGACACCTCAGCAACCCGGGTGCAGGTTTTGTCCCCCTGCTGCCCCTGGCATTAAATGGGAGCACAGGGATGTTCCCAGCCAAGACTGCATTGTCTCACTTTAGGCCACAACTTATCTGAGTTCACAGTTTATTGCTCTGGGCTTTTTCAAACACCTTTTCCCCCTTCCAGATGCAGAGTAAACGCTCACACCAGTGTTTTCCATGATTTACTGGAAGTGATCCTTCCAGTGTTAGTAAGAGAGGGCTGCAGCCTAATTCCAAGCTTTGCCTTCCACTTCTTTTTGCACCRCTCTTTGTTGAACTATCTCAATATTCAAAGTTACATTCAGAAGGATCAAAGTGGAAGCTATTAACTTTCTGGTTCCATAAAAACATAGCCACAAAATGTATTAGCTTTGAAAGAGCTGCTAAGGTTTAACAGAAAGAACTTTCTGACATTACAAAATTAATGTATTAAGGTCCATCCCTCCACATCAATCCCATGTAATGCAGACTGAAGGCAAACAGTCACAGCATCTAAGCTGAAGGCAGGTTTTCCCCAGGTAAAGCTTTTGGTTCCACCTCTATCTATTAGACTTCAAATTTTCCTACAACATTTATTTTCAAAACATCTTGCTGCAAATCTCAAGTAAAAGGGACAGTGCAGAAGTGCTGAGACCATTTGGTTGCAGATAAAATCAAGACAGAAATAAAAATGAATGATGACATTCTGTCCAGGGCCCTGAAAAACTTGGTTGTTTGGGGGTTCTTGGGGTTTTTTTTTTTGGTTTGCTTGGTTTTTATAGACAAAGAGAGAATGCTGGTGAAGGAACAGCACCATCAGGATCAACATTTCCCACCAAYGCAAAGCCTGCAATAAACACTTTGAAATTTCAACCCTTTACTGTTGCAAATGACTACAAGTACCTGTGCTTAAATAACAACCACATTTCATTCAGCTTTGAAAAATTCAGCACCTTTCAAAATGCAAATACTGGAGGTGCTTTGCAAAGGTGTGAACCAGAAGCTCAGCCAAATGACTGTAAGCAAATGTAGTGTGGCAAAAGCAGCTTAACACATTTCTCTGAGAAGAGATGTTGAACTGACATAAGTGACTTGAGTCTGTTAAAAAAACTCAACACAATCCATCAGTAGATTTCTTAACCAAGAAGAACACCAGAAATGCAGTTAAAGGGACCTCTGATTTCATGTCTGCTGTGACAGACCTTTYCTAGTTTAACTCTCTCTTAAAGCATTAATTACCAGCCTTGTGAGCTAAGGGAGATACAGCACATGAAGTTAACCCACCTCTGTTGTTTCACTAGCTGCAGTGCTCTCTTCCTTCTTCCTCTCCTCCTCCTCCTGCTCCAACTCCTTAATGCTTTCCTCCAGCACATTGGGCCAGAAATCACCTTCAAAGTAAGGCAGCTCCTTGGCACTGGTCAGCCTGTCCTCGGTTGCTTGTTTGAAGATGTCCTGTTGAGCACATCACACCAGAGCAGGAATAAAGAAAAAAAGATCACTTAGGAGAGAGAGAGGAGAAGCAGAGACACAGCCCAGAGCTGCACTGAGCAGCTGAGCCTCCCTCACAGCCCTGGCTGCTCCTGCCAGCTCTGCTYTTCTGGGGGCAGCTCCAGAGCCAGCCTGGCAGTGCTGACACWGCCCTGTCCCTGTTCCATCTGAGAGGGACAATGCTGAGGCTCTCCTGACCCCATCACACCATCAGTTCATGTTCCTGACATCATGAACAAGACACCCCTAGAAAACACAACAAACCCTCCCTGCTTTCAAGACCCCCTGATCAGGAGACCCAGATTTCCCAGCTCATTGCTACATTGATGACAAGGCTTGTTGGAGGCTGTTCCTACTCCTTACATTTAGTAACTGTCACTTGCCATCAAAACATCAATTTTTTSCAGCACTGTCACTACTATTGAGGAATTCTTGTAAATTTTAGCATGAAAGGAGTGGCAAATGCTCCCTCTGCCACCTTCTCCTTATTTCCTTGGGTACATGTGTGAAATTCTCCAGTTATGAAAATCATTCTTGTCATAAGGAGTTTTTTTATTTCACACTAGTGGGGTCCAGCATTGCACCTGCTCCTCCAGAATCACCAGAAACAAACAGCTTCTATAAACCTTGACAAGCTCCATATTTCCTTGCCTAGAAAATGCAGTGAAAGACAAATACACAAAGGCAGGCTCTTGCACATTTCTCTTCATGCAGACACCAAACCTAAGGAATTTTCAGCCTGAAAGGCAGAACCTCAAGAAAGTCTATGAAAATGAAGATACAGGCTGAGAATAAACCCCTCTACAACATTACCCCACTTTTCAGGTGTTATGAAACAACACTTGCTCCCTTCCAATGAAAAGTCCATAAAAATTAAATCAGAAATTAAACAGTAACAAACCTTGTAGTCATGAATGATTCTCTCAGCAAATGCCTTGTCCAGCATCTTCTTATACCATTCTTGCAAACGTTTGGGTTTGGGTATTTTCTGGTCAGGTGGGTGGCAATGAAAGATGTAATCATCTCCTTCACTGGGGGGACAGGCCCAGATGTGCCCTGTCACATACCTGTGCCACACAACAAACAAYATCTGTGACTGCCACTGTAAAATTAACTCAAATCCAGTTACAAATTCAGACCTCTGGCTTTGTTTTTTAARTTTTAGAGGTTTTTTTCTTTGTAGCAAAGATGCTGAGGCAATAACCTGTATTTTGATAAGGGATGACGTCTGGGATATAATAACGAAGCTGAAACATCATGAAGCTCTGATCAAATGAATGATGTGCTGTCAGTTAAGGAATCCCAACAACAAAAAACAACTTAGCAACAAAATTCCAATTTCTCCACTGCAGAAGAAGCGTTTGCTCCACGTACCTCAGAGAGGGCAGAAGGAAACAGAGACTGCCCCAAGTGAAAAGGTACCCACCACCCAGGATTCAAACAAAACCACTAAAATCCCAGTGTCTGGTTTGTGACTTACCCAAGTTTCTTGACGTATTCCAGGTATCCAATGAGGATCTCGTGATAAACAGCGGTTCGGAGGCAGCGGGGCCGGAAGAAGTGGATACTGTCAAGGTAAGAGATGTACACACGCCTGCAGGGAGAGAGGGGCACAGTCAGGGGGGCTGAATGCTGCTCTGCCTCTGAAAGCTCAATTCCACACTAGACACACATGCAGAAAGACAAACTAATSATGATGGGATTTTAATGCATATTTAAATATCTTAATCTGGTGTAAATAATCCTCAAAAGCAAAAGAGGAACAGCATTTTCTTAGATAGCAGGAATATACATCGAGAGGCAAAATTAAAAGAAGAATCAAAAAAATGGTAACATTTTTGTTGTGATGTTTGTCTTTCCCTTCCAAGTCAGCTGCAGCTCTACAGCAGGACATATTTGTGTCACAGAACTGCAATGTATTTCCCAAGTTTCTGTGTCTGACAGTGACTGTGCAGGGGACTGGGGAGATGGCCAAGGAGGTTACCTGGTGTTTGGAGGGGGGCAGTCTGAGCCATATTCCTGCACGTGCATCCCAAAGAAACACACATCCACCCCGTCAATCTCCTCGAACGCAAACAGAGCTTTGGTACGGTAAGGGAAGGATTCTGACATCTCACCAGAATCCACAAATCTGCAGGAAAGGGCAACAGGAGGGAAAGAAGTAAGCAACAAAAAGTCAATTATTAAAGCAGTGTCCTACCAGAAGGAGGGGATTATTTTCAACCTTATTTTTAACTCATTAGGAACATTTTTATGCAGGAGTTAAACGGGGTCAGATCAGAGCTGCAGTAAAACAGCGAGTGCTGTTAGTGAAAATTCATGGAAAGACTGTTTCCATATAGAACACAGCACTGAACAGGCCAGCATTGAGTACATGAATATCCTCAGAGACCACAAGACTTTAAATAGGTTACAGAGCAGAAAATGTGATGCTTTAGTATGAAGTGACRTCACATGGACACAGTCTTTATGAATTAAAACCCAAAATACTTCACTGACTAAAACCTTTTAAGCTTTTCATTTATAATGAGGCAAATTAAAAATCACTTCTGAAAGCTGAAGTGTTTATAAAAACACAACAAATTGAAGGAAGAGTAGGAAACAGAATCTCAGCAATTGCTCCAAACTGAACTATGAATTCTGTAACCACAATGTGACCACTCTCAGGATGTAGTGATGCAAAATCACAGTACTGTAAGCAAGGATAAGCCACCAAAACAGTCACTTTCTCTACATTTTTTAACCTTTCATAATCTTAAACATGCCCTAATTTCAAAAATATGCAAAGGCATTAAGGTGCAAATTGGCACAGTTTTGCAATATGCATGCAAGGAGACTTCAAAATACAACAAAAATAATCACATTTATTATAATTAACAGGACTAACCTGGATTTCATTCCTGGTTTAACTTCTACTGTCTTATCTGAACTTGCTACTACTCTGACAAAGACCTCTCCAGCCTCAGGATGGTTCTGTCGCCGCAGGAATTTGTTCACTCTGTCTTCCAAATGGTTCCCTAAACGTGTGGTCTGCAGCCCTGGAAGGGAAGGGGAGAACACGACCATGCAAATGTTAATATTGGAGCAGCCACTGTTCAGGTCAGAGTGTTTCAGCTTCTCCTCTGGATGGAAGGAGGTTTCTTCCCTTTTATTTTACCTCCATATGAAAATTGGATGGTTTTATTTACGCAGCCAAAATTAACAAAAGCAAACCCATCCATGCTTTTCCCCAAAAGCAAACCCCCCATGCTTTCCACACCCCATGGTGGCAGCTAAACCCACTGGAGTGGCACAATTACCCTGAAAGTGGAGTGACAAAGGCAGCTTTACGTAGCATTTTTCAATTTCAAGCTTATTTTATGAACCCTGCAAATGTTTTCTCCTCCCAGCCCCACTCTCTGGCTGGCTGACAGAGATTACATCAYTTTATAGATCTGGCTCCATGCCACACCTTTTCAAGCGAAGCAAAGCAAATCAACAGAAATGAAAAGCCTTTTGACTTCAATGGAGATTTCATTGCTTTTGCTCTTCTTTTCAAGAGAGCTTTTGGGCTGCAGTTGCAGCAATCTGCACATCAAGGTTAAATAGTTCCTGCCCAGAGATGGAGGTCTTGGGAAGTTCAAGACCACAGATTGTCCAGATGCCCTCGCTCCATCTTTACATTCACAATTGGCTTTTGTGGGGAGAGCTGGKTTTGTGGTCTTACAGGATGTGATGGTTTTCAAATAAATCCACAACAAATTACAGAAATTATGATGATTTTGGGTTAAATTAAGAAAACAGAAGGACCCCATTGTTTTGACTTGAAGATTTATGACTCTTTYTCTTATCCTGCTGTACTTATTTTASCACTCATATTTCTACTTCACTTTATGGTCAATCTACTATCTTTTCCAAAGTGATGGAGTAATCTACAGATGTTAATCTTACTAAAATACATTTAATTTTCTGCTCTCTAKTGCTTCATTTTTCAGTTCATATTTGACTCCCGACACAAGGCCTTTGTTTTTTCCCACTGACTCCTGMGCCTGCACACAGAATTCTGCAGTGAAATATCTGTGCTAACAATTACATCAGGCTCCAATACAGGGGAAAAAACTCACATATACTCAAGGGACTATCTCCCTTTCTAAGGGATTTATATGTTTAACATTTTATTTTAGAGACTCACAGATTGGTCTGGGTTGGAAGAAACCTTAAAGCTCATCCTTTCCCACCTCCCTGCAACAGGCAGGGACACSTTCCACTGTCCCARGCTGCTCCAAGCCCTGTCCWGYCTGGCCTTGGACACTKCCAGGGATCCAGGGGCAGCCACAGCTTCTCTGGRCAATCTGTGCCAGRGAGRAATTCCTCACAGGGAATATTCCTTCCCAATATCCCACCTATCCCTGCCCTCTGGCAGCTTAATTAAAATCAATTTACAGAAACTGCCCAAGGCAGTAATCTTGATTTACATATTTTAGCCTGACCCCTTGTTCAGTGATATTCTGTGGTTATAACCAGCACAACACAGCCTAAATATCTAAATTTACCTGGGAGCAATTAGTAACTTCAATTAAAAAATGAAATTTAGAGGCAGGTGGAAGTAAAGACACACCAAGTCCTTCACCACTTCCACCACACTGAGCCTTTCCCATAGTTTCCTATTCCAATGCATTAATTATACTGGCCTTTGTGTATGTAATAGAAAGATKATTTTAAAGGATATTCACAAACACTTTATGAAGGAATCATTTTGTTTGGTTGATTTTTCTGAAGACAAACAGAAAAAGAAGAAAGGACTCCATTTCAGCTGATGAGTGGGGACATTTTTAGAAAGCCACTGGAGTTAACTCTACTGTCTTGTGCTTTCATCTCATCATCTTCCCAATGCTAAGCAACCAAGTGRTATCTGCTTCCTTCCTTATGCTACAATGCATTAAAGCTTGAAAACCAACAAACAGAAGAAGACCAGATAAGGAGATAAAAGAAATAGGCAGTGTTAAAAAGACATGTACTGCAAGGAAAGGATCTAAAAGTTGCATATTTTGATCTATTAAAATGTGGAAGTTGTTATAGAAAGCAATTGGATTTTGCTTCTTGGACACCTCTCACATATATATACCTCTAATAAAACCTGAAATCTCTGAAAACTGCAGTGCAAACCTGAAAAAAGGCACCCAGCCTGCTGACAAGAAACCACCAGCACATTTSTGTGACAGCAGCAATGGCCAGACCTTTGTAAGTGGATGAGCAATCAGACAGAAGAAGAAAGTCCAACTCCTGCCTTACTGTGACTTCTTGTCAGGAAACTACTCTGAGTGACTTATTTGTCAGGATATCTTTTGTCTTTGAACCTCTCTGCATTGGCTGCTGGTGAGGTAATATTTGCAGATTTTCTTAGCTAAATAAATACTCCAAAAGTTGGGGGTTTCACAGCAGAAGGCAGCTGCACACTGGTTATATTTGGCAGACTATCAGTTAAGATAACCAATTTCACTCACTACACATTAGGAATATCAATGTTCCATGACAGCTGAGGGATGTGCTGTCTTGGTTATCAGCAGTTGTGCCATCATGCTTGAAAAAGTGGAGAAATATTGATGGCATCTTGGGCTGTAAATATTTGTATGGGAAGAGGGAACATGKTAATGTTTCAAGCTTTCACTGCTTAGGTTTGTTTTTGGGTCAGCAGCAAGACCAAGGTTTTGATGACAAGAACAGGCTTCCCTTTCCCTTCCCTGCTCTTGCACTCCCAGCAGAGCACTGYTGGAGAAAGCTGATCTCCAGAACGGAGCCCACCAGGGGATTACAGCTGGCAGGACTCAAATCCTCATGGGAGAAAGACAAGACAGCCAAACAGCAGGGAAAGGAGAGGGAGAAGGAGGAAAGAAAAAAAGCACCATTATTTCCCTGTCCAGAACAGAATGGTTACCTTCAACTAAATGGTTACTCAAACTTCAAGCAGTGTCACAGAACAACTGCAGATGTCCAGGGAATTTCACACTTATTTTAAGGAAACTTACATCAATACAYGCTCTAAAGTCAGCATAGAACAGAACAGACATCCATTTAAAATGGGTACCTAAAACTACAGCTGGATTTCATAGTTTTATTMATGTTCTCCCTCAATTTTAATCTGTCTTCAATGAGACTGATTTAGGCCTCTTTAACAAAACTCTCCTGAGTGCATGAGTTTCCTCCAGAGACYATTCTGATTACTGGAACCCACCATCATCACCTGCAAATTTACCCCCTCCACATCTCTTCTTAYACAATCAACCACACACAAATTACCAAGAAGCCACATTTTTAATGCAAAACCTTGRCTTTTTCCCAGTTTGGAAGATTCAGGCTTGTACAGGCACATCACCCAGTAATGCCCAGAACTTCCACCGACCAAGGAAGCTCGAGGGAGGAATGAAGTGTACCTGCAAGTTCTACTTGTTCYAGTGGCTGAATCACCCTCTCGGTGTCTACACTCACTTTATTTTGCTGCTCTCTGCAYTGACTCTGCATTTCCAACACCAGTCCCTTCTCTTCCCCCACYAAACATGGGCATGAATAGAAATGACCCAATTATGTTCTCTGATGTCAAATGTCTGCAGAGAACCCTGTTTAAGGATTGTAGAGACTGAGACAACCACACCTGGCATCATCTTGCCCTCTCTTTAGTGCCCATTTCTACAAGACCATGGCAGTGGTTACTGCCAAGGGCACCCAGTGGGWTGAGTTACTCAGTTCTTGCTCCACCACCCATTCTGGAGGCAGGAAAATCTCTCCCAACACTTTGGTGCTTGGCAGCAGCACCTGAACTGCAGCACAGTTTGTTAGTGGAAGGGGGCACAGAGGTGACAGAGGGAACAGTAATTTCACCACAGCTCCAACACTCATGGACACCTGGCAAAATGCAGCCAGTGAAGTGCACACAGCCTTGCGCTCCTCCTGTTCTTTTTCTCCCTCCTTTTGCTTTTAACCCCAGAAAAATAAGGACAAAGATGCCAAACACCTCAAGCAGCAACAAGACTGACCACATAAACAGCAGAGCTTTAAAATGTTGATTAAAATTSTGACAGCCTCGGGCTATGCTGCTCCCATTTTGCAAATGTTCCTGTGCTGTCTGTCATGACAACACAAAGTCTCCATCAAAAACCCATTAGAKGTGGCAGGGAGAAGATGAATGTTGAAGATAAAAACAGAAATWCCAAACTCACTTTTAGCGCTGAATTTGTTTTCTTTGCGTGTTCTACCAGTTTTCTTCAGACAATTATCGCAGACAAACCTATTGAGGAAAAAAAAAAGCCAAAAATTTAGCATAAACCCATTACTGGTGAGCTTAAACCCAATGTTTGAACATGTAATTTAAATGTCAGAGTGCAATATATTTTTCCCCGGCTTTGAACAGCTTGTATCACTCAATTTTGGAGGGATTTAAAGCCTTTATGAGCTGGGTTARCTCTGCCAAGCAGTTACACCTGCATTTGTGTTCTGTGCACACCAACTYCCCTCCAGCCAGCTGCCCTTGTTTAAGAGCTAGAAAGAAACCACACAGATCTGTGTGGATAAATATGCACATTTTCATCTCAATATACTGAAAWAAGACCCCAAACACACACAAAAATMTTTTATTTAGAAATGTTTCGTCCCTTTGTATCCAGGTCTTGAAAAGGCAACAGCCACATATTAAAGAACAAAGGCAGAAAGTCTTTAATTATAAAGACTACATCGGCCTTATTACACAAGAGGTAAAAAACTAACAAACATCTCTTACCCTGAAGGCCAAATAATATCATAATGTAACACACAAATCTGGTGCATCTTCCGACCACATTCTTTGCAGTCAACAAACCTGAGGAGAAAAAACAGCAGCAAATCACTTTTGGTATTAGGTAGGTAACTTTCCAGAATTCAGCACGAAAGAAGGACTTGCCAATCCTCTGATAAGAACTGAATCAACTTCACCAGGCCCAATTTATGTGTCAGTTAAAAAAATTACTCAGAATAGATTCAGATGTACATCTATCAATCCACGTGCAAGTTATATATATACATCCACACCTATATATAAAYTGCAAAATGTTCTAGTTTGAAAATCTGAAATGGGCTGTCATATACAACTTTTTCTGGATCTTTTCTATCCTTTTTCTAAGCAGAGTCCTGAATTTTTCCGGCTTCACAGAATCCTCAACAATACCTCCACAGATTTAATTCTGAATTGCTGCAATAACCACAAGCTGAATAAATGGTTGCTCAACTTACTGTAAAYGTAAGAACTAGTCATTCATGAACCACCCTGCCAAAAACATGTATTAACGTGTCTTGGCCTGCATGACTCTGCTATAGTCTTGTTTTCATCTTTTGTTTGCTGGTCAAATAGTATGTCAGAATTCTTTTTTTGGATGGGAAAACTGTTAGAGGTTTTCCCAGTCCAGAGTGCAGTGTAGGTTAAGAAGCTGAATGCACTGGGGTCTATCTCAGTCCACCCTTCCAGGCCTAGGGAGGAGCCCTGTTTAGTATTTGTAAAGATAAGCAAAGGAATCAAAATGTGTTGTGTCTCCAGCTGCCAGAGAACACGGAGCAGGATGCTAAAATTCTCCTGCAGGGAAAGCAGGACAGTGCTCCTGAGAAGTTCAGCTGGGCTTCCCCTGAACCTCCCAAGGGAAACACATGGTGCCTTGGCCTTTGGGTGGGCTCAGCACTCAGTGAAGAGAAAAATGGGGTTYAGAACCACAGGAGGAAAATGCAGAAGTGCCCCATGAATGCACAGCCCRGGGTGAAAGGCTCTGGAGGAGGAAGGGCCATTCCCAGCCTATGCAGAGCCTGGCAGGGCACACCCTTGGAATTACCCAAATCACAGAACCAGGAACTGTCTCTGGAACAGGCTCCGACTCAGGGCTCWAACCAGACATCAACTTTAGATGTTGTGCCATGAATATTAGGGAAAGATTCTGCAGCCTGTKTGGGCAGGGATGGGGGAACAGAAGAGTTCTTTACTCCCTGCCCCATTTCTGCCCCGCTGGCTCAAGGACAAGTAGAAGCAGCGAGATTATGGGAAGAAAAACAACAACTTGGTACTTACGGCTCTGGATCCAGGGTATCATTTTTCTTCTTTTCAAACTGATCCTTGGAGATGGTTCTAGAGGCAAAGAGTTAATATGAAAGCTCAGTAGCACCCTTAYATCAGAGGCTGAGACAATATCATGCTTTGCTGAATTGCAGCAAACCTCAAGTCTGAAGAAAGCACTTCAGTATTTATTTTCTAGTCAGAACAAGCAATTCGGTTCATTTCATTTTAAGCTACAGAAAATACTTTTCCATTTCACTTTCTGCCTAAATTWAAAGCAAGAAATACCCAAGTCTACACATAAACTAACAAACATAAAGAACAAGGGAAGCTMCTGTCATTAAAGCAGCCACCTTCGAAACTGCTCGTATTCCCTGAGTCTTACTTTTCTGGACAGGTTAAAGGCAAGCCTTTGGATTTATAAACAAAAGATGCTTATGTTTAAACTTCAAAAGGTGAGATATAAGAATCTGATGGAAGGTTTTCATTAGAAAAAGTGATGGATTAGTGACATTTATTGACAGAGTTTCCACTGCTCCCCTCCAAGCACATTACCCAGGGTCTGCCACCCCCAGGAATGCTCAGCTCAGATGGACACAGGCAGCAGTGCTGGGCAGAGTAAAAGCCCCAACACAGCAACAGCTTTTAATCCTGTCCCTATAAATCTCATGTTAGGAARGAATAGGGCATTTCCCCCCCAGATACCACCACAGGGTTTTGGGTTTTATTCCCAAACCAGGACAAAACCCCCCACCCCCATTCCAAGTCAGGATACAGAGGAAASGAAGCAACTTACGTTTGAGGCTGGGAAGGGTCATCACCCAGGGTGACATTCTCCCCCTGGATTTCAGTGAAACACTTCTCACAGAAATGATACCTGTCAGCAAGAAGGCCATATTTGGGTGAGCTGGTCCAGCACAAACACAGCCACCCAAGCACGGAGCCACCAACCAGGGCAGGGCAGATCACCAGGAGCACGACGGAAGGGGGGACGTTGTTGGTTGATTGATGGGTCAGTGTGGACAATGAGGAGGCACAGAGGGAGGGGAGGGCAGGATTAGAGAACAGGGGAGGGAACAAACAGCACAGACGTAAGAGGTAAGACGCAAACACCAAGACAACACAGAGCAGAAAGCCAAGGCAAAGCACAGATTAGCATTCGGTCTCATTTTACACATCGTAACAAGTGTCGGGCCTCAAATGCCGAATCTGGGGAGGATTCACGGAGTAGCCACCAAGAGCTACGCTTGGATTGGCTTCAAATTTAAGAATTTGGATTTGATTTGCATCGCTCAGGCAAAAAAAATGCTCTTTGATTCCAGGCTTGTGACTGATTGAGTTTTCTTTGGGTAAAAGGGAGCCTGTCAAAAAGCTTTAAGGACACAATTATTACAGATTTAAGTAATTAGGAAATATGCTGAAAGCATTTACTGATTGTGAGTCAAAACTGCAAAAGCAGAAACACTTCATATTGAAAAAAAAATCTATAAAAACATTAAATTCAAAATTTGAGTGCAAGATTAAATGTGACCAATTGCTCAGCTAATACGCTTTCATATAAATGAAACCAAATCCATACTCTAGACAAACATTTAACAGAAATGCAATTATGGGTCAGAGTTTCCAGCCATTTATCTATATAAATACAATATATGTATATATGTGAACAACATGAAATATTGTACATACATACAATATATTTATCAGGTACATTAAAGATGTGGAATTAATTAAGCTTTACAAATTGAATATGAGGCTAGGTACAATTTTTGGTCACCAGACCAAGAGCCAATCCAAGTAATACTCAGCAAATACAATTSTGCAGTTTACCAAAGCAAGCTGAGTAAACTGGAATGCAACTCTATGAAAATACAATCTGCATTTGAAAAAATAAAATAAAATCAAAGTTACATGGATTTGGGGAAGGGTTTTGGCGGTTCTTTTTTTTTCATTTGTTTCAGATGAACTGGAACCAAAGTTGTTAGGGTCATTTAAAAAAAAAAAAGGAGGCTAATGTTTGGAAAGAATATGAATTCACACATGAACAAAGGTAACAGAGAGGCCACAGCTGTAAAACGCAGGAAGGCCACAAAGGATCATCAAAATAAAGGAGCTTTATGGAGAGTGAGAGAGTGGAAGCAGCGATGGCAGCACAGAACAACGCAGGTTTAGTACTCAAACACCAGAGCCGTGGGGATGGGGAGTGTCAGAGGCACCGAGGAGGCTCAATGGCACAATGAACCAACAACTCATGGAGATTGATCAATGTGGCAGCTCTGCCCCTTCAGACACACCCTGCACACCTAAACTACCCCAAACCCCAGAGATCTCCCAGGCTGTGCCATCCTGGACACAACAAAAGGCACTGGCAGGCACTCACTGAATGGGATGGATCAGAATTCCCTGCTGGGACACAGCGGGGCCAGCCCGGGGAGGCAGAGGAGATGCTCCATGGTCCCTCCCCGGGCTGGAGTCCCACAGCACAAYTCAGGAGCCTGGAAACCCCTCCTGGTCCTGCTTTGGGGGCTGCTCTGGCAGCCAGGAGCCAGAACTGCTGCAGCAGAGAGTCCTGCCCGTGCTGTGGGACCAGCTCGCAGGGGAAAGGGGTGGTTTGCTGTAGTTAATGCAACCACACTGACACTTCCATGGAATCATCTGCCAGGACTGCCAGCCCACCCCACGTAAACTGCACCCAGCTCCTCCTGGGGCAGCTCCACTGGCATTAAACATTTCACCCTCCCAAGGAAAACCAGGCTTTGGAAACAGAGAATGCAACAGAGCAAGGCCAGGAGGAAAACAAATGTACTCCATGAATTTGTAATGATTGRGAATAATAAAAACCTTGTGGTTATTAGAGAGGAATACCACAGGAGTGTTTCCGAGTGGGTACAGACACTGCACATCTCATTTCCACTGACTTCCCTTGCCCCTCACACCCCACCCCTAAACTGATAATATAATATCTAATAATTTTCTTAGAAACCCAWAAGTAAGAAATTTGGAATTTTATATCCTTCCACAGATTGTTCATATCTTTTTTTTTCATATAATRTGCTTCTTTAAACTTTTCTTAAATCAAAACCCCCACCACTGATCATTTTCCTTACTAAYACAGGTAGTCATCATTTTAAGAAGACTGGGAAAGACTGAACATCAGGAGGACCCAAATACAGGAGAGTRTAGCCAGAAAAATCCATGGCCAAGGCTCCTATTAATAACTTGCTACATTTATACAGTCCTAGAAAAGGTTAATTCTGATCCATTTTTAGAATAATTTATGGGCTTTCAAAGCACTCTAAGCTTTAATCCATGATATTAAAATGAGGAAATAAAAACTGAAGTACAGTGAAAATGAATCACCTAAAGATCATGAACATTTGTCCATAAAACAACCAAGGTGAAGCAATAGCTGTAACTTATTATGGATATGGATCCTCAGAAACAGAGCTTTGCCTTTTGCATGCCACCACAAATATCCAGCAAACCCCACAGAAAACATACAATATTCTAGTTACAACAGCCATAGAAACCCCAAAGAATGTACTTATTGCAACACATCAAACATGAAAAGCTTTTCAAATGCAGACTGTTCAGGTGACTCCCATTTATCAAAGAACAACATTATGGTTCAGTACCAAAGTCCAGAAAAWGCTCAATCTTGGCATTAACAGGTGAATTCCCAACTGTAATTAAGTGCATTCAAAGGCAATTCTAAATTAAAACTGGATGCCAGGACTGACATGAAACACCACTCAGTTTTCTCAACTGGATATTCACACGTGAAGCACATTTTCTGAACACTTTAACCTRAATTTGTGCCTTATTATGGAATCTAAACAGTTCTATACCAAATAATTAACTTAATCATTGAACTGTAGTGCCCGAGTTCATTTGTTCAATGGTGACTAAATATTCTTTGTTGTAATTTAGTCATGTGATATACTGGACTTTAACTGCATCCAATTTTGCCTGTTCTGTGCACAGAAAATTCAAGACCATTTGACCAATTAGAGATCTGCTGGAAGCATGGACTTTACTTTTCATTTATTTGTTACTTGTTTAAGAACACCTAAGATTTGAAGACCACTGTCACAGGAMATTTGAGTGGTTTAGAGCTGATGAACTGGGGCTTTCTATGCAAATGGACTAATATTTAACAATATGGTGATCAATCTTTAGAAATACTTTCTTAAAAGCCCCAATCCAAAGCTCCAATCATCACTTCATTTAGTTGGCCTGAAACAGAAAACCTCACATTCCTCCTGAACTCAAACCCACCTCAAATCCCAAACCTCTACTCAAGGCCAACTGGATGAGCAGAAATTCATTACTTAAATGGACTCTCCCATTTATAATGGGCTAGAAACCAAAATATTGCAGCAACCCTGTGCTTCATCCATCCCAGAATTCTTGCTAGAGACCAACATTGCCTTCCATGGAATAATTCAAATGGTTTAACACAAACTTAAATTGGGAAGGTGGAATTGAAAGAAGACGGAGCTTTTCTTCAACTAAATTTGAAGTTACTGCTCTTTCCAAATACAGAATGCGTAACATGGATGCAGAATATAAAAACAATTTAAAATTCTACCAGCAGTGATGGCATTTAAGGGTTATTTTTCCCTAACGGAAGTACTGAACTGTCTCTTTAAATACATTTTAATTGCTTTATTTCTCTTCAGCCTGACTTTTCAGAGTTCACAGTGGCTGTATAAAGCCTTATATGAGAGCYCATGAATTTATTCCTGCCTGTCAATACTTTCTGCCTCTCAAAGGCCACCCAGACCCTCCACACAAGGTGGGATGCCACGTTTTTCTCTCCCACATTGTGCTGCTCCAGTGTGGGGCTCAACAGGCTGAAAGCTTCTCAGAGTGTGTTTGGAGAGAAGGGATGGCCCAAAAAGACTAAATACAAATGCTGGATGTCTGATTTGGTTCTGTGACTTCACAGCTGGCAAGGCTTAGAAGCTGCCAAGCCTCTGGAAGGTAATTCAAAACTTCCTTTTCCCTGTTTAAAACAAAGCTTTTGTCTCAGCCCATTTATACTGTGCATTTGATTCAGGGGGGAAGACACACATCATCTAAGAAATCAAACTTTAGGCMAAGTTTTGAGTTTGCTTTGTTATTAAAACACTGGTGATTTAAGCATTAAATGGGAAACTAATCYAACTAATTGTTTAATAATAATAGAAACATCAAATCCTAAAATTAATTTAAAAATAAGAGAAATTTGATTTTTCACAGCTTCTCATGGAGTGTCTGGGTGGTTTTTAATGCCATTTCCAGGCTAATTTAAATAGAACTAAGCAATGACTAGGAAGGGAAAATATAAGTCTTACAATCAATCACTGTACCCTTAACTTGGCAAACTGGTTCTAACTTGAATAAAAGTCTGCATATTTTCCCAATTCTCCCAAACAAGGTACCAGGACTTCTCAGTGCCTTTCTGCAGTTCTACCTTTCTCCCTGCAGCAAGCCCTGCTCCTCATTTTATGGAAAACATGGACAACTTGACCTGCACTGAAGCATTGCATGGGGCAGCCTGGCTAAGAGCAAGCACTAAAGCACAGTGTGCCTCACACTGCAGGAAAACAAAGAGTCACCTGCAAAAGGACAGCATGGAAARATYAAAAAAAGAACTTTTCCCTGACTTGGCTGACAAAGGAAAGCAAAAGTTAATAATCCTCCTCATCCTCTGTATGCACAGAGAAGTCAAAGGAGAGCTCAATTCCTGAATAAGGGGGAAAAAACTGSACTCAAGGACTTACCTGTTCTGGTAACTGTAGTAGGCAGCGTCCCGGGGAATAGTACACAGCTGCTTGCCATAGCAGCACAAGGTCTGGGGAGAGAACTCATACTGCAAAACAAGGGAGAAAAGCAGCTTTACAATGGGGGCCTTTCTTCAGCAGCTATTTATTAATCCAACCTGACACTTGTGGCTATCACAGGACACTGTCATGGCCAGCACACTTTTCCAGCTGTTGTGAATGTACCAGCACAGCCCTCTCAATCTGGTGAGAATCATTAACTGTAAAAGCAGCTGACCCAATGAGCCCCTGCTTTATGGACATGGGAAGCAAGGGGAGCATTTTAATATTACTTATCACTACAGTAGGTGTTCTCTGAGGGTCGAAAATACAACAATAATAACACAAGAGCAGAGATGCTATTGACCTTTTCTAGCTCTGAACGTGTTCATACTAAAGCCAAACTTTTARCAGCCCTTCCATTCAGTATTTCTATTTTTAAAGAAGAGTGTCCTAAGCTGAAGCTTTGTCTGCTGCCTCCAGCTGGGCTCTTGGGACACCCACCTTGCGCCCGCAGCAGTAGCCCAGGGATTGCATGACAGGGTCGATCTCTTGCTCAAACACCTCTGCCAGTTTAGTGCAAAACTTATAGACCCGGGAAGTCTTGCGATTGTAGAGCCAGGCATTGTTGAACATCAGCCACACATCATCCACATACTGCCAGGGCTCCTGGTACTGCCCCGTGTCCAGCTTGCGTTTGATGGTCGACAGATCCATAGGGTTCTTCACAATGTCAAAATAATCCTGCAAAGACACRCAAAAGCCTTCGTTTTTAAGAGGTTTGCAGAATGTCCAAGAGAAAAAGGGAAAATGTTTACATGAGTAAAGAGAAAACAGAAGAATATTTTATGGGTTTTTTTTAATGCCAACTCACCGGAATCCCTAAGAGCTGGGGATCCACAGGCTGTCTGAAAGGAAGAGACTCTGGGTCCTGCCGGTACAAAGCTTCCAGGGTGGGCATGAGAGCCTGGCGCAGCTCCTCGGGCTTGAAAACTGTTAATGGAAATCAGAAAGGTAAGAAAATTGCCCTCCACATTTCCTAATCTCTTGAYTCCCCTTTAAAAAAATATAAAGAACAATGTTAAGATAAAACTCTGCATGGGGATTTCCTGATTAGAGGCAAAATCTCACGTACAAGAGACAACCACAGCCTTGTATTTACTCAGATCCAGCAGGTGATATTTCCAGAATAGGGAGATGGGAACAACTCTAGCCCATAATGATACAAATTCCATTAAAAACCCCCTCAAAACTTACATAGAAKCAAATGAAATCAATTGTTTCTACATGAATGAATCTTTTCTCCTCAAAGAAGAGACTGAGCATAATTTTCCCTCCCTCCCTTCTAACCTTGTTTGCTATTTCCAAGCCAAGATTCTTCCAGTAAAACCCACTGCAGTGGACAGGGATGAAGAGCCAGCTCCACAGAGAGTGACCAGATGTCCTGAGAGCTGGCATAGGAATTTTCCTGGCCAYAGTGTACAAACAGTCCTGGTCTGATGGATCGTTAATTGATTTTGAAAGTGTTAATACTTCCAGATTTCTATGCCACCACTTGGCAACAGTGGCATGGCAACAGCCATGATTCTTTCAGGAGTGGATGACAAGGACAAAAAAAGGCAATACATTTTCTGAAAAATAATGATAACTTGGAGAGCTCTCTGAACATCTCAGCAGTGTAATTAAATTTATTTCCTTAGGAACAGTGTCTTTAAATAGGGAAGAATGCCTATTATTGAGAAAAGAAGACAACTAAGGAAAGCAGGATGGCATCTAATATTTATCTACCTGGAAGAAAYGAGAAYGATAYCAATAAAATGGAGCAATTAATTCTGCTAAAAGCATTTGAATCAACAGGGTTCAGTGACCCCTTTGAGGTTGATCATTGCTCTTCTCACGCAAATGGTGTTTTGGTATGATACAAATTGCTTTTTGGGATATCTACTTCAAAACCTATGATTTTAAAAAAGTAAACACCAAAAAAGCAAGACAAGAAATTAAGCTGACACTTTTGGTTGCATGATAAGCTGTTGCAACAATCTCAGTCCCAATAAAATGGCAATTCTCTTCCATATTTATCAATACCATACATGAGGGCACTTTTTCCTAYTAAACACTCCCAAAGTTTAATAGACAACTCTTATACATTATACTATGGGATTTTYGAGGACAGAAAKWAATATTAAAATCCATTCATGAGGAMGTRWATTSTCTAYTGCTCTGATTCAGATAGTTCATAATGTGATAATCTGAATTATTTCCTTTAATGAACTATTAAGGTCAAAACGCACCTTTTAATAATGTATTCTGGCTACCTGCTTCACACTGCTTTTAGAATTTTCTCCCATAATAACATATCACTAAGCTACAGTATCTTTCAAAATAATCCAATCTTATGGTAAACTCAAACTACAGAGATTCAGCGTGACTTTTACCAAGTTCCTTAAAGTCTAATTATCTTTGCTTATAAAGTTTATAACCCAGTTTCATTTTGAAGTTTGAAAAAAAATCAAAATGAAAATCCAGTTATTATTTCAATTTATTACTTTACCTAAAAACATAAAGAAAAGCTGTCTTCATCTTCAGCTGCTCTGCCTCTAAGGATTATGACTAATAACAGCACATTTCATCACAGCATCTCCCTGTACACGGATTTTACAAGAAAGTTTTGTTTTTCCCTCTCTCCTTTTTTTCCAAAATTAAATGCTCTCAGCTCTCCTCTGGTAGCTTGAAGACTTTTGTAAGGAGCTGGCATCCAGTTATCCCATTTTGTCTTGGATGTGTGGGTGGTAAAATAAAATGGGATCTTTGCCTGACTCACGATGACGTATAATCCACCAAAGAAGAGTACAATGCTACCTTTTAAATTTTTTTGCTTTTTTCAGAGCCAAGCCTGCTTGTGATTACTAAGGAGAAAATTCATAAAGGTAGACATCTTCAAAATTACAAGGACAATACACCTGGAGACACCTCAAACCCAAGCTCTTGTAAGTTTTCCATTATGTCTAACAAAGAAGTGAAGAAATGAGCAAAACTCCTCTTCAAGGTCAAATTAAAGCTGCCCCCCACAAGGAGAGGAGCTGCTCAAATGAATATTMCAGTGGGTTTTTTGAGACTGCAAGGGAAGGGGCAAGGAACCACCATCTCCCTTTCTTGCTCACATTAGATTTGCAGAAATAAAGCAAAATAGGGCTCTGACTTGCTAAGTTGTACCACAGTTGATGGCACTCCCCCTTAGTGCCTGCTACATCCCAGGTTACTGTGGGATGCCCCTCAGGAATCTGCCTGCATGGGAAGGAGGAAAAGTTTCCAATATTTTTTCAACCCATGCAAACTCTTGATCAGACTCTTCAGTAGCTTTAAAATATCACCTAACCCTTCAGCACACTTGGCAGTAATTACTCTCCAACACCCCTTGGTTTATTCAGCATTTTAATACCAACATTGCATTAAAACTGAACAAACCCCTTGGTGAGAAAATGTCACCATTTAAACTCCTRTCTGTGCTTGTACCTGCCCACACTGCACGTGCCTTGTACTACACAGTCACTGGGTGACAAAACTTCCAGGATAAAATTGTGTCACTAAAGGAGTTTTTGGAATACATGGTGACCCAGCCTGAACCAGGCACAGCTTCTGCCGASTGACTCTGCAACAGCCTTCCCTGTRCAAGCACATTCCTAACAGGCAGCAGTGATTCCTTCCACTGGGAATATCACTGGCTCAGAAATGCTAATAAAGTCTCTGCTCCCTGTTCACATTTGGGTTGGAAAAGGTTGGCCAGTTGGTTCTGCAGCTCACTCTCATTTGGGTGCCCACCCTGCTGCCAGCAGAAAACATCAATCTACAGGGAAATATGTTTTATGGGGACTTATTACAAAAAGGTTATGGTTAGTAATGAAATGCAACCCAAAGTACATCCAGGAGATCTAAATTTTTTRGACAGTTGCAGCATGCAAGTTTTTAGTTGAAAACTAACAACTAACCACAAGGAAATACCACCGCAGTAAYGCAGATACCTAAAGACAGAGGTCTCAAAACTGCTAAGGTTTTTGAGTCCAAAAACTTATTCTGCAGCCTTCCACAAAGCCTGCACTGCAACTGAAGAAATCTATTTCTGTTTTAATAAACTTATTTATTTATTTCTTACTAACACAAGGCACCCAATCATTTATATAACCTTCAACACCATGAAATTTCCTTGAGTACAGATACAGTCACACCTCAATCTGTCCTGATACTATAGCTTCCTTTAAGAGACTGCTGAGCAAATGAACACTACACTTAAAACTTCCAAGTCCTAAAAACACAGGGCTTTAAAATTAATGTAAAGCCTCTTGCAGCAGTCCAGCCTSTAGGAGGAACACAGGTTCAGGAGACTTCAAGTGCCTGATTCTCAGAAAASTGACCGACAAAACTCAGGATAAAGSTGGTGTGTRCAACCTCTTAACAGGAGAAGAAAAGCAATGGATATCCTTGGTTACTGAAAGCACTCTTATCTACACTGAGCTCTCCTGAAAGAGCACCAAGATGTACACGGAGGGATTTATGTATTTAATTCCTCCAGCAATCACTGCCTTACTGCTTTGGTCCTTCTGGGCAGGCACTGCTGAGATCAAGGGCACAATGACTTGCTTTTCTCACCTGATTCATGAAACATTAAAGGAATCCTACTTTCAAAATTAAGTTACAGAGTATTGATTTCTCAGAGCTCCATGTGCTGGAAATACAAGTGTGAAACAGACCTCCCAGCAGGAACTGAGACYGTGGCAAACAAATGTTAGTGAAAGCAAAGCACACAAGGGAACTCAGTTTTCATACACATACTTTTCTTGCGGGGCTGAGACGGTGATGTGGATTGTGAAGTGGTTCCATTACTGCCACTCTCCTCTTCCTCTTTAGCCTCTACTTTAATTTCAGGCTTCTTTTCTTCGATTTCCATTGGCTCCTGTTTCAGTTCTGGTCCATCTGTTTCATCTTTTATTTGCGCAGTGCCTTGTAAATCCTCCTCCACCTTAAGAAAGGACGTAATGAGAGGTACTGTTACATCTACAACCCAAACCTTGGGCACCAAAATATCACTTTGAGACTGTTGAAGCACTTTCCATCCATGGCTTTCCTCAGGAGTTACTTTGCAGTAACGACCCTCCTCTCGCCCCTTAGCTCACCGAGTCAGACACATCATTAAGTGCTTTTATATCTATCACTGCTTTCAKTTAAGCTGTAGAGAATCTCATTTACCTCAGTCTTAGCTTCCACTTGTGTCTCACTAGTCTCTGGCTCAGTTTCTTCAGTTTTAACTTCTGATTTGCTTTCTAGCATTGGTGCATCTGGTCCTAGTTGCTGGGAATTCGTATCAGCACTAGCAACTGAGGCAGGGGTGGGGACCCTGTTATCAATACTAGCTGCTGCCTGGGATAGCTGTTGTAAAAACAGTACAAAAGAAAGACACTGCATATATAGAAATATTTTCCTTTACTAAAAATGAACAGCACAAAAGAGACATGAGATGATATTCCACAACAGTGCAGAACATGGATACAGGTCACTGTAGCCAAGTTTGGATATTACACATTAAATAACTCTGCTTTACAGAGGAGAAGCCAAGGAAGAGCTCTGCCCCAAAGAGGCTTCTTTTACAGAGAAAACACCTGCCCAGTAAAACACTGTACATTCCTTGAAATGTGCATTTGCCCTGGCTGTAYCTTAAAAGAAAAAATTTATGCAAATCTGAGGATCAGAAAAGATTCTGATTGTGGCCAAATSGAACATTAGGCCTGTTACACCTCATCTTTCTGCACACTGCTGCCAATTTWACTTTGAGCAGTTCAGCCATTCAACCCCCCCTCCTTCACACGATGCTGAGAACATCTGAACACACAAATTTTACACATCTCTAAGCAACCCTCTGGTCTAAAGCAGAAGCAGCTATGGACAGCTATGGGCTCYGTACATTCAGGACATGGTGCTACACACAGGGACACTCGTGGGATGTCACGGCACAAGGCAGAGGGGACAGGCTGGTACTTACTGGAGTGCCAGGTGGCTGTGCCTGCACAGATGTTGGCTGCTGCTGGGCTGGCTGTGGGGTTGGCACAGACTGGGGCTGGGCAGGGGTCTGTGGCTGCGGTGTCACCTGGGCCTGGGCYGCAGTCTGCCCCGTGGGGGTGCTCTGGGTCTGCGTGGCCGTGGGCACAGAACCCGGCGTCGGAGTCGGAGTTTGTCCCGAGGACGAGACCGGCGTTGATGGCTGGGTGGGTGCTGCTGGCTGGGGAGGAGTCATTCCCGTGGCWGTCTGGTGCTGCATTGGTGGCATCCCGGCAGCAGTGGACACGGGAGGTGTGGTCTGGTGCAGGGGGGGCTGGGTCACCGGGGGACACGGCAGCTGCCCGCTCTGCGGTCCCAGCATGTTCATGGAGTTGGGCAGAGCAGCACTGGGAACCTGCCCCTGCTAGGGAGAGAGAGARTCTTACAGAGCCTGCAATCACACTTATCCTTTCAATCACAGCCCTGAAGCCTCCTCTGACAGGATCCTGTAAGTGTAAGCAGGAGATCAGCCGCAAATGCTGCTGCTGCAAGTGACTGCTCCGATTTCTGTCATCGCTCTCATCAGCTCTCAAGGACCTTTCTCCCAGACCTAGTTGTGCCATGCACGTCCTGCATTAATTCCACTGGCATAGAGAGGGAATCCTCACAATCCCAGTAACACAGAAACCCACAGGCAGCCTCTAAATTGTGCCATTAGCTGGGCAAAGGTCAGGCTTCGACACAAAATGGTTTTGAGCAAATACCCATTTTAGGCCAGGACTATGAGGCAGCTCTGATTTAGAGGGCAGGTCAACACATTTATTGCTGCTGCTGCACAGAGCAAGACATAAGAGGGGTCTTTCAGTTTTCTTTTTCATTCTAATTAAACTGCTCAAGATGCTTCAGAAAACCAGGGATTTGTTTTTCRGAGCAGCAACAATAAAGTACTCGAGATGTACTTAAACCTTTAAGTGATACATTTTACTAAAGATTGCATCAGATAACTGGTGATAAAAAAGAATACTCCATCCTCAAATGTAAATGTTTATCTTAGAAATACAAATCAGTTAATTTCCTGCAGATGAGGTTTCARATTTAAAACACACTTCTATATTGCCTATATTCTATAGGCATAGAATATAGAATATTCTATATTCTATATTGTACAGGGTCAGTTTAATGGACATAAGTGCATTGTGAAAAAAATGTTCACCMCAAAGGTGATCAAACAACTGAGTCAGGGCCCAAGAAACTATGGATGCTCCATCCTGAATATATKCCAAACTTGACTCCACAGCCTTTCATAACCTGATCTAAGTAATCTCTCAGAACTCTGGAGGTCTCAACTAGCCTGAATTACTTAGGCTCTGAGCTAAACAACAAGCCTTYCCCTCTGGAAAAGGAAGATATTTAGGCGTCATAAGCATAGCTGCTACTTCACTGACCACCACTGCAACAGAAAAATATTACAGGAAAAACCCAACAATTTTCTCTCCAGAAGCAGAGAAGTTCAAGCAAACTTTAGAAGACCTTCCCCAACCACTTCATTATAATCCTAGATTTAAAGTTAGCTACTTGGGTCCACACAGAGACAAAACATATGTTCATAAGACATCCCATACTGATTTCTGATATTTCCCCTAAAAATCTTGTCAGCATGCACTTTTAAAGGATTTAAATGAGGAATTGCAGGGCGTTGCGCCCCCATTAACAGATGTCGATAAGTTATGTAAGAGCTGCTGAAGAAGGCAGATGTAACCCAGGATCCCCCAAAGCTGGGGTGATTACATCCAAAAATGGATACAGAAATAGAAATAAACAAAGATAAATAAGGTAAAAAATCAAGAGTAAAATAATTCAGAGTAAATAAATGTTAAAGAATCCATCTCACCTGTGCCACCCCTGCCTGGGCTGTTGACTGACCCATGCCCACACTGTTCACATTCATAGCTCCAGTGGATGCTGGGAACTGGTTCTGGGGCAGGAATTGGTTCTGGGTAGGAGCCTGACCCATCATGTTGTTGGAATGAGCTCCCATCATGTTCTGTGGCTGAGGCATTCGGGAAGGAGACATTGCCATCTGAAAATCAACACACAGATTAACTAATTACCATTTAGTATTACGGAGCACAACAAAGGAAAATACCCTCAATGAAATCAATCAAAATATAGGACAAAAAATAAAAGAAAAACTGGCTTAATTACACCAACTGGAAGTGGGCATATGCCTATAACTTCAGCATTTGTTCCACTTCATTCACGAGGGAGTTATTTTTAAACAGGTAATATTCAGAGTGCTAACTCTGTTTTGTTCTCTAGGGTGACAGAGAGAATCCAGGGAAACTGAAAATATTTTTGTTTTTCTAAAGAACAAAAACATGTTTTCATGGAGGAACAAAGGAGGTTTATTACTGCAAAGACAGTAGGTGCTCTTCCACCGTCTGTACCTGTGACACGTACCCCTCCAAAGGTCTGGTTGGTATAAATATTGAAAACAAATGCCTCGCTAAAAGCCTGTCAGCCTCACTGTGTTCCCATGAAATTATCCCCCAATTTGCAGCACTGCTCTGTGACTCGGCCTTTCCAGAGGGGATGAGGTGTGGGCTGGGCTGGGGCTGTGCTGGGCAGGGTGGGGAGGGGGGTACAAACCGCGGGCACGGCGCCCATGTTGTTCATCTGCACCGGGTGGTTCATCGGAGACGCCGCCCGCGGTCCCAGCGGTGCTTGGGGCATCTGTACATTCCCTATGGACATGGGGTTAAACTGATTCATTCCTGCAAATGCACCCCCAAAACAACTCATTAGGAACAAGTCAGCAGAATTGATGGATCTATATGCTACTATAAAGTTAACAGTTATTATGACTGAAATCTGACCGCCCTACACTTTATCTTCTAGTTATTTGACTTAACAGACAAATCAGGATGCAAAGACTATTTAGAACAATACTAGTTAGGGTGAAATACAATTTTTGGTSTCTTAAAAAAAATTAAATGCAAAAGATGAAGAGTAGACAATCTGCAGAGGATGTTGGATGATCTGCAGAGACAGGATGCTATTTATAAATAATACCTTGGGATGGTTTCTTAAAATCAGGCACTTGCTTTGAAACAGCAATGTCTTATTTAGGGCTCACTGAAATGGTTGAAGTAAATATGATAAAAATACATATTGTATGTGTGAAGGCAACTCCAAGCCTCAAATCAGGACAAAAGCTGGCTAAATGCTTTAACAGGGATTGTGCTTTTTATAAAAAAAATATTTAATCCCTCAAAAAAACTTGTCTAAAGCTGTAATTATGGAGCTATACTTGCTATCAATTTGCTCTCCTATTTAAATGAATTTTAAAAGGATTTAACTTCCCAAGGACATTTCAACACAGGTTYTGACTTAGTTCTAACTCTGAACCAAGAAATAAAATAACTGAGGACACTTTTTGGAAGAAGTTGAAGCACCTAAAAGTCATGGGTTTACATTTTTCAGAAAAACACATCCATGAGCTCATAGCAGCTTCAGTGAGCAATGACAAGTGCTGTGAACAAGCTCCAAGGCTTTTTTAGATGCACTTTGCATCAGAAATCAAGAAAGGGTATCATTAGCTACACAGATTTTAGGACTAATGTGCTGTGTTTCCAGCTACAGGTGTATTTTTGGCTAATTAACTGATGAAAACATGCCAACGTCCTTCCCCCTTTACAGTATTTCAAATGAGATTATCCACAGTATTCTTGCTTGAGCTGTCCTCTCTTTGGAAGCACTGAATTAATTCCCAATCCCCAGCAAAGTGCTGGGTACACGTTGTTAACACTGCACTGACACACAGAGCAGCGACAAAGAACGATGCTGAAAAAAGCCAGACCCAGTAGTTCCTCTATCCCTACACCAAAAACCCCAACATAAAATCAGCTTTTCCCTCCACCTCCCCTTACAATTCTGAACACACAAATGGCAATTAGAGAGGAAAACATAGATACCTTGAGAAACCTGCATACGACTGATAGGCACGGTTGGCATGGACATAGGCCCATCTGCAACACAACACAAGGGTGGTCAGCAAAGCCAATTTAAAATAAAACCTCGGGATTTGAGCCCAAAGACTCCTGAGAAGCAGAGGCAGCTCCAGCAGCACTTACTGGGTGGCCTGACAGGCTGTGCCTGGCCCATGGCAGCAGCCACCTGGGGAATCCCTGGGGGCTGGGGCCCGGGGGTCTGTAAGGCTGGTTGGTTCCCCAGCATCCCTTGTTTATGGAGACGAGACCTCCTCTTCTCTTCCAGCTCCTTCTGTATCTTATAGATTTTCTCTGCTAATAAATGATAGTATTCATCCTGAAAGGAAACAAAAKAAAATACTGAGCATCATCAGCATTCAGTCTACCTGAATACCATCACCTGGTTTGGTTAGGTTTTTTGTTTTGTTCATGATGTATACACCTGCCTAATTGAAAAAGAAATTCCTATTTTCAGAATGCTGTTAAATTGGGACAGTCTTAAAACTGCTTTAATGCAGAAAAGGAAAAAAAAAGGCTTCCAGAAATAACACTTGCTTTATGGCTACCCTTCATACCTACTCTGAGTAAATGAGCAGACAAAGGAGAGGGCTGGAAGTTCTCTGTTGCTTCAACAAAACCCAAGAAGCTGTGATTTAGTTTCAAAGTGTTAATGATTTTTAAATGTTATTTTCACAATAAACATTTCCACTAATTCACAGACAAAAGAAAAAGGTATTCCCAGCACACTGTTACACTTYCAGGAGACAGATGCTAAGGACAGATCAATTTTTGCATAAAGAAAGGAACTGCTCTTTTTCTAAAGCGTCTATCAATGATCATGGCAAGGGATAAACAAAACCAGACAAAACCTCAAMGGAATAGAGAAAATTCATTGAAAAATAGTCCACAGGCACAGACAAGTAAATACTACATGTGTTCAAGATGAAAAATCCATTTTACTCAACCCACACTGCCAACAGATCCAATAAGACAGTCACAGTGCACACCATATAGACAATTTAGCTTGTCAGGAATTTCTGGACACACATCTGCCAAGTGCAYGAGATRATGCAACTGTTTAAGGCAAAAAAAACCCCACGAACACCCAAGACTATATTTCTTTGGTGGGGTCAGTATGCTCTTAAAAGCCAGGGTTACGCAGAGCACAGGTTGAGAGATGCTTGCCCACAATCATTTTGGCCTTAKTCAACTGTCATCAAAACCAGAATTTGTTATTACAACAGAATTGAATTAATTTCACAAAACTTAATATGAGATGCATGTTTCTCAGCAGTCTTGTTAAGGAAGTCCAGAGAGGCAATATAAAGCCTTGGTTTTTAGGTCACTTCTCCCCTCAGAGTTTCTCAAAAATAATGCAGACACTTTCTGCTGTCCAGTTTCAAAGTTCTACAGCCCGTCCCCTTCTCCTGCTCAAGCCACTTCAGCTGTAATTTCCTACTTGTAAAATTAATATTGTTCTGCTTTCCTGCTGCAAAGATTCCTGAAAAGGCTACGTTCACAAGGAGCACACACTGCTAGAACAGCATTAAACTCCTTAAAATGATGCCTCTCACTAATATGTTTTTCAATGTCAAAGTAGAACGGAAGCTTCTCAAAAAGAAGGATGCAATTCCTCACGGCATCGTTAACACATTCTGAATTACTCTCTTCTTCCAAGTTTGCTACTTGGAGCCAAATGCATTAGATGAATTCCAGTAACAGAAACTTCTGGTCACGAGGCTCTGACAGCTGTTTGGAGGGGTGAAGAAAAGAAACTTCTGGGTGTTCSTCTGTCTAAAGACACTTAATTTTACAGTCAGGAGTTTACTATGCTCATCCTTGCTGGAAGGTATTTAGACACCCAGGTATGATCATGAAATCCTCTTTCTATCTAAAATTGGAATCTAAAACTGCCAGAGTGACCAAGGGTGAGCACACCCAAGGCTTCCTTGTAAAAACCTCTGGTGGCTACAAGSATACAATGAAGTCACTGACCAACAGCAGTACTATGACTACTGCCTGTTCATCTCTGGGAAATAAAAYCTGTATTTCCATCTCCAGCTCTTCTGGGAGATGGACTGAGAAGGGCAGAAGTGTCTGACTGGATCATTRTCTCCTGAAATGCTGCTAACTCGTCTCTTTAGATACTCCTCCCTTGCTTAAAGAGGGATCTCAAGCTTCTGATCAGGTAGGATCTCACGGGCTGTTATTACTGGCATTACTAACGTCGTATTTTCCCAAATGAAAACTTTCACAGATTAGTTCCTTTAGGGTAGAATTACCACCATGACATATCCTCAGCCTGTCAATCTTGCTCCCTGTGAGTAAGAGAGATTTAAACTGACACCTCTATGCAGACAAGCAAAAATCATTAACTAGAACAGGAATTCTTTCTTCTCATGCCCAAGGAAAGCAAAGGGACTTCTTATGTCTTAGCTCAACCATTCCTGCAGAGTWGAGAACTAATTCCAGTAGTGCAGGTGGAAGGTAGGCAGCGGAACAGCACTGGGCCCTAGAAGAAACCTCCAGTGGTGAAGATGCACTAGTGCTTATGAAGACTTCTAAAAAGGGAGGAAGTCAGTAAGGGAAACATCAAGATCTGTAACCTGCACTCAAAGCTTTGTGCATGTCAGTCACACTTTCAGGAGGATGCAGGTAGGGATAGGTGTGATGGTGTCTAGAGCTGAGGGGCATCAATTAACTTGGAGTGCCATGAATCATACGGACTGGGACTCCACAAATACTGCCACAGACTGAAAACATGACTTCCCTCATGAAGACAGCAGTGAAATGATTCTCTATGGTTTTCTTTACACTTAAAAGATTTGTGATGCTGCTGTTCTTTAACATGCTGGACTGAAGCAACTTACCCTACTGTTAGCAGATTCATACATATCTCCTTCCACTTTCCTGGCATAAGCCACCAAGTTCTCCATGCGACGATCCTTCAGTGCTGCTGGATCAGGAGTGGGGAAGATGGCTTGGACACTGCAAGGAAGGAGGAAGAATAGTAGAAAAAAATCTTCAGAAAAACTCAGAAATCAAAACAGCTTTATGATAATCACCCTGGATGCTCCCTTATTCAACAGATATGTAAAAGTATATCAAAATTGTTTAGAAAGTAGAATTTTACTATTTCTTATAAGATTAAAGCAAACCCAATGATGAAAATAAAGTGAAGTTTTACAGTCTGGAGTCTAAATAYCTGTTCATCACAGCAGAGCAAATTTACTAGCAACAGAAACTAATTTTATGCCCACWCCTTAATGAGCATGAAGAACGAACTGAAGAAGAGGATGAAAGGCAACAACTTATCCTCAGTAACCGAGCACCTGAGAACCAGTACTGATAACTTTCTTTTCAGCTTAACAGTAGAACTACTGCATTGAAATTCTTTAAAAACATAGAGGAAAAAGGCAGCCTTGGTGAATACTTACAGTTTATGCACTAAATGATTGCGCAGGTCCTGAGTGACATGTTCATGCCATGCTTTCCTTACCCCGGTACTCGAAGGAGGTGCAGCCGTTGGCATTGAGCTGAGGTTTCCAACATTGCCAGAGTTTGTGCCATCATTCATTAGTGGGCTATAAAAAAAAAAAAAAGGGAAATTGTTAGAGTACCAGAATGCAGAGTTTGTCATAGGTTTGATGCCTGAAGTAATTTTTGAATTGTTTGTTTCATCACTTTTAGTTATTGCATAAAATATTTTTAAGTGAAATTCTGGCATCAGTAAACTGCAACCCCTGAAGTAGCAAAGCTCAAGAGTTTACAAGGCACAGTGTGAATAGTAAAGAATCACAACTATAAACTTAAAAATACAAAACATTCTTCCTTTGGGAATTCATTTAAAACCAATAAATATTGTGGGGCTCTCAGGAGGCACAAAGTGACAGCTCTGGAACTGAAACAGGAAAGAAGAGCAGAGCTGCACACGTGACTGACCATGTCCATGCCAATACAATCAGTTTTTAAACCATCCTCTTTATTTACGTTCATAAGCATGTAGATAAATGTTTAATTGAGCAAGAATGAAAATGTGTGCATTACTTATTTGTCCCAAGGGATGTTGGAAGAGCAGTTTCAGAAATTAGACCCGGTTGCTGGTCTGTTGTTATTCCTCCTGCAGAAAGGTTCATCTGGTTGGCTCCTTTGGGACAGAATTAAACATCATTGGCACACAGTTCACTATTTTGACAATAATATGACAAAACTACACTTTACTGACMCACCTGGCTAACAAAAGCAGCAGTGTATCAGGTGAAGTATTTTTATAACAAGGGCTGCTGTGCTGCACATACGTGCCTATTTATAGAATGAAGTTACTTTCAGTCTGAACTACAAAAACGAGTCTATTAAATTTTTAAATTATAAACTCTTAGGATTAGATCAATAAGCTATAAAGAAGGTAATARTAACAATTTAGATGAAAAAGAAAGTAGTATTTGAGACAGAATTGCCTGTTAGAACAGGTGACAATTGTTAAACCAAAATCCTTCACCAAYTCTTTCTCATCACCTCAGACAAGCTTTGGGCTATATTTTAAAAGAAATTAAAGCTCTTGCTATCTGGCAAAAGCAATATATTCAAAACTTTCTAACATTCAAATGTAAATGAATGGTAGTGTATATAAATAGAGTATTTTTAACTTACTAATCAACATGAACAGTCACCGTTCTGACCAAACAAAATACCAGACTATCTTAAAAAGTCAACATCAATTATTATAACACTTTTGGGTTTTTTTGTATCTTCTCCACCTACCCAGTGCATTAATGGTCCTCATTTGCTGRTGAGCCTGAGGCTGTGCTGGCTGCTGGCCTTGGACCTGGGGCTGCAGCTGTGTTTGGGGCTGGTTGCCATATGGCAGCCCAAGGGCAGCGTAGGCTCGTTGCATGGAGCTGGGGTCAATTGGATTGGGATTACTTAGCGATGGAGTGTTCTGCTGGCCYGTGCCAACAGAACCAATGGAATTCTGGATTCCACCAGCTGGAGACCCTAAAAGGGCTATAAAATGAGAAAGGATAAGAGAGAATTAAAACTCGATGAGGATAAAGAGTAAAAGCGGTCATGCCAAGAGTCACCAGAACATGCACATAGTCTATGATACAGATATTTTTCTGCCAGAGGACAGAACAACACCAGAGATGCCAAGTGGGGAAACTCAGCCTTTGATTCTACAGGACAGAAGCCACCCTGGCTATTAATCCATGCAGTCTAAAGAGAAGTGCTCTGAATTTCAGGCAGGTGATACCACAATTATTTGCAATAGATATGAAGTATAGGCTCCTATACAAAACTAAATAGGATTTTCATGCTTGGGACAGTAAACTAAGGGGGGAAAAAAATTCAATTCCTCTACTTCCCTCTTTCCCATCAATCCCATTTTAGGTCAAAATATTTGGCTCCAGAACAGAGATCCTGAGTTCAGCAGAAACACTGTGTCCTTGGACACAAAGGTAATACTGAAGATCTGTTGGTAGAAATTTTCATTGCGAGCAGTCATCAGATGAATCCTCTGAAGGCCAAATTACCTAAAATCCCAAGTYACTCAGAGATATGAAAAACCCTGATGAGCTTCATATTGTACTGGCAAAAATCTAAAATAATTTGGAGAGTCAGAAAGGGGTTGAACCCTAGAAAATAATTTATACAATATTTAGGTATTCATTCACCTATATGGACACCACAACCAACCAACCTCTCCCACCACACAAAGGCAGGGAAGAGTCATTTCCATTGTAGACAGGAAATGGGAGCAACAGGGAAAAGYAGTATTTACTTAATCCAGATGTGAGTAAAATTTCACTTTCTGGTTCTCATTTTAACTGCCATTCTAAGCAGTACCATGGAGTACAACCTTCAGCCCAGAGAYACTGCATTTTGATAACCAAGACTCYGGTAGAAGTAACACTTCCTTCACATTTTCCCTCTCAAGTAATGAAATACGTAATGTGCATTACAAATGTGTGAGCTAAACTTAGCTACGGTAATGGCTCTTAACTTAGGCAACAATAACTGTTTTATTGAAATATTAGCAGGCGCACGTGGTTAGATAAAAAAGTCATGAAAACAAGCCTTTTGAGACATTAACAGCATTATCCAGGCTTGCTTAAATCCTTACCCACAATGGAAACTGAGAGAATCACTGAAAGAGATACTGAGGCTTCCAGCTTGCACCCAAGAGAAAACACACATTGCAGAGTCCAGACTTTTCCCTCTCCAGATGAGAAATCAATTTGATTTCATTTGCCAAAGAGCTACAAATAAATATACTCAGATATCTCCCTCTCCTGAATAAGCAGCCCCAGAAAAAAAATCCTTTTTTTTCCCCGAAGGACAATCCACAGTATTTTAAACACTGGGATTACCATGGAAATTAAGGTTTATGTATACTTACACTCTGTGGACAGACTCAATAACTTTTGAACTCACTGATCACTTCCAAGAGAGTTTAAAAACAAAGACAGAAGCTGATTAAGATCCTATCAGCTTAATTWAAAAAAAAAGAAGACATATTAAAGAGCAACTATACGAATTCCTCACTGGAGTTGCACGCAGCACTCTGGAATCACAATCAAGGAGAAAGATGCCTTTACACTACTGCGAGCCAAGGAATAGGAAGGTTAAATAGCACAAAACTTGTGGCTCCCTGGCATTCAGAAGACTTCAGAAGCTGCTGTGACAGCACAGATTATCCAGGAGCTAATAAGAATTCCAGCTTGTTAGAGGATGATATTTCTGCAGAAAAGTTAGGACAAACACCCTCATCTGCCTTCAGTGCTGGCTGGAAGTGTGGAGATGGCAGAACGCCCGCAGGTGATGCCAACGTTTGGGAACCGGGGAAAGGCTTCTGACCATCCCACTAAGGAGAGCCCAGCCTTCCACCATCCCTCACATTCTCCTGGGGGAAAAAAACCCCTGATTTTCTGAGACTGCAAGCTTGGCTTGAAGCTCACTTGGAGAAGTCCAGCCCACGGCTCTGGGCTGAGTTTTGGCAGCAGCATCAGTTACTACAAAGCACGAGTTTAGCCCTTGTGTTATAACTTTTAGACTGTTTGGCCTCAGCTTTTCTACACTTCACAGCTCAATAGGATCCTGTTCTGAGTACTTCCCAACACAAGGAATCTGTTTTTGAAGGAGTTCTTTTGTTTGTTTTTTTCACTAGTTTTATATGAAGGCATGACATTATCTGTCAAACAAGAAGATGGAGGCAGAGAGTATTAAATTTCCCCTCTGGAGAGACCCAAGTGTAAATGCTGCTTCTTCTGTGGCAGATACTGCAGGAAATAAAGTCAATTAAAATAAATACAGCCTTGGAACAAACACATTAGGCCACTGCTTTATGAAGCAACAACCACTGCAATTTATTTTTCTTAACTAATGCTTCAGACATTGAGGAGCCCATGACAGAAGTTACAAGTGTCAAGTGAGCTCTGTAATTCATATCCTAAATGCAGTGAAGACAASTGGCTCTGTGTGTCCCAGTGTTACTGTCACTTGTGTTTATGTACTGGAGGAGGGAAAGTTCAAACACAAGTTAAGCCGCTCTAGAACTGATGACATCCCAGTGCTCCAGAAGGCATCAAAATCATGAATCACCAGCTCAGCTGTAGGATTCCTGTCTCAGGTRGTGCTGTATGATGCTGCACTCGTGTCTTTAGAGGGGAATCCCTCCAGCTAATTAAAATTTATTTTAAACACAGACTTCTAATGCTATTTTAAGTACGAATGCMGAGTACTTTCTAACCTGACCACTCCAGTGAACATGTTAAACCATGTTTAAGAATTTTAAATTCCTAAACTCTTAGGATTAGATCAGTAAGCTAAAAACAACATAATAGTAACAAGATGCAAAAAGAAAGTATTTGATGCAGATTTGTCTGTTAGAACAGCTGGCAATTGTTAAACCAAAATCTTCCAGCAATTCTGTCTCATCACCTCAGAAAACAAGCTATGAGCTGGTTTAAATTTGGCCATGCTGGTGTAAATGTTTTATTTTGCTTCCAAATTCTTTAATTGAGACTTGTTCTGTCCTGCAGCTCCTCACTCTGTGCCCATCACATCCACTCCAGCTCTAAGTAGCTGCAGCAAAATTTGTGCTGGTGCCCTTGACTCAGCCCAGCCCCAGCCTGTCCTGCCCTCAGAATTAAGCAGGTACATGAAGGTAAGTACACACAATCGTTTAATTAAAGGCTGTATCTTGAATCAAATCATGGGGTAAAGATTTTACAATGAACTTGAAGCCAGAAAGTGTCAGTAGTAAACTTCGCCACCAATGCCATTTTAATTTTTATTTAAGTTAAGCATTAAACCATAAGCTGTTAGTAGAACATTGCACCAGTCAGTCAGTGAAATTCCTTAAACCAYTGGGTAACCATCCATCATGTTGCTCCACAGGACAGCTGATGGGTGCCCATTATGTGATTTCCAGCAATAGAAAAAACAAAAGACACATTCTTTGTAGATCTTACAGTTACTGGCAGAAAKTCTTGAAACAAGCTGGATTTCATTTGGTTTGCACAGGAAACAGGCTCCACTGAAGAAGGTGCTGCCTTCTCCTCCAGCACACATTTCCCTGTGCATGGATTCATTCACTCCTTCCTTCTCTCCAAAGGGTTTGTTCCCAAATGCTCTACATCCAGCTCCTTCTCCCTTTTCTGCCTGTACTCAATAACCTGCTCCCTCAGCCAGCCAGATCCTGGTCCCTACTTCCATTTCCCTCATCACATTCCTCCTCTTCCATCCCTCAGTCCAAATACTCCAAATTTCTGGCTCCATCGTCCCTAAAACTACAGTTCTAGGTGAAGATTAGTTTTCTGAAATTTAATCTTTCTTAATTCAGCTTTTTCCTTGCTGCATTTTAGTTAWAATTTTTCTTCAAGGAAAATGACAGAAGAGACCAACTCCATGTTCACAACTCCACTTTCCAGTCTCACTCATCTGAGCACAGATCCCCAAGGTTTTCCAGTGTTCCCTGGTCCTGGAATGATGCACACCAAACACTGCACAGGGATGGCCCAGGACATAACAAATGGGAGCAGATCCAGGAGCTGTGGCACAATACACCAGTCCATGCCAGGAATGAAAGAATTAAGGAACTCAAGCATGTGCATGACAAGACGAATCTTCAAAAAAATAATTGACACAGACACAAAACTAGGAAATACATCAACAACTGTTTGCAAAAGTTTGTAATTCATGTTTTGGTGGGCCCAGTAGGGAGCAAGAAGTACTTCCTAACAAAAACAAGCCTCCAATACCAACACATTTTAACCAAATTTCAGGCCATTAATTCAACRAACAGGAGTCACTTGGTTATTCAAAAGAAAAGCTTAACATTTTAGCATGTGCAAAATACCATTTGTTTTACAATTTCTTCTGCCCCCTCAARAGGTACATGGGACACACAGTAAGAACCATGTAAGAACAGAAAGGATTTTAAATTTGTCCCAATATGTCCTATTAACAAGTCAGGTCACTATCAACTGTTACAGCAAAATATAGTTCATGACTGCTTTAAAATAAATAAAAAAGGCAATAAAGGAAACGTGGCATAGATGTTCTTTGCAAAAAATCTCAACGCTARAAGAACTGTACAGAAACAGGTCCATGGCAATACCCTAAACCACAGGACTTTCCAGGACTTGCAGATCTCCAAGATGAACAGAAAGATACAAAAGCACAGGAAAAATTGTGCATGGAAGGGTGGAAGTGAGGCACCACACTGCAATGGTTCAGCAGTGCTCARCTGCAGGATATTCTAAAATGTGGGCACCCTTTGAAGGAGCTGCTTGAGAGCCCTGCATGGACCCACCAGGGCTGAAATAACAGGAAAACAGGGATGGGCACAGGAGGGGGTGTTCTGGAATCTCTTTAAGGAAGGCAGCCTGACAATGGAATGCAGATCACTACACTTCTCATTCCTTTTTCCCTCTCTGAATGTCCTCATCATTTCTGTGAAACGCAGACTTACTCCCCCCAGTTTAGTAGAAGTTACGATGATTTATTCCTRAGAAAGACAACATTTTCTTCCAGTCTAAAACTAACCCAACTCTGGTTAGTTTTCACCTGATCATGCACAACATTTTAAATGCACATATTAAGGTAAATCATTTCACAAAACTTTCTGAATGCCCCAAAAGGGGTATCTTTTATAATAGATTTAAACAAGTACTCCTAGTGCTCCTYTTTCACCTCCCAACAAACCAGGAGATATGTGTATGACTCAGAGACATAACCCAGGACAAAGAACCCTGCACCACTGGATTATTGATTAACTGAATAGAAGAAGGAGATTYCATATTTATTCCCTCCAGATGCAACAAGAGAGGCAAATTTCACACTTAYTCACTATAATTCCGCTGCAGTCAGACAACATCCTATTTAATCCCATAGCAAAATTATTTTTAAGGATCATTTATGTTTAAGTTTTTGTTCTCTTTTGATCAGCTGTATGAACAACAAAACAAATAGTGCACGAACTACTTTTTCTACAGCAGCTTGTATCAAAAAATACAATTCTGTTGTCGTAGATGTTGTTAGCACTTCCACAACAACTGTGTAATAAGGATGTTAAGCACAAAGGGACCATGTCATATTAAAAAGCAAAGCTTTCAACACATTTTTCAAGGGCCAAACAACTAATCACTTGCAACAACTTACTGCTGTTAAAGCACAAGGCTTATCTTGTTTACCAAGGAGAAGTTTAGTAAAATGAAAACAAAATCCTGACCTCCAAGTAGCTCTACAGTTGTAATTTTTTCCWCTTTGGAGGAGGAAAACCCCTCTTAGAATCAAAAGGAGAATATGCTCAATGGATTAATTTTGATAGTTTTAGCAGCTGCTCTTCCCTCTGCCTTGATCCCACCTAACTACATGCAATTCTCCATCCTCCAAGGTTTACTGGTGTTCCCCACTGCAGTCTCAGCTTAACTGGAAATTRGCAGAATGCTTCCAACCCAATTCCAATGTACAAGCTTTGCAAGTCCTCCAGCTATTTTCCACTTCTTAACCCTTGTTTAAATATATTTAGGCATAACATTACTTAAGACTTCTAGAACTTTACATCGATGCTGTAAAATGTTCCACCCTGGCATCTTTTCAAAGGACTTGATGAGAAGCAAACCTACCAACATAAGTTCAATATTTTCTGGTTCAGAGCAAGAGGGAAGAAGAAATAAACTACAAATGGACTGGCCCCAAGGATCAGTAACAGCTCAGCTATTATAAAAGCCAGGCATGATTTGAAGAACTTCAGCTAATCTATACCACTGCTAAACACACTTAATGATTACGACACCCCAGACCTTTCTGCATGCAAGGATTTTTTTCCAAACATTTCTTATTTTAAATCACTAGCATGTTGATTTGTTTCTAGCAGCAAAAAAACCAATCAAGTAGCTTATCTCCTCCTCAAAACCCTACCTACATCCAAAACTGCCTTATAACTGGAATCTATTGACCTGCCTCACRCTGAAAGAGCAGTTAGAAGTTGCTACATCCTTTCAAAAAGATGTGTGCTTGAGCTCAGACTTTCCCAATTATTGTGTAATTAAGGAATAAATTTCATTCAATGACCAGAAAGGGAAATTCAGTGGTATATTCAACCTTATACAAGATTGTCAACAGTTACTATGTTTGTTGGGATTCTGTCAAGAGTTTATTCCTCCACTGCACACATGATCAACTTTCTTTTAAAAGTTTAAATGGTGCCAGCAGTAAGAGAATGACTTACGTTGTTGGTTTCTTTTGTCACTGGCATTTTTCAGAGGAAGGCACACGGGACAGTCGTGCCGAGTACAATTCTTCCAGTGGGAGATGATTTGTCTCGAAGATGCACAATGAGCAACTGCAGCAAGGGAGAGCAAGAGTTAAGAGTCACTCCTCRGTTAACTGGTTTTGAATTATTTCATTTTTTAGAGCAATTCAATTCTTTCTCTTTCACAAAATTGCAAACAACTGAAATTCTTGTGATCCAACTGCACATGAAGGAAAGCAGTACTAAAATGTAAGACAAAGACAGGGTGGATACTACACCCTCCTCAAGCAACAGAGATGAAAAGGATGCTTGCAAGGCTACACTGGTACCATCCTACTTCCAAAGGGCARGTATTGCAACACTGTACATATAACTAAACACAACTAAAATGCCCTGTGATCCAAGTGCAAATGAAGAAAGGCAGTACTAAAAATTAAGACAAAGACATGGTGGATATCACAATACGACAGAGGGGATAAAGAAGATGCCTGCAAGGCTACAGTAGAACCATCCTACTAGASGAGGGCAAATACTGCATTTTGTTTTCTAAACTGGCAACTGCGGTGACATAAGAACTGGGAGCAGCGTTTAACCACAGAGCCAGTTCTGACACCCATTTGTGCCAGGCACAGGGACCCTGTGGACAGAAAGGCTGGGGCCAGAGAGAGAGCAGAGAGGTCTCACCTTGGCAGGCCTTGCCAGCCTGGCAGTGCGTCATGTGGTTGAGGACGTTCTTCATGGTGCGGCAGTGCGGCAGGGCGCAGGCGCGCACCTCGCCGTTGGCCTGCTCGCGCCGCTGACACTTGTGAGCGTGGAGCAGCAAAACCAGCTGCTGCTGGATCAGTTTGCGCTTCTCGGGGTCTGCTGTGGGCCCAGTGGCCATGGCCTGCGTYGGGACGATTCCCACTTGCTGGACTTGGGTTTGCATCTGGGACTGAGAGAAAAACGGAGAGTTCAGCATYGTGCCTGCAACTCGCAGTCCTGATCTTAATCTTGTACAATGATTTGAGTATCACAAAACTGTTCACTGAGCTACAAGGGTTATTGCACCACTCCTTGTAGCGTTCTCAAACATTTCTAACTCTGAAACAACAACAGTGTATTGAGAGGTTCCTCTGTTAACATACACAAGCAAGAATTTAAATAACGAGCCATTCAAAATCTGCTGTTTATTAGACAGAACGTAATTCCAACACCACACTCAAGAGATGGAATTCTTTAAGGTACCTTCCAACCCACACCATTCTATAATTYTATGAATTCAAGCTTGTTTAGTATTATATTTTCATCATATAGGTTATTTTTTCACATTATAGATTTTATACACTTCAATCTTAGTTTCTTGTTCCTAACAAAAAGAGAGGTCCAATGGGAGAAGACAGTCAAAATTCTATCATTGTCTCCATGCATTACAGCAAAAGACAGAGCTGATTTTCCAAGCCTTAGTCCTTTGTCTCTCCRAGTGATATTCCTTCCACAGAGAAAATTCCCAGGGCAAGCTGTATATAGTTTTCTCCTAGTAAGGGTCACTTAAATTTGGGTTACGTTATGGCTTCYACAAGAGAACTAGAGTTACCCACAGGGTGACACTGGGTTGTATCAGCTTTAATATCCAGTATTTTTATTCCAGCATCCCTTCTTTACGGACACACTTTTGCACCAAGGCCTGAGCTCTGTTGCAAACCCACAAAGATCTTCAGTCTAAGGCACAGCTCGTAACAGGGCAGAAGAGAAACAGCCTCTTTAACATGTCAGTTCTTCAGCACTGATTAAGCAGCTTTTCTATCTTCCCAGACAAATGTAGAAATATGACTTTCAAAATTAAACATATCCACAGCCTGCAATGGCTCCCCTAGCAGGAACAAATATGGGACTGCAAAAGTGCTTAAAACCCTGTGATTGGCAGCCTGAATTAATCTCATGGACAAACAAGCAACTGTCCCAAGTATTCCTTTGATTTTTCACTGGGAAAACAGGTTACCACAGAAGAGCTCACCAAATTTTGAGGTACCTAATGAAAATTAGCCATTAAAAACACTTAGAATATAGGAACATTAGGATTATAATGGGGACGTAACAGAGGAAATAGTTCAGTGCTGTCTACAGAACTACTGACCAAACCTGCACATCACATTTAAAAAAAAATCATGTTTAAGTGATAGAATACAACATTTGTAGCCCATTCTACTTCTGACCTCTGAGAAGAATTCCCTGAGAAATTCCATAGCCTACAAAAACCTCATTTTCTTAGACCAACAAAAGGTTCCCTGCGCAAGTTCTTTCTCCTCCAGCAGCAAGCTTTGTCACTGCACACCAGGTTTTGGAGCTTGCTTTTCTTCTGGAGAATGAAGCACACAAGATCAAGTAGAAAACACCATGTCTGGTGTTTGATGGAGGAAGTGGGGACTCTGCCACTTGATAATGATTACAGTAAGTCTTAGACAAAGAGTGATTGCTGAATCTGTTTGTCTTGGGCTTTCAAGAGAAAGAACAATAAAAGGAATGAGGGGGTGAATGAAGGAAACCCATGAACATCTGCTCCCAGTTCATGCAGCTGAAACTCAGTCTTCCATTTCTTCTGTGAACAAATCCACAGAGCAGAGAGGTTTTGCTGAAACAATTCTTGGGTCACAAATAGGAAACAATTAGTTCAGCTAATCTGCAGAAAAATACAGGGATCATGCCAAAGAAAATCTTGTTGGAAGCAATGCTTTCATCCCAGTCAAAGAATTGTTTCCCAAGCCAAGTCCTCCTTTTGTTACTACTCTACCAGTTAACAGACAYAACTGCAGCTGTATCAGCACAGATGTCCTGACCCAAAAGGGTTTCTTRAAGACTGAGAAACAATAAAGCAGAATTGCAGAGTATCAGTGGTTTGAAGAACAAAGCAGTCTCAGTCCAGATCAGTGTGTCTGTAGGTAGGCATAAAACCCTCTCARAATATAAGGCTTCTGGTTGCTTCACCTGACTGACTGACAATGCTTGTGCTGAACCAGGAAGTTCAGACACTTCTGGGGCCACAATTAAAATAAACTGTTCAATAGTCAGATAAATAAGGCAAAAAAGATAGTTTTGCTTCTCTTGGCACTTGCTGAGCTCCACCATCTACAGAGCAAATGGATCAGGGGTTAGAAATCTGCTAACACCTCTGACAGAGATGGGAGGGTCATAAATCAGTTTTCCAAAAGATGAGTACTATACACTTCCATAGGCAAGGCAGCTATTAATAACCTTCAAAATCATGGAAACTCATTCACAGAGAAAGATGAATTCTGCCCTGTCCCTATCCTGAAGGGTAAAAGCTTCCTGCATGTCTGGGCAGCAGAGATGCTAAAGTATCTCCTCATCATGGACGTGGATGGACTCAAAGTTCCCTGGTGGTTTTACTTTCCTGAGGTGACCAGTAATTCTCTATGTTTTTATGTATTTAYATTCACAAACACTCAACATTGTCAAGATGGAACACTATGTACCTTTTCTTATAAAAGTAGGCAGCAATCTCAGCAGCAGGGCAATCTTAGAGCAGGTAAACAATGCAGTACAGAATTCTGCCTCAGCTCCACTCTACAGAGCATTATGTCTTTAAAATACTCTTCTTCTTTTGTAATTTCTGTTTATTTCCCTGTTTTTTCCTTCTCCCTGATAAAAGAATGTGACTTTTTGCTGTATGAGGACAAATCCCACGTTTAAAAATGCCTTTTGGTTCTTCAAGAGAGGTTTGTAATCAGCAGTGGATGTTAGTGAGGTTACTAAGAACCCACTGCCACAAATCCCAGCCACGAGTACCTTAAGGTGAAAGACCCCCAAACCTCTTCAGTTCCCTTCCAACCACAGGCTTGAAGTGTGATCCTGATGGTTCCTTCCAGAGAAGGGACAGTGGGCGTAAGTGGATACACACACGAACTGTGAATCTCAAAGAACTTCTAATTAGCAACACTTCCATCTGAATTAAGTGTTCACAGTGTGATCAATTCCAGTCATGTACCCCAAAACATTTCCAGTAAGATTCAAAGTCCTTCCTGCCCACAGGAATCGCAGGAATGTGCTAAGAAGTGTTGAACCAGCTCTGAACAGCCCATGGAGCATCATTCTGTCCCAAAACGGAAGGAGACCCCAGTGCACTCACTTGATGACCACAGCTTCACTGGGAAAGTGCCATARAACCAGTTTACACTTCTTGCAATCCACATGGATGTGGATTCCACCTGGTTCCAGCAGCTATTCTGAATGGCATGGATTGAGCAGCCTGGTCCTATCCAAACAGAAAGGATCCTTCTGACACCAGGAATGCCAGAGTCTGCTTTGGCCCAGAGGCTGGAGGCTCATACATGCACAAAYGGGCTGAGATGAGCACAAGCACTACAAGCACAAGAACTTGCATTTGTGCCCCCAAACCCTGTGGTGCTGCACTTCCTCATCCAAGGAATAGGAAGAATCAGAATCGGAGTCTGAAGGGTGGGCAGAAGACTTCAGAGGAAAGGAAAAAAGGCTTCCTGAACCAGACACAGCCTCAGAAGACTGTTCTGCTGTCTGGAGGGARATAAGTGATGTCAGACTATAGCACCAACCCGAGCACTGGCAGTGCTCTAGCAAATGAGGAGAGGTGGGAGATACTCRGCTCCTGAACACAAAGCCAACTGGGTCACAGAATCACAGAACCACTCAGACTGGAACAGCCCTCTGAGATCAGTGCAACCTGGGACTAATCCCACCTTATCACCAGCCCAGAGCACTGAGTGCCATAATCCAGGCTTTCCTTGAACACCTCCAGGGATGGGGATTCCATCACCTCCCTGGGCAGACCCTGCCATCGCCTTCCAGTGCCTGACAACCCTTTTGAGGAAGAAATCCTTCCTGATGTCCAACCTGAACTTCCCCTGAAGCAGCTTGAGGCTGAAGTCTTAACATGAAGTATATGTTCAGAGCCCAAGATTTATTTCAAAGCTTTGGCACTGACATGGGTAAAGGCAGAGTTTTCATGTCAAGAGTGAACAGGAATATTTTTATCTTCCACTTCTGAGAGTGGCATTAGCGAGTGACCCTGCAAGACCATGACAACCTCAAAGGTGACAAGGCTCCTATGGTCTGGCCACAGAAAGAACCTGAATAGTTGGTCAGTGCACTTGCTTTTAATTGCTAAAGAAATTCTTTTAAAACCAGCAAAGGTCTCAATACTATGCAGKTGAGTTGGCTAGGTATCAAGGCTGGATCAACATCTTTTTAAGGATAGACTTTTGGAGCTTCATCTCCTCATCTTCTGATTTGAAAGACTAGCAAGTGCCAAGAAACATACACTGAAGAAGTGTTTAGAAGTAGGAAAAACGGACAAAATACAGGAAAGTGAAGACAGATTCCATCTCTCACATACAGGAAATTACCTGAACAAAATATTGAGAGGGTTGTACATCCTATATAAAGCTCAGTATTTTAGTGGGGGACAGAACAGACTCAGGAATGAGGAACATTAAAAACACCAAATAGCAAATCCCAAATAGAAMAAAGGATAAAACAGAAATGAGAAGTTTGTATGGGAAGGGAAGCCATGCTGTCAAGAGTGCTGGCTGAGGAGCACTTCACCTCAGCTGCTAGGTAGGACATAGCAATGGATATTGTCCACCACTCATATTTGCATATGGGGATGGAAGAGTGGAACATGAGCCAGAGCACTGGGGAAGGAGTAATTCCTCTATGTCAGCTTCTGCCAGCATGGCACTGTATTTACAGTGGTGCAGAACCTAAAATATTCCACCATTCAAAGCAATCCACGTTCCCAGGATGAATGCCTGCACTAAGGCAAACAGAGATGCTCTGCTCCCAACAAAACAAAGTCCTTTCCCTGGCACTGAACACTATCTACTGGATTTGTTTCCAGGGTATTAAGATCTTCTCCTTTAGACCATGGCTAAGTAGAGCCTTTTCTCAGCTGTTCACTGCTGTAAATCAGGTGGCATTTTCTTGAGGAAGGCAAGGAGTGAGCTTGCCTGTGAATGAGAAACTGAATTTCAGAGTGGAGGTCAGGGCAGGCACAGGGAAGGTGAGCAYGGCTGACAGCAAGACCAACAGAGACTGGGGAAAGCTGAAGAGAGCAGCAAGCAGACACTCAGCAGGCTGCCAGTGCAACAGCCACAGAACTTTCCACAGGGAAAGAGGAGAGTGGCTGTGCTGCAAGAGAGGAAAATCACAGGATRGGTCAGAACACAGGCCTTCCTCCCTGGAAGGGCACAAGAGTTAAGTGATTTTTCACAAAGCTTTTTCTTTCTGGTCTCTAGAATAAAATACCAGTTGTCTATTTTAAGTAGCTAGAGTTCCTACTTGCTCTAATTAAACATGGCCTCTGAGTTTAAATGCTTTCTTCCTCTCCCTCAAGAGGTCAGCAGGAAGGCACACCTGAGACATCTTCACCCCCCAGTCACTTCTCCTGTTTGCTGATCAAAATCTGTCATTAATCTATAGGACATTAAAAGAAACAAAGAAGAACACAACAGMGAACTCCTGATGCAGTTTAGCAAGAGATGAAAGGGAAAAAAGCACAGAAGATGTGCCGCTCCAATTCCAAGTCAAGAACAGAGGAGAAATTATTTCCTTTGCTTCCAAAAAGCAACATTCTCTCAACTCCATCTGCTGGTCATAGGGATAASTGTGAAACCATGCTGGTGTCTGGAAGCCAAACTTCCCCCATTGTGCTCCCAACCCATGCAGAAATACCAGATTTACTGGTATGTCCATGAAGGAACCATCCACCACCAGCAGCCCTGGAGCAGGCAGCACTGCAGGGAGTGCAAAGCTTCAGTGAGCTTGATGGAAAAGCCTCCCAGGGTTCCCTCCCCRAGAGCTCCTCCCAGAGCCTGCGCACTCCCAAAGCAGAGGCTGCTGGCTCCCAGACYGGCTGCACACCACGCTGAGAGCCTGAGAGCAGAGCGTGGCTCACTTCCACAGCCCAGGGACTCTGCATGATCTCACCGCAGCGCAGYATTGCCAGTCCTGCATCAGAACCATTTCAGCGACACTAAAGCTCAGTAATGTGTCACCAAAACTTCCAACAACATCAAAAGCAACGTGTATTTTTTTTTGGAAACAAGCCTTTCACTCAAGTTTTCAAGTTGCCCATTYAGTAAAGGGAACCAATTTTGTAGTAGTCCCACAAAGCAAGAGCTAATATGCTGTTTGAGTCACTATTAAAACAAAATAAACAAACAAAATAAATCCATCCTGCTGGCACTGAAAATTAACACCTTAATGCTGACCTCTTAATCATTTTAATACCATAAGGTTTGTTCTTCTTTTCTAATTAAAGAGATTAATCCAAACGTGCTTCTCAGGGTGTAGTGTAAGGTCATGCCTGGAACACAAGCTGCAGTGAGCTGCCCACTTTACTGGGCAGGCGGGGGGGAAAGGAGAGTGCTGCTCTCAGGAGAGTGGTAGCCTGAATTTGGAGCAAAAATCCAAATCCACAGATGCAGCACATTTGTCCTGGCTGCCAGGGTTATGCCTGGCAGTGGGAAAACTCCTGGTTAAGGCTGGGGACARGGGTGTCACACAATGATGATTAGAATAATGCAGGTTAAGAAACTTACTCATCTTTTACTATTGCAGCACACATATTAGTTTAAAGACTGAAAGAAGTATTTAAAAGTATTTTGGTTTTCAGGACTTGGGGTCCTCAGACAATGGGTGCACCTTTYTACTTCCTCTTCTCTTGTTTAAATACCCTATGTGGTAACCACAGTGTTCAGTGCCATGCTGCAATCTGGTTTCCTGCCTCAGACAGGCCACATATCACCAGTGTTTTCACTCATATTGGTTTGTCTCTCACATGGAATAGTACTTTGGGGGCCCTTTCAGATAAGAATAGTATAGAGGGCTGGTTTAGCAAGATATGTGGTTGCAATTATCCCACAAAGGATCCTGAATGGGTTTTTTTTGGTTGTTTTTTTTGTTTGTTTTTTTTTTTAAATATGCAGTTGTCTTTCACTTGCTGTAGTGGACGGATTCTGAACTGATTCTCCACAGGTTCATTTCTGATGGATGTTAACACGATACCCTTTTCCACATCACTGCWGCCTCCCTCAGGGAACAGGACAGGCCATGTTTCCAGGCCAAACCCATTAAATAAACCATCACCTCCAGGGACCTAAAGCATCCCAGGACACAGAAATGGCAATAGGATTGCAGAAAGAACGCACAGCTGCATTGCTCAAACACTGCAGCTCTGCTCTGGGGACCAGCCTCTCTCACCAGCTCCATTTGGGTCACATTTTGGCTGCCCAATGTGAGTGACAGATGTCACAGAGACATGTGCTCCTGTAACTCAGTGAACTGCTGTGGATATTATTTTACCCTCAGGTAATGCCTTAACATATGAAATAAGGTTTAGCAAGCCAGAGCCTACAAACCTCAAGTTCTGAGTCAGCAGATTCTGCCAGTCYTACTCTCCTTGTGCCTCTGTGCTTAAAACTGGGGCAACCCATCTTTATCTCAAAGAGGTGCTGTGAAAATGAACTAATCCAAAGTATACGCCTGCCCCAGTGCTGGCTGCCACAGGAAAGAGCATTTGGAAAAGAGCAAGTGAGTTATATGACAACATACAGCCAGCAATGCCCACAGCTACACACCGAGCTGCAAAAATAGAACTAAATGTTGACTGTGTGCTCTTTCCAAGGGCTCTGCTCATATTGTTCACTGAATAAAGCAAAGTCCCCGTGGAAGGAATAGCATATGGCCATGGATGTGCTATTACCAAATAATTACACTGCCTTACCCACTGCTGCCAAATAAAGGTTAAATTTTAACAAGAGTGACATTTCCTTTTAAATTCCTGGCTTTGCAATAAAAATGTTTAGATGGAAACTTCAGTTTTTAAAGTTTCCCCCTTGTCAGGACTACTCCAACCCCCATGTGAGCCATGAGCTGAGACCTCTGGGCTTGACAGTACCAATGTCTGTTGGCTGAAATGGCCATTACTCTCTGTACTGGTTGGAAAGAAAAGATATATTGGACATGCAAAGCTTTTGACACCTGAGAAACAAAGAAAGATGGTTCTGATCATTCTCTCAGYTGGTATTTTTGACATTTTAAAACTGCGACTGATAGTACTGGGAAAGTTTCCTTTACTGTTCTCTGCCTCTTCGACAAGATGGAAGAAAGAAAACTGGTTTTACTTTTATTTCTCTCCCATCTGACAAGCCTTGATGGCAAATGCCTTTTTTTATTCCACCTTAATATTGACCACTACATCCTACACTAGTAAGTGAGTATATTAAGATTCAGACTTTCCAAAACCTGACTTTTAAATAAGCACAAAATTAGGCTTCAAGATCACCTAGTCCCTGAGATGAATACAGCATTGTGGGGAGACCTGCAGGTTCTCTACAGCATCAGGACAGTAAATCACTTGCTTTACACCTGATTCAAACACTTAATAAACACAATTAGAGCAGTCATGCAGCAAATTGTCTTTTACAAATATTCTACATGAGTGCAAGTGGTGTTCTGAACATGGTTTTAATTCTGTCACAAGCTCTTCTCCATAATCATAAACAGTAAATGACAGATATTAAAGAAAGATTTCACAGCATAACTAGAGGAAAATTAGGAAGTAATCTTCTAAAATCATGAGCAAAGAGGAAGTTTATTGCATCCTCTTGCCTCCCATACAGAGCCTATTAGTGACAGGCAGGTAGCAAACTCAGTGATGGAAGAGCAAGCATTGGTTGTGCCAAAAAATAGCTGTTTTCTTATTTAAATTAAAAAATAAGCAATTTGCATCTTATGGAAGGTCTTACAAGTTTCTATAGTAACTGCTATCATGTATAAGAATATAAAACGCAACAAGCTGGAGTTGCCATAGAAACGACACAAGCAGTTTGATTAATACGCAACATCCAGAGACAAATGGGAATATTTAATTTCACTTTATAAAGTAAACTCTGGTAAACATGGTACCATAAACTTGAAAGGTATCCTAGTAAGAGCTGTTCTTTTAAGCTTATAACAAGCAAGTCATGCACAGAATAAAGTGAGAAGCATGTGGGGTGTTTGCCACATCACATTCAAAGGATATGAGGTACTATTTAGTTTCAGGAAGGTGATGACGTATCCAACACATTCTAATTGACAAGCAGAACTTAAAGAAGACATTTTTATCTGGTTTGAAACTTAATGTACCAGACAAAATGAAAAGATGCAAAGCAGTTTTTATAACTGTGATTGTTTAGAAAGTGTAATTGCTGCATAAAAACGTATCCAAGTTTTACATACACACTGCAGAATGGAAGTGAGGAACCACGGGGCAACTGTGATGCTTAAACAACCGTGGACAAGTAATTTGATAATGTTGCAGAAGCTGGATCACCCAAGAATTTAGAAAGCACTAGGAAGAGGTAAAGAATGCTGGAATAAGCAGGTCCAACTCACCATGTTTGGCACACTGGTGACGGGAGTACTCTTGATGTCGGCAGGGAAGGGAGACAGACTATTGGCCATGCCTGGCTTGTTCGGCAACTGAGGATTCACTCCTGCAGCTCCCATCGGCTGCCCTCCAGTTTGACTGAAAGGCTGCCCAAAGGGACTAGTGTTACCTGCCATTCCCATCTGGAAAAGAATGAATGAATGAAATTATTAGAATTTTCATAATYCCAAAGGGACATTAAAAAAAACAAAACAACACATATATCAAATATCTGTCTTCGCATTCACAGAGGCTGAATTCCAGTTGAAGTTGCTCAATATTAGATCCTCAATATTAAAATCACAGTTCCACAACCTATACCAAGTTAAAATATATCCTAAAAAGATGTTTCACAAATATATACAGCTGCATGGGGCTGAAGTCTTGAAATTCAACTTACAAAATCAAAGCAAAACACAAGATTTCCTTCCCAATCCACACTGACAGAAATTACTTTTTCCAAGACTACAAGAACTTTGGAAGACTAAACAACCTTCAAACCCTGTCATACTTTGTGCATTCTGAGCACAAAGCATGATTTTGTACACAGACAGATTGGGAAGGGAGGGGAATATATACAGGCATTGAGCAAATGGTTATCAACTTATGTTTTGGTACTTCAAGACAAGTGTCTGAGCAAAAGGATGTCTAGAACTGACAGCCTTGACAAATGACACCCCCAGAACCCCCCAAGACTAGAAAACAGAAACATGACTCCCCCTGAGTGCCTGGAGAGAACATTATCCATCCAAGGACCCACCTGGCCTGCAGAGTCTTCCCCATGGTGAAATCAGCATTAGTAGAGCCACAAAATCACTGATGTTGGAAAAGACCTCTAAGACCATGGAGTCCCATCTTGTCACCAGCCCAGAGCACTGAGTACCACATGCAGGCTTTCTTTGGACAGCTCCAGAGATGGGGTTTCCACCACCTCTCTGGGCAGTGATTCCATTGCCTGACAAACCTTTCTGGGAACAAATCCTTCCTGATGTCCAACTTAAACCTCCCCTGGCACAACTTGAGGCCATTCCCTCTCCTCCTGTCCCTATTCCCTGGGAGCAGAGCCTGACCCCCCCCAGCTGCCCCCTCCTGTCAGGGAGTTGTGCAGAGCCAGAAGCCACTCCTGAGCCTCCTTTSCTCCAGTCAGTCCCTCAGCCCYTYCCATAGGACCTAMTCAATAGATCACATTTGTTCACTCCCCTGCCTTTCACTGGGAGGATTTCTATGTGACTTTATGACCTACTCTTAAATATGAATCCAAACACTGAGCAAAGTCTTTGTTTGAAATATTAAATCCCATCTTCTTCTTCCATTTACTTCCGTAGTCTTTCCTTCTACAACTCAGTGGTCTTCCATGGTCCTGGACCCTTCCCTTCCCTTCCCTTCCCTTCCCTTCCCTTCCCTTCCCTTCCCTTCCCTTCCCTTCCCT